>NW_009649583.1:55272-262742 GCF_000708025.1 Charadrius vociferus
AGTACAGGTTGCATTTCTATATTTCTAAAGCAACTCCTGTTATCTTTTGCTTTTCTCTTCCAGAACTTCCCAATTACTAAGCTAGAATTCTGTTCAGATCCGAAAAATTGCTGCTTATGGCACTCTTCCCACCAATATGAACCAACAAACTTGGTTCAATCATTTTTATTTTTAAGGAGGGTAGGAATCCATATACATTTCATGTTGAGTGGGAGTGTGCACGCACACCAGTTTTTGTCTTCTTCCCTCTCATCTGCTGGGTCCGTATTTTGGCTGTGTCTCCATAGGATTGATTCATCAATCACATTTACCCCAAGCTTCAGGAGGTTCCTTTTTACTGCTTCTTTTTTAAAATGAATCTAAAATATTTACTGGAGAAGACATACTCACGTCTACTACAAGGCCATTTAAAGCCATTTAAAGCAACTTTGGTTGCCATAAGGAACAGCTAAATAGTTGCATTGCTTCCATATCTAACTCAAGTGCAGTGGATCTGCAGTGCAAAAGGAGCAGCGATCTCCTTTGTGCTAAGCATTGCTTATCACATGCACAAACGCAGCAGAAAAAGCCTGCAGCATGCTCTGTACCCACAGAGCAGCTTGTTCTGTTTTCTTCCCTTGTGCTGTGTCCTATAGCGTGAATATAATCTTCTTTCCATAGAAGAAAAAATTAGGCATTTTCTGAGAAGAGTTGCAAATTGGCCTTCCTCCACCTTGCACTTAATTCAGTTTATACTGTAAAATACCCTGTCAGGCTAGCAGAGTACTTTAGCAGATATTTAACAGCGTTCAGGGCATGCACTCCATGTCCTCCCTACTCCGCCATGTGCTTCTTAGCTCATTCACACTTCTGTCTTCAGGCATGTGCTTTCAGTTAAGTGCACATTTGAATGCTTTGCTGAACTCAACTCCACTGGAGGTGGGGGGAGTCTCCATAAAACCATGAGCTAAGATCTGCTGCAAAGCAGGGCTGCACGGCATTTCAAACAAACAAAAAAAATCAGAAACAAACCCAGCTGAGTGAAACCACATTCTGAATTGCCTTTTTCTCTAGGATAGATTTAGTTAAAGTCTGTTTTAAATTTATTAGTGGCAGTAACCTCAATGGATTCTGCTGCCGCTACACTCTAAGGGGTGGTGCTTGCAAATGCTGCACGTTTCCAACACAGCACACAAGTGGGATACCGAGGGCCTGACCTGCAAAGGTTTGAGTGCCCACAGCTCCGGACAAGATAACTGGGAGCAAAACACCACCATGACTTTGCCGTAAAATCCTGTGCACCTCAGTGTGGAGCCAAACAAAAATTAGGGAACCTCAATTACTGATCACTTTGTAAGTAGATTCTCAGCGTACTACTGATGGATTCAGACACCTGCCACTAGGTACTACCCGTTATAAAAACTTCATTTCTAACTCTGGCATTAAAATGTATAGTAGGGAAAAGGGATACTTAAAACGAATGCACTTTTTTCATTAACTATTGCAATTAGACAGCACTCAGCAGACTGCAGGGAATTCCTTTGACGCAGCACTGGCTCTTATATAGGAGTATATTACGTACAAATCACGTTTTACCTGATAATAACCGATACTTTGGACAGCACTACAAGAGTTAAATGCATGTAGCTGGCTCTCCCTCCAGTGCTCTCACTTATTGTGACTCAGGGCTTATCTTTTTAGCCAGACAGATCATTAATTTCCCTAGGTGTTTATTATCCACGTGAAATGTCCTATTCCTCTGGTATCAAGTGGTTTATATCTGTGGCTTCGCCTGTGTGAAATCAGTGAGATGACCAAGGACCTTGATATTATCCTGATGTTATTACTCAATATGACATCTCTACGCCTTGGTCCCCTGAGCATAGTAAAAGTAGGTTTATAGTCAATTTTGTTGCCAAATAAATCAAGCCATAATCCCCTTGCCCCTCCAAAATCCATGATTTTTTTTCCCGGGTAGTCTAGGCACCAAAAGACATGCTATACGACTACGTACTAAACTTCAGCCTTCCAAAGCAGATGATGAATTGCTACAGTTTATTAGACAACTCAACTTACTCTATATGCCAAATCACATAAAATCTTGAGATCTTATTCTTACACTGTCTGCAATTTGTGAGAGTATGCTCTTTTCTTAAGACCATGCTTTTAATGTTAAAAGCTAAGTATGACAGTTTTATCCATTAACTAACGTATAAATTTTCAGAGAAGTGACAGGTGGCCATATGTCATATTAAACTGGTAGTAAATCTTTTTCTCCTGGCACACTCTGTAAGCTTTGTTAGATATGTATACCTTCAGAAGAGCAAGTGTAACAGCCCAGCAATGTATACTTCAACTATACTGTATAGATTACTTTTGTTTGGTTTTTTTTCTTTTTCCTTTTTAATGCTTTTAAGTACTTCTTCCCTTGCCATAGTGTGTCAGTCTGAGAGCTGCCACTTCAAACAGCTTAGTACACAGTTACAGCTTAATTTCACACTCTTACTTCAAGTTTCTCCGAGCATAATTGGGACCCACCTTTGTTACTTTTGTCTTCTGTCAAATGCAACAATGCCAAGGATAATTATGCCTTCCATGCCATCCACCACATTCATGCTTTGTTTCCTTCTCCCTCTTTCCTTTGTGTCAGCTACAAAATCCTTCTTCATTTGGAGGTGCTGCTCAAAGAGAAGTAAATGAAACTATCTGGATAATTCTGGAATTCAATTTGGAGCAAAACTTTGCTAATGTAACTTTTCATCTCTTTTGTAATCTTTTTAAATTGAGCAACATTGCAATGAGGCTTTCAGTCCGCATCGAACATGAAGACTGAGAACTCCGTTTATGACAATGACTCACCCCGTTGCCGGTTTGCTCTCTGTCGTGGTTTGGCCTCAGCCAGCAACACAGAACCACGCAGCCGCTCGCACAACTCCCACAGTCGTGGAAAAAAGAAAATGACAGGGCCAAACTCGTGGGTTAAAAGAGTGCAATTTAACAGAACAGCAAAAGGAAAAGACAAAAACGCGATTACAGTACCGCCGCGAAGCGCACCGACCGGACCCGCACCGCCGCAGCCCACCCCCGAGTGGCGACTCCTCTCCTCGCCCCGGCTAGCTCCTCTTATAGCCCGGGCATGGGTCACGTGGGAGGGAATGCCTGCCCCCTGCCGGCTCCTGGGGAGATTAACCCCATCCCTGCTGGAACCAGGACACTCTCCCAGAGGACAGCATTTGCTATGCATTTAGAAAACTTGCTATTTAAACATAGTACGGTAACAATTTAAGCTCTACAGTCAGAGACACTTTTAATGCTTAGGATTTGTGAGGAATAACAATAGTTTTGCTCCTCGTGGAGCCTACATATATATTCCACCTCCTCTGGGACCTAGCCTGTTTCCAACAGCCTCACTCCATAGCAGCCTTACATTGTACGGTCCTGACCTTTCCCACACTGTGGATTATGCAAAGTCTGATCTGTCACCTTCTTCCTGTACCCAAGACAAGATCTGCACGGATTTAAAAGAAAAATTCCATTTTCCTCTTGGATGTCCAGAAAGTAAATGCACTAAGATATGTGTGAACTACGTGGGTCCTGAGGAAACTGGCTGACAGTAAAGAAAAAGGATAAGTAATAAATAGGAAGGGCAAAGGAAGCAACTGGGGAGGGCTGACTGTGCTGGAAATGCTCTGATTTGAAAGGATGCTGGTTTGAATGCACAGAAAAGCATTGGGCCCTTGGCCGCTACACAGCCCGGAGGGCTTAGCTTTGAAATCTGAGGGTCTCCATGCACTGCTTCTGGTGACACACGTACATAGGAGCAAAGGACATCAGGTAATAAGATGCCAATTTGCACCGGTGGTCATCCAAAACCACTTACAGCTGAATAAGATGAGGAGGAGGATGTAGAATGGGAAACTGGAGTTACATGTTGCAGACAACTGCATCCCGCTGCAAAGAACGCTGCTTTTACAAAAGGAAGCAGCCAGACTCGGACGTGATTTTTCACTAAGCTACAGCCACATCTCTACTCAAAACCATCATCATAAATGCAATTGCTTAAATAGTCATTGCATCCCTCAGCCAGCTTTTTTATTTCTATGAAAATACTTTAAAAACCAAATGGCAAGTAACTTAGCTGATACAACAGTAGTGTTGTGCTTGTCCTCAAATGCAACTTTTGAAAACAAGGAAACTAAAATGAAAGAAATATGCAAATCAAGCCTTATCTCTACACCCATATGCTTACAATGCATGCACTCATTTGCCTTAGTATTATCTACAAATGTCCTCCAGTAAAGCTCTAAGCTGGTGCCACACAATTAAGCCCACATCTGTTAAATTTTATACTCTTGTCCTTGATAACATCACCCTTTTAACACTATGCTTTTATTTAACCATTTTTAAGCCCATAAACAAACCCATCTGCCACTTAATTACCATCAGTCAGGAGAAGATCCACACTCACTAAAAATGTCCCATTTGCCCTGTGAGGAGCTCAAGACAGACGTACAGACTTTCTCCAGCCATGTCATTCAACCACCCAGATAGGAGTCAGGCATTTTACCCTTCTCTTTGAGTCCTCCAATATCCTCCAAATACAAAAGCTACAAAAGCTACAAATATAGCTGTTTTCGGAATAATTCCACCCAACTAATACCATGATGGCAACTGAAGGACCTTAGGATAAAAATTCACACTGTCCAGTCAACAGTATGCAAACTACAATTTTAATCTTCCACTGAGAACACTTGACAGAGTAGGAAAAGGCAAGGACCTAAATTAAAAAGAATTGCAATGTGGAAAAATGTGACACTGAGAATAAGAATGAAGCAACTACTAAACTTGCCCACAACTCTAATATTAATTGACAGAACTGACTTCCGCACATCATCTAAAAATCAACCATCTCTGAAGATATTTTAGAAAATAGTGAGTCTGTTTTTAATTCTTCCATCTCGTAGTAGAGATTAAAAAGGATGAAATGATGATAAAAATTATTTATGTCATATTATTGACATAATGATTAGTGTTATGGCTACTTAAGTGCATAACAGAAAACTTTCTTCAGAGAACTTGTTTTCTGTGAAGAGTGCTTTTGTGAAACCAATCCAAATATTTTTGTCCTTGATTTATTACATAGCTTTGCATGAATACTAGCACACAGGAGCCTTCCAAACAGATTCTGAAGCTACTGAATCAACTGCTATGAAGCATACGCTTTCATGTAGCTTAGGCTTATCCTAATGAGCCAGCTTAAATGTCCTTTATATAATAAATTTCTTATCAGTTGGGTTCCTCTCTTCTGTAACAGCAAATTAGGATACTGGAAACTGCCTGTTTACTTGCCTTTTCTTACAAAATAAACTATCAAACACATCTTAGCCTCAGTTTCTATGCTATGTGAAAACATTCACTCCAGAAAAGGAAGAAGAGAATACAACTTTGGCCGAGGCATTTTCCAACAACATCCTCTAAGGGAACAGTCACAGAGGGTGCACGAAGCAAGGACGTGGGTGCAGTACAAAGAAACCAGCTCTAAAGATGCCAAATGCATGGGTAAGAGAAACATCTGAGAGGAGGCAAAAGCTAAACAGCAGTCAAGTTTATTTTCCTCTTGCTGTTTTCTCAGTATACATATTTTTTTAAAATAACTAAATAAATTTCACAAGCTTTATAAACTTCAGACATATGAAATTAAGCAAATAGTGTAAAATCTACAATTCAGCAAAGTAGGCACAACCCACTGCTAGCATGAGTTGCAAAATTCACTTATACAAAACCCCTCTAGTCTTTAATAACCTCGATAGCAGTTATTATTCAACTAAAAACACCATCCCCAGGGAGGCAGTTCATTTGTCTGACCTGCAAATACAGCTCTCAGCTGTCCATTTTAGTTTTGATTGCAGCCACCAAGAACAAGACAAGGTAACTCCCATGACTGAGGAAAACAAGCTGAGTGGGGATTTTTATAACTAATACCTGCAAGACACAGTCACTCTAAGAAGCAATTTTCACCTCTCCCAAAAAGTATGTGATTAATGGGGAGACAGTCATAAAAAAGAAAGATTCAAATGGAGTTAGCTAATCTGATCTCTGTCATAAATAAAAGGCATACCACATAACCAGAACTTAAAAATTTTACAAAGTACCTTGACCAAATACTTTCTTCCTCTAGGTAAGAGACTGCCATTGCTTGTGTAAATATTGAAGACATAAAAGACACTATATAACACGGACTAAATCTTTTCCCTTGAGAGAAAATCAACATCGTATTAGAGGGCCTCAATTCCTATAAATCCCCCAAATGACTTTATAATGTATGGAAGCACACATTATTAAATATAGTCTTTACATATGCTATTTTAAATGTTATAATGTGAAACTCAGCTGATGTCCCAGGCTCACATACTCCATAACTGACCTCCTTTGAGTAATTTTATGCCTTACTGAATATAAATTTTTCATACATCACATGAAAGATCATCTGAAAGCCTAGTATCATAATAAAAAGAATTTAAAAAGTTTAAGTAAATCTAAAGCAACATTATGTCACACACAGTGACTTGCAAAAATTATTTCTCATGAGAAATCTACCAGGGAGCAAAAGAATGTAACCCTTGAATCCCAGATGTGAGTAAAGGTTAGGATCGTATAATGAGACAACTTACACATACCTACTTCTGTAAGAATCCCCGTAACAGTAAAAACAAGGGATCATTGCGGGGAGTAGGATAGAGACCACATCAAAGAGTAAATAAAAGATACAGAACGGAAAACCATAGCAATGATAATATAAAGGCATGAACGAGAACAACTGTGCAAGGGAAAACTCCCCTTTAAATCTTCTCAGAGCTGTTAACACATGAAAGACAAGAAATAATCCTTCTCCAATGTAACTGTACAGCAGTTAAACAGTAGAAGCAGGAACAAATTCTCCATTTAAATTTAATGTCAAGTAGCAAACATAAATTGAGAGAAAACAGTGCTCATTGTGTATACCTAATTGAAGTCTCTAGTTTTCTCAAATAACTGGCACATTTGACTTCTCCCAGCAGGAAAATGGGTGCCAATAATATAATATTTTAGACTACTAAAAACTAAAATGATCAAAAGAACATGCCAAATACTTTAAAAGTGCAGCGAAGGACAAGATCAAGTATTCAGAGGTTTGTAGACTGGGTCATATAACAAAAGATAGGAGCTGGCTCCTAGCAAGGCAAATAAGGGAGGTCAAGTGGAAACCGTATTGATATGAACCAAATCCTGGAGGAGACGGGTCGGAGTAATCGGAATGCTTTTAGGAAAAGCTACTGACTGAAAAACAAGAGGTTGTGTGTTGAGGTTTAGAAATGAACTAACCTACAAGCAATTGTGTATTTTTCTCAGAATGGACGGCAAAAAAAGGATGCCAGTAAGAGAAGGAAGGCATGCCCCCGTGCTGCTGTGGATGGCTGCACACCTCCATAGGGAACACAACCTGAAGGGACGGGCTGCAGCTCAGTGTCTCTTGGTCTGGAGGACAATAAAAGTCAAGGCTGCTCAATATTCTCTACCCTAAGCTCCATCTCGCACCTCTGCACACGAAAAATGACCTTTTGATAGGAAGAGATACTGGCATGCAGCCAATACTGAGGGGAAAGATGTCGTACTGAGGAAAGACATACACCCTTTAGCAACACGAATCTATAGCACACAATGAGCCCATAATATAGTTCTTTTATTGCAGCTTAAAAAAGTGGCTCAGTATGTACACAAAATATTTCAAGCACGCCACTTTTCTATTCTTTACATTTGTAGAAAAAAATAAAGTATCTGATTCCTTTTTCTTAAAACAGAATACATATGAATTTTCTGAACTGTATTGGCAGCTGGATGAAGCTCTTGCCCTTGCCCAGTATCTGGTTTATATTTGACTATCACATATGACACAGATTAAGAAACATATTCAGTACATTTCATAAAACAAACGTAAGTGAAAACGAATACCCTTATCTTCACAGAGATTATGATCTTCCCCCAGTGGAATTATTGAATTGCCCTATTTTATCTCATCATTTTCATTTTTCTAGGACTTGACAAAATGTTTCCAGAAATTTTTCCATTAACTTCAATGGAAATGGAGTTGAGATGCATATTGTCTTCATGGTTTTGGAAGTTTTGTATTCTCTGAATCAAATTGTTCTGGAAATGAATAAAAGCCTATTTGGATACAGGGAAAAGTGTATTCTAAGTGCAACAGGTGTTTTTTTTCTTTCCTTGTGAGGTGGTGGTTTTGTGATTTGGGTGGGGTTTTTGTTTGGTTTTTTTTTTGTCCACATCTGAAGAATGGTCACTTTTAAATATATTTCCAGTTTGCTGATTATCAGCAAAGATAAGGCACATTTCCTCCATTTTTCCTGCTGTTTTCAGGGTAAGGCACTGTACATGACAGCATGTAACAGTGCCAAGTGCCTGTAAACAGGAACAACCAATGCATCGTCCCAAAGCAGACAGGCAGAGAACAAAGGATTGGAATAGACCTCCCAGGACTCCCTGTGCAGTACCCTGCCACTACTCACCATTCATCAGTTAAACACTTCCTAAATTTATCAAGCTATATATTAAAACACAAGAACATTTCCTGCTCCTAAGCTTTCCCCAGCCCCTCCTGAAATGCTGTTTACAAAAGTTCATTTCTGTGATGACTTGCACATAATTTTCACACTAAACAGACTATTTTCAAATAATCTCTTTCACCTCTCAAGTTCACTTTCTGTGACACCACTATCACTGCTTCAGCCAGTCTCCTATTCCCCAAAAAATACTTGACTTAATCATTATCCTTCGTAGTTTTATTAATAATTCCTCACGTGAGAACATGCTAAGTACTTTCTGAAGTCCAAATACAGTAGATCGACAGGTAGACAGAGATGTCTATGAAATGTTGTGCTTTTGCACAACAAATGTGTTGTCCTTTTTCCAGTTGCATTTACCTCCACTAACTTCTGACTTCTCCATTGCTCCCCTTGTTCTCCCTGGATGTACAGGGCTGAAGTTTGTTTCTCTTTCATTTGCTTTAGAGATCAACATTTCCCAACATCCAAAAATACCACTTTTTTTTCTTTTTTTTTTTTCTTTTTTAAACTGCTAGATCTCCTTTCCAATTCCTTTCAATTCCTTCCTCCTTTCCTTACCTGAATACGCTTTTGAGGCAGTAGTCCACACAGGTACCCGGAAACTTTCCTTCCTGTTCTAAGACTGCAAGTTAAAAACAGATTTTCATCTGTGACCTAAAGAAATTCTTGTCCCCTCTACATAGAACTTGATTTAATCCCTGCCCTACAGTACCGTGTCCAGCGCTGGGGCCTCCAACACAAAGAGGACATGGACCTGTTGGAGCAAGTCCAGAGGGAGCCACGAAGATGATCCAAGGGCATACCTTTAAAAAGAATCCAGAAGTAATCTCTTCTTTCTCTTGCCAATGTCAATAAAATCTTTTTTACCTCCTGTGGCTTTCCCTCCTATCAAAATTTTCTTTCAGCCTGTGTCTATACTACCCTCAGAACACCTGAGCTAACAGAAGTGAAATCCATACATATTTTCTCCTGATTAGTTCAAGCACAGCGCAAACCTGGTGCCGTAGTGTACATTTGCTGTGGTGTACGGCAGCGCATGGGGATACACAGGCTTAAAGATCAAGGATCCGCTAGTCCTGAACTACATTCCCGTTAACAGCAGAGACAAACGATGATCATATTGGGGAGGCAAGGGCTGCGCTGTCTGGATTTCTGAGTAGCTATCTATTTTATTGTGTATTCTGAGATTCCAATCCATCTATGCTCCACTGTAGCAAATTTTCATCATCAAGGCAGTTATTTCTCTACATGCAATTCTATCACTCCACATGCCAGCAACAGTCTATTGTATTACGAAAGAGAAGAGTTGTTGGGAGTCATCCAGTCCATCCCACTGCTCAGAGAGGATCTATCTAAACCCCAGGCAGTTTGTGCAAGACGATACAAAAGACAAATCAGAACTCTTCAAACCAGTACCTGTCTTCATAGCAGCTTTAAAAAGCCTTACCTGAAACATGGCTGGTATTTCTTCCCAATAACAGAAATCAGAGGTCTTTCCTCCCTCCAACTCTTCCCTTCCTCTTTCCAGCTATTAAAGGAAATCCTCACACACACCCCTCGCTCCCGTTCTGCATGTGCAAGGATCTCATTGAAAGGAACAAAACCAAAATGCAATTGCTGGCTGTGTTGTCAAAAGCTCAGTCTGATTTGTATAGTTTCAAGATCTATAACTTCAACCATGTTTCTCAAACAAGTTGTACAAAGGGGATGTTTAAAAAGTGCCTGTTGTGCGAAGGTTTTCAGTAAAGTTTCTGAAGGTTTCCTTAGAGAAATACACTGGGTTGTCTAATTAGAGTCCTGCTCCCCAAGTCATGCTCATCTGAAAAGCCAATCACCTGTTTGTAGAGTATCCTGACTTTTGATTTAGTGTTCTCGATCCTAACTGAGAGCTCTGCAAACAATAGCTGCAAGGTTAAAAGAAGACATTCAATAGTTAAGCCATTTTAGACATCTGGAGCAACAGCTGTCTATACATGTTTTCACAGCAGTTTGCATTTGGAGATTTTACTTGCTTATCACTGTATGCAACACACAAGCTTATCCATGCAATTCTAATCACTTAAATATGACTCCAATTTCCTTCTATCATGCTAAAAACTGCCTTATTAGCTAAAGACCATGCATATTTTGTTTATCTTTCTCCTTGCAACCAGGCTAACAAAGCTCCTGTTTTGTATTAAGCATACAAATAACCACTCCAGGGTTCTCCTCTAGAGTAGTTGTCCATGCACTATCAACCTGAAGTGTAACTTTAAGTATGATTTAACTCTACTGATGTTTCTTTTCATCTTTCTTTGCTTCTGGTGGTCACATACCTCTCATTTCCAGTGTAGTTCCCACGTCACTGTACACCACACAGAGAGCTTTCACAAGCTAGAACTAAAGCTTGACTCTAGCCTTGTCACAAAACAAGGTGTAAATACCACTGCAGGACTCCCAGCTTTGATGTTTTTGCCCTACCATGAAGGCCATCTCTCTTCAAAACTGAGCACAAGTGACATTCAACAGGGCTAAAGCTGCCAAAATTTTTCTTTTTTGTGATGCTGTGTTATGTTTAAGAGATCTATTAGTAAAAAAAGATACGTGGAGAGGAGGCTGAAACAAAGGCTGACCACTCAGTAAAGAAAGAAGCAGAGCTGGTATCAGAGACAACATTAACAGCTCTGGCTGAATACTTTCTGAAGAACCGCACCACAAGAAATAACTGAACACAAGGCAAAAATCACAAAAATATTATTCTTTTTTCCTCTGCTAGTTTTCTCTTCTTCAAGAATTCAACACCAATCTGACTCTAAGTATTATTAGCTTCTTCTTTAAGGACTAAAAATTATCGGATGAGGTAAAATTCATGTATGCATGTTCACCTCCACCCATCCACACAGCCCCTTTCCAGTATTTCCCAGTTGTTGAAAAAAATGTGAACAGTTACATTCTACTCTTGATAGTATGGTTTGTGGGACCTATTCCTTCCATAGCTTTTCAGAGCCTTAAGGAATGACTTTTTCTCTGAATAATGTTTTTTTTAAAAAAAAATCCTATTTGTTTCAAATCTCAAGCTTACAAACTCCTACTGTGAAATCCAGGATATAATACAATGGCTCATGAAATATTAGCATGAAAAAAAAAAAAAAAATCTTATATCAAGAGCTAGCTGGCTTGCTGATAAACTGTCTCATGTAACCCAAATACCGGAATCTCCCTGTGGTCTCTCAGCCCTGCTGACACCAAGAACCCCTTCTGCTCTCAGCATCCCTCCTCCAGGCTCTGCAATTCCCACACGTGATGGAGCTGGGGGGACACACAAGCGGAGAGCAATAATGGATACTGACTTCAGCGGAGTAATAAGCAAAACAGCAGTGCTCAGAATTTCACTAGTAACCATAGGTGGCAATCACGGGTGACCGTATGTAAGAAATACGTTCAATCTAGCGAATATGAAAGGCTATGAAGTACAGGTTTTCATTGCTGTTTCCTGAGGCGTTGACAGGATGGCAGCAAAGGCAATGCCAGAGGAGCCTAATGTAACTTGCCTGTAGGAGATCAAACACAGACTGTCTTTTACACTTTTATTTAGCTTGGGTATTCCTCATCCATACTCCAGTCTTCAGTGCAGAGACACCTAAATATTGCAGTTATTACAGTCAGTTCAAATTTGGCAATTTCTTTTACAAGTCTGAAGGTAATGAATTTAAAATAATAAAATCCTGATTTTACCTACTCTGAATTTCTCAGGAAACCACACAAATGTATCAGAATGCTTGCATTTTCCTCATGAACTGGGTGTATATACTACTACCTTGAGAGCAAGCTCTGAGTCTGGAATCTCCTGATTTTCGAAAAAACTAAAGGAAGAAATTCAGTGCATTAAATCTGATTTTGTATTAATCAGGTTTTGTAGACTGGGTTTTCCCAAATACCTTTCTTTCACAAGTGTAGTAATGAAAGCACTTTAGAGAGAGAGCAAACGGTGCTAACTGTGCAGAGAAGCCATGAGACCACAAACATCCAGCAAACTTATAGAATCATAAATGTGAAAATGTTTTCTTCAATACCAAGCATACCTAGTTTAATTTAAAAAATGTATTTACAGAATTAAGATACAGAAGGTTAAGTAACAACATCTCACTAAATAATATAACAACTACAAGCAATTTGAGATGCCTAACTTTAAAAAATAATTACCTAATTCTAAAGTCACAGTCCGCAGTCATTTATTTTTTGGAGCATGGTTGTAATTACATACACCCTCTTTTTAAGTTCTCAGACATCTGGTGACTTAGGTTCGTCTTGTCAAATTTCAACAATGACCTGCTGAAATTTTAAATACCGAACCCAGGACGTGCCCTCTCAGTGCCAGCGGCTCATGTGATCGATGCTGTGATCTATAACATCAGCTCTGTTTTGTCACTTTAACAGAATAACATTGTAGCCATTTTTTCAGGCAGGGTCAATTTAAAACGTGGTTCCAGCTCTGCTTTCAAATCATCAATATAATTTAAGATGGAAACCTGCCAAGTGCAGAAAGCCATACTTGTACATGTTTTGGGGTAAGGTATTTTGTGGCTTATTTATCCTTGACAAAAATACAGAAATAAACATATAAAGAAAAACTTGAATAGCTATCACTGTTGAGATGTCTGCCTACATTGTAAGAAAGGTAAATAATGTAACTCTGGACACCCCCTTACCCACACCTCCCTACCCCCCAGTTTTTAGACACATCACTTGCTAGGTTACCTCCTATTCACTTAACTGATACAGTACAACTCACAGTGACCTCCTCTATAGCACTTACAACCATGAAGGCTTCTTCCAGTCATAAAAAAACATTCTGCTGAACTAGCTCGTTGCTTACTTATTCTGATGTGAGATAAGGCAACATCTTATTTTCTGATTTCAGACAATACACATTCTTGGAATATGTTCTCATGACGAGTCGTAATCACACAGGTTTGCATTTGATTTCTACTTATAGTAAAAAGCATGACACTTTCCAAGCTTGTAATCTGCAGATACATGGTCCTGTGCTTATACAGTGCGACACACGAAGTACAGCTTCTTTGCTATGCTTGCTGATTAAAAGTTTAAAGGCTGTTACTGGAGTGGGGGGTTGGAAAGGAAGACTTGCCATAAGATAGAAACTGCTAAAGGACTAGAATTAGCCGTATAAAATGCATGTTTTCTCCCCCAGTGCGTAACATTTCCAATTGTACTCCTGAATCTTGATACTATAGGTAAACAAAGCTAGAAAATATTAACTACATTCATTAGGGCACACAGAAAAACGTTTCATATGACAGGCAAACGAAGCAAACAGAATCGAAGTTTCACTTTTAAAATGCAACAGATGCTGTGTGCTACTGAAACAGATCCACAAGAAAATTTAATGCTGGGAAACAGCTGGCTAAAATTCCACAGTTGTCATCTTTTGTGTAAAAGTTTGCCTCAACTAGTGGATCAGAAATGCACTTGAAGCTACCTACACTGCGTTAATGGTTCACATTCAACTTAAAGAGCTTCAAATGGATGCACCCTGCTGAAGAAAAAACATACAGAAATCAATGCTCAGTCCTATCTCTTAAAAGCCTCTCTCCATTTTAAAGCAAACCAAATCACGCCATGCAAATCAGAAGTTGGAATAATATTGTGAAAAGATCATTGAGCAGAAAAACAGGCAACATACAGCTGAAACGCAGAGTCTTGATGCTACAATCAAGATTGAAGCCAGGAAGCACACTCTGGAAAGTATTTTCATTGAGCAGATTACCAATATATAGCTAACATTACCCAGTCTTCACCAAAGTTGTTAAACAAAGCCTAACACTAAACCAGTAAAAATTGCCTTGAAATGAACAAATTGTACAAGCAGTCTTTCTCCCCCGTCACAAGCCTTCTAGGGAAGCCTGTTCAGAGCAGTAAGCGTCCACATGTGCCAGCACTCACCTGCAGTCACTGCTGCATTGAAGGGACCTATTACAGCATTTCCACAGACTGAAAACTATAGCTACTGCTGTTACTTCAGAGTCTGTGCTCTATGGCTCATTTCATTTTTAAAAGAGAGTCCCTAAACTACAGTATTTCTATTTCCAATGGGATGAGTAAACACTCTCAGACTCCTGTGACTGAATATAGGAATAGCATAAAGTATTTGAAGTACTCATTCTTAAAGATGTTTTCTTCTATATCAAAAGGAAAAATTATGAGTTCATTGAAGTAAATTTGATGCAGGTACACTAGAAGGCCACACCATTTAAAGATGACCTTTGCAATAGATGAAAAACCAAGATATCTGAATTCTGTTGCTAGACAGAATCCCTGCCAGAGATGAGGCTTCAGGCAGCTCTCTTATTTCATCCCTGATTGCCGGCCCACTGTAAAAATTAGGAAGTTTTATTTATACCTGGTAAAGTGCTACTGCTATCTGCCCCAGCAAAGAACATGTAAAGTTGCCTGAAGGACTATCTGGAAGGTCCATAGAGACCCCCAGTTTCAAACCACTGCAACTTGCCAGGAGCGAGGAGGAAAAATGCTGTGATAAGTAGGACACTTGTAAAACACCTTGTTAAAGGTCAGGTTTACAGAAGTCTGTAGTAGTAGGAAGGTACATCCAAAACTGACTTCCAGAAAACTCCTGGTGAGAGCTAGGCAGCAGCCACATGGACCATAAGCACATTATTTTATTTCAAATGCTTTCATTGCCTACAGCAACACCACTTACCATGCCTTGGGACATGTCAGTTCTGCCTGAGCTGAACAGCTCACCGCTCATGTATAAGCCCTGAAAAAGCAAAAATTGAGATCCTTGTGTGTCTCCTTGAGATGATCAATCCTGCGTTTAAAAAGTTTACCATGTAGCACTACAATCGGGCTCTGTAGAAAATGCACTAGTATTTGACATTCTCTTAAAACACTGCTGCTCCCAAGCCTTTTACAGGGTAAAAGAGTATCAGAGCTCTCACCCAGAAAGTGGAAGACTCGGGTTCAGTTTCCCATTTTCCCTGAAGGGATTCAAAGACAACTCCTATTCCCTTATCAGTGAAGCCACCTCAAACGTTTCAATGTGATGATGTCCTTATGACTATAAAGTGAAATCTTCTGCTCAGGAAAGAAAAAGGGAATGGAAGAAGGCATAGGGTTTTAAAGCAAATATATAAAACCTCCTCCTCGTTTTGGGGTAGAGACAAGTTTCATGATGGGAGGTATTTGGTTGTCATAGCTTTCACTCAAAAGCAACCCTTTCTATTTCACTGTATGTGAAAAAACATCGGAAAATAGGTAAGTGTTCTGTCTTAAAAAAAAAAAAAGTAGTAATAAAGTCAGAACCTTTAAGAGTGACTGACTCAAATAGGGTAACAGTCAAAGCTGAGTTGTCTCTCAGTTGTCTACTCAAAATTTTCCCAACAGCTTTCATGTCTTCACAATATTTAAGATGAAAGAAATGAAACAAATTGTTCTTAAACTGACAGTGAAAGAGAATACATCCTGAACTACTCCCTCAATAATAAAGTGGGTGTGACAACCTTCCCATTCCCTTGTATTTTCCACTTTTTCTTGCAATGTAGCTACATTTTTTCCCCACTTGAGCTTCTTTTTGGCTAGACAAACACTTTGTTGTGAAACAAAAAACATGACTAGAAAGGGCAATCACACCCCAGTCAATTTCTCCTAAGCTAAACACATGTAACCTCCAAGGTGAAAACTGCATGGGCTACAGAGATTTCAGCTTTCTAAATACATATGCATTTATTAGCACATTTGTTTCAAAGAGAACCAAGCAAGACGGACGACTACAAGTAAATAGCTGACAAGAAACCCGAAGTTTCCAATACACTTTTTGCAGTCACTTCATTTTAACCAGCTGGTTTCTATTTTGCAGAGGAAAGAAAGAAACCCCTACAGAAATACCAACCTTTCCCAAGTGCTCTGAAAGTAACTTTCTAGTAATGTGCTTCAACGCCATTTTTATTGGCTACATCCTTTAAAACAGAATTCTCCAAACAGCAATTCGACTCCAAGAAAGAATTACACAAATCTGCAGGTAGCTTAAAAGTAAGATTAAAAATTGCAAACCATATTGTAGGTCCTGACACAAGCCTGCATAGCAGAATTCCTCTAAACACATCATGGGGTTTTTTTTTTTGGTCACAGGTTCCCAAATATTCCGTTTTATTTCCCAGATCTGTTTTTAAAAACTACGCACTCAAATGCAGCACTCTTGCATAGGAAAGATTTCTCTCTGTCTGAAATGCTATACTAGCCTTTCCAGCAGCAACTGCAGGCCCAAACACAGCATGATTTTATCACACACTGTCAGTTTTTAAATAATTATACTCTGGAAGAACCTTGTTATTCTTAAACTACTCAATCAATTTTAAGCAACATATATGTTACAAATTAAATAACCACTAGATTTCAAATTTGCAGCTGATTTTAGATTTTAGCATGAAGTGGGTGCTCCTAAATTTATGACCTGCATTTATTGATTTCAAGTATATGAAGAACCAAGCCTCCACCCTCCTGCTAATATTCATAAAATTGCGTTCAGGATCTCCCTTAAGTCTTCTTATGTTGTACAATACTCTTGCAAGGCAACTCTTTAGTTCCCTCTTTTGTCTACAGAATAATCGATAGAAAATTCCTGGAGGGAAACACTGTGAAGAAAAGGCATACTTTTACGAACCCTCGTTAAAGCTGGCTGTGTTACTACAGGAGATTTCTTATGAAGAAAAGGGAAAGAATATTATTGCTTCCTATTGGAAAAGGCAAAATGTAACCTTATGAGGGTAAGTAACAAAACAGATGATGTAGATATTTCGAATTTGGCCTGTTAATATCCGACGTTCAAAACACTCAGGTAATTTTTCTCACTTCCTCCCAATGCAGAAGTAGTCCTGTTTCTTTTAAACCAAAGTATACAAACCACAGACACAGAAACCCTGGGCTGGCAGAGTATTAAGCAACTGGGTGAAGGGGAGAGAGGCAGCACTCCTCACGGACAAGCAGCTTTGTCTGCGACTCTGCAGAACACCTTGCCCCGTGTGCCGATTCACAGACTGCCAGTGCACATCCTCATTCAAATCCTACTAAATGATGATGAACAGTCTGGGTCCACACTGCAAACAATAACAACAACTGAAAACGAAGGATACCATGGTGATGAGACCTACATCACCATGTAGCCCAGACAGCGCTGTCTTCAACACAAGCGTCCACTCGCAGGCAGAGGGGTAGCCTTTATCCACCAAGCATACAGTCTTTGCTAAGAACCGTAACTTTTACAGCCCGCAGGTAGCTTCTGCTATGCTATTCTTTAGCACAGGTACTAGTACATTTTTCTTCATTTTCTCCTTCACTTACAATGTCCCTCTTCTTTTCCTGTGGGGATATAGCTCTGCTAGTACATTTTCATTTACTGAGCCCAGGTCAAGGATTGCCAAGACAAATGTATTTTATAAGAAAGCGTTACTCTATTTGCCATTGCTAAAAGGTCAAGCACACAAAATATACACACATCTAGCTTTTGAAAGGACCCCAGCTTCTTGAACATCAGTACTACTGCCTAAAAATGCTGTGCTTCCTGCAATCCCAAGAACCAAGACTGGAAGAAGTTAGCAGAAATGATGTTTTCCCCTCACTACTGTAACTTGCGCTTTTGAGACCACACTGCCTAGAACTGGCACTGAGACTATCCTGTAAGATCCATCGGATCCCACAGTAATAGCCATGCATGGGCTCTGCTAAACCGCAGCTGAGACCCACAGGAAAAGGTAAACACTTAAACTAGCTCCAATTCAATGTTGTTGGGTCTCCCTGGGGCCATAACAATGGCATCCACAGACCCAACTGTGGAAGGAAAAGACTGCTGCTGTGATCAGGCCAAGCCACCATCATCACCATGTAGCAAGCTACCCTGCAAGACACTGTGTCATTGCCCATCTGTGTCTATCAACTTGATGCACCTGAAGAAATGCAAATCTTGGAGGCTTAACTGGCTGCAGATACAGCACTGTGGGAACAGGAGGAAGGACGGCAGATATTTATCAGTATTGTCTGCAACCCAGAAAGATGAGGCTTTTCCCTAGTTGCCCCCTCAGCCTGCCCACTCACTCTCCAGCACGTAATAGGTTCACCTGTAAAAAAAGCTGCAGGATGGGACAAGCATTAGGAATGGAACTTGTGCCGCCAGGGTATGGTTCTCTTCGCCCCAGCCCTATTTAACAAGATTAGGGTGCCATCCCGGTGTGTTACTGCTGTCCCCCAGGAGAGCGTGATCACAAACTTTACATTTGCACAGCCATCACTTCTGCTGGCCACAAATTGAGAAAACAAAACTCAACTGACTGCCAAATTAATCACAGAACACTGAGGCAGTGTGTCAAAACAAACGGACAAGCAAACAAAAACACAGACCCAATTAAAAACAAAGCAGAATACTTCGAAATCACATGGACCGCATCCAAGCTGTGTGAGGAAACTATTACGTATGTGCATAAAGTATAAAATGAAGTTAATTTTACTTAAACATTATTAAGGACACTGGAATTGAACTTTATTAGCACAGTGTCTTGACAAATATACTACGATTTACTTACAATTAACATTACTGTCAAAACTTCTATTTTCTTCATGCAGTACTTTATTCTGCTAGTCAATTAGCAACTTCTCGATGCATGGAAACATAGCTTATATTAGATTTGTGTGTTAAAAAGGGCATTTTTTACTATTATAATTTTCCTTTTATTATAACAGTGCCTAATAAAAGACAGTAGAACGAGAGAAAAGGAAATCCTCAAGGACACTAAAAACCATTGTGGTCAGCAAGGTGAGAATAGGAAAACCCAACGCTAGAGGCTGTCATGTTGTCAGTACTAATGGGAGTCAGCGCTGAAGGAAGACCAACTCTCACACTTCAGTTCCTCCCTGAAGCCGGTTGCACTGCTCCGAGCCATGGTTACAACATCAAGCGAGGCATCAGACTCTTTCCATTCCTTAAATGACAGTGATGAGATGCTGGGGAAGAATAGACCCCACATGGTGAAATATGAAGATTAAAATTAACAGGCGCGTTTTTTTCTTGACATTATCTGCAATTCTGTCTTTCAAAACTCATCATAGATGTCAAACCAGAAGATGCCTCAAACATCCTTGACTGCCTTTTGTAAAATAATTAGGCTCATGTCTTACGAGAGTAACATATTGTGATGCCTTGCTAAACATACAGCTCTACAATAGTGAGCAGTCTACAATGTTTTTCAGACCTGCCCTGGTTCGTATGAATTATTTTCTGTGCTTTAAATAAAAAAAAAAAAAATGGTGTGGGTTTTCCAGCTCATTAGCAAATTGGATTTCTGTAAACATCTTTAATTGTAAGCATTTCTGTATTCCCTTTGCATTTCAGTATCCCCTCACAATTCACCACGGTTTGTCAAACCTGTTCACACAAATGAGAATACATACACAGTAATGTCTGATTATCTGTTATAGGCACACAGCTCTGATGAAGCAGACACATTTACTAAAAAGTTATGCTGGGAAGAAAAAAAAAAAAAAAGAAACCAAAAACCACAAACACACAAGTGAAAAAAAGCGGTAAAAAAAAAACAAACAACCAAAACTGAAAAAGGAAAACCAGCCCAAGAATAACAGGTTGTTATCACACTAAAACGAGTGAAAAAGAGGAAGAAAAAAAAAACACCAAACCAACCAAAACCCACCACCATCCAATATTTCTGCTTATTGGCTTCAATTACAGGAAAGAAAAGAGAGCCTTGAAATCTTGGAGTTGCACAAAACATTCTAAATATCAAGATGATCAAATAGACATCCATGCCAGGTGTTTTGCGACAGTTCATTTTAGCCAACATTCTTTTAGAAACACTAGGAGGTGGTGACCCTGACGGTGATATACCCAGGGGATATCATGGAAGGACAGTTTACCTGTGTAATAGAGATGGCTTGGTAGAAAATACAGTACTGTGGAGGATTCTGCAGAGGCTATGAGAATAAGTAAGGTGTGAGAATTGAAGCCATGCACACCCTGACAGCTTAAAACGAAATCCTCCAGTCAACTACATTATTTTTTTTTCGTAGAGAAAGATTTCAAAGTGTCACTTCAAGTTGTATAAATACAAGGCAAAAAATGTCCTGCTCAGGACAAGCTCCTTTTCAGTTCAGACAAAAACATTACATCATCCTCTTCCCAGAGGAGCAAGCCAGTCAAAAGCTTACCAGACAGATTCCTTGGGACTCTACAGCTCTGGGATGGCAGCAAGCCTTCACAGCACATGTGTCACCTTCCCTGCTAAAAAAGGCAGGGCAAAAGAAGGTAGAAAAAAAAAAAAAATCTCGTCTCAAGTCAACCACACATGCTAAAATAATTTCTTGAAGCCCACAGGTGTCCTGAGCTGTAGCAGATGTCCCTCTTCTGCCCAATGCACTGCAGAGGAGGAATAAAAGCCCCAACCCTGGTGCTGAGCTGTTTTCTCTCAGGTGATTCAGTGTATTACTATATTGCATGGAAGGTGCAATGCTACCTGCCCATGGAGCTCACATGTTTTCCTTTACATGGGGCACAGCCCCTCTCTAGGGCCCTGCGCAGGGGCTCTTTCTGACAGGGGGTGATAATTACCAACCCCAAACTCCTGCTCGTATTATTAAAAAATACTTTCTTTTGTTTTGCTGTAAATGAGTGAGTTCATTCTCCTAAAAATGATCTGTTACTGACAGCAACAAGCAAATGCTGGAAGTCTAGAATTAGCTTTCATGAGTATCTCTTGTTAGGAAGAATTTAATGATTTGTATCATAAACACTCACTTAAAGAGCAGCCAAACAACCACCTCTGAAATAGCAGACGCTTTGTGGGTCTAGAAGGAGCAAATGCAGGTTGGTTCACTCACAATGGGGAAAACCTGCTGCAGATCTGCATCCTTCTTTCATAGAAAGAACAAAGTAGGGAAGCAATTCAAAGAGACAAATATAAAAATATCGCTGAATTGTATGTGACACATTTCAAGGCTCAGTCAAATCTCTTTTCACTTAGGTATAAAAAAAAAAAAAAACATAGAGAAATTCTCATCATCTCAAAATGAAAAACCCAGTGTTATCATGTTCTTGATCATCCGTGACATTCAAAAATGCTGCCTGTTTGAGATCCCATCAAAAGTTTCTTTAGTCTATATTCTTTCAAAAGTACATTTTAACATTTACTGCAAGCTTTATGAATCTGAAAATTTTATCTGTTTTAGCAAGCAAGCCATTTTGAAACAGAAATTCCAAGCAGACTTTGGGGATAATTTCAAATGTGCATAATGAGTTTAATTTTGTGAAGCAATTCCTATTTATTTCCCCCCTCAGGAAACTGTAATTCACCAAAACCTCTTCTTTAACCAAGATCTGACATGTTAGTATGTACAGAGATGGTCATTAATCTTCTAAACTATGTGCCAAAAGTTCACACACTAATGACTGACAAAACTGCGAGTGAATTTAACAGGTTTTCAGCTGGAGCAGAGAGGACCCTATTCATTAATACTCAATACTACCACAGTTACAGTTGCTATTTTCTATAGGTTAAAACAGATGTGCAGCTCTGAACCGCAGAAGCGTCATCACTCAGCGCCTCCTCCACGGTCCGGCTCTGCCATGGCAGGCGCTTTCGCACAGCGCCACCACAAACCAAGTTTCTTCCTCAAGGCTTTTGCTACCTGACCATGATTCACATCTAGGAAGAACTGAAACAGGCTCGTATTTTCAGGAAAATGGAAGCACCATGGTATGCAAAGGCAAACAGAAACATTTTACAGTCACACCTGAATGTGGAAGGCGAAAATTCACAACACATACTCATTTGACAGATTTTGGATCGTTTCTCCACAAAGGTCAACTCCAAATCAACCAACCAGGTTATGCTGGCACAAAATGTGTATCTGTAATTCAACAAACCCCCATTTTTTAACTTGTAACTAAACCCTTATTACTTTTGGAAGATTTTTCCCCCCCCAAAAAAATTTACTTTTTGAGGGACTGAAAACAAAAAATACACAAAAAGAAATTATTAAAACAAAAAAAAATATTGCTCACTTAATGGAAAAGACCTAAGACAAAATTTAGAAAAAACTTAAACACACAAAGGTACTTACATATATAATTTGAAACTAAATATATTACCTAACAGTGGCAGACAACCTTAACAGTATTTTGTTTCAGAAGAAGTGCCCAGCATGTTGCAGTAACAGCCCCAGCTTCAATACAGCATACACAAGTGAGACAAATCAAACCGTGTCTCCTGTAAGACTGCTGTATCTTGCCATGAATGCAGAGGATATATCGGGCTGCTGAGGAGAATTTAATGAAAGGACTGTTAAGCAGAAAAGGAGGTTGAAAGCAGAGGAAAAGTGTATATCTTTGGTCTCAGAGTGTATATCTCAGCTCTTTCGCAGGAGGTCTGTACATTTTATCAGTGCTTTGAGAAGTACTTAACTTCCTTGGCAAAGAAAACCCTATCTGTCTCCGGTAGTAAATACACTGCAGGTTTAAAACTGGTTTTGGAAGTTTGTCCAAGTGAGGTTTTCAGGAATAAAAGGCTTCAGAGTAAAAGCTCAGGAGCTTTACAAGAGCAATGTCATTACTTTGCATGCGCAAGGCCTTGTGCCACATATAAGGACGTACCCCCAAATCCTACTGGTTTCACATGATCCAAATACCCTCTGTAAGTGGAAGTATTTTGCACCCTCACAAAGTAGTATTTATGATACAAACACTGTGCTAAACCTACACAGAGCTTTCCTAAACAACAAACCCTTTCAATTAACAGCCCAGCGCTTTTTTTGTTGCTACTGCTTCTTCAAACTTTCATAACATCATTTTCCCAAACAATGGCTGCATTGACATGCACCAGAATGCAACAGCACAGCTTCATGCTTTTACGTATTTAAGTAAAACTAACACATTTAAAAATCAAGCACCAAACAAGCTACAATACACAAAAGAATCCCCTCTGTATTTACACATAAAGATGACTTATGCACACCTGCATAAGGAACACACACTGTGTATAGTGATCTAAGCACCTGCTTGAAAATAATCCATTAAGGAAAAAAAGTCAACTGTAAAAAAAGATGTTACGACTTTGCTTTATGCAGCCATAACCCGAAAGTATCATCAGGAAGCATCTGTGAAACACAACTGGAGATTTCTATGTGAAGCAGTGAACCATCTTTACATTTTGTGCCTCTAGGACATGATTGAAGGTCCCAAGTGGCTAAACGCAGGACTGGGAACCTCACTGCCACCCCTAACGGGAACCACTTTGGGTCCCTGTAACACCAGGGCAGCAGATAGAGCTCACTGCTTGTTAGGACCAGATCTCTGCTGCCTTCAAAACAGCAGAAGGCGACTCCTCTGCAATACTGTATTGAACTTCATTAAAAGAATAATTGTAACTAGGAACTTTTAAGCAAAGCTATTTTGCAAATCTAACTGGCTTCAAAAGAATAGTATGAGTTTCTGATTAAATGGCAAAGTCTTTACATTTTTAACTTCAGCATCATAAGTTTGCTCCCGTTCCCATTTGAAGTCAATTTTACAACTGCCATTGACTTCAGCAAGAATGGAATTAGATCCTAACATATTTGCATGTCAAATCTCTTTTCTTGCAGTTACAGTGTTTTCATCCATGACATCTGCAATTTAATGGTACGTTTTCTATGAAAAAGCAATACCACATTTCTTTGAAAGGCAGCATCAATGTAATAACATTGGCCAAAACAGGGGAGATTAATACCAAAAAATCCTGCCGTGCTTGCAGTACTGAAACCCAACAAGGCTTTCACTGATAATGAGAAAAGAGTCCACACAGGTGTTTCTTTCACAAATTTCAAATAAATAAAATACTCCAAAGCCTACTGGAAGAACACTGAAACCAGGATACAGGCAAAAAAAATATGGACACATGCAGAGAGGAAAATTTAGGCATGCCTCCAGCTTTGAACCTGTTACAATCCCAAAGCAAGCCAACCAGAGACAGAATGTTACTGTGGCTCGACATGCTACCAAATATCCAGCATCTAACCTGACTTACTGCAGCTGCAGAGCAAGCTGGGAGACAGCACCTAGCTTGCGGTACTAGCATAAGGGGAACTATTATGATGCTGCAGGTTAAGTGAAGTTAATCCGGTCACTTCATCCACTGCTCTGGACAAAACACACAATACTGGTAAAATAGACACACACAAACCTAAAACAAAACAGAAGTGATTTTCCTTGTTCTCAAAGAAATCAAACCACTTGGTACTAAACAGGATTCAACAACATTTCTACAGTACCAGTTTCTTCATCAGAAACTTGGTCTGATCAGTTTAATTCATAAATATTGTAGAAGCAGCCCTTGAGGCATGCCTGAAGGTGCATAAAACCACCAGATTAAATCACAGCAACAAGAGCAAAGGGTCACCATCATTGACAACATGCAGAGTCATAGTCTTCCATTCATGTGAAGACGTAGTTTATTTTAAATTAGTGAGAAAAAATGCTTATATTGCTTAACTGTTAAGTCTTTAAGAAAAACAGTCATTTAAAAAGCCATGCTAATTTATTAAATACCCATGCTTTCATTACAAGAAATCAAAACCTTGAATGGCCTGTGCACATACGTTTAATCCACCTATCCAAGTTCCAGAATTCAGGAATGAATTTAAATCAGTTTGACGTAGGGTTGCCTCAAAACTATCGATTATTTTATTTTATACATTAACTTATTCTGTAGGTTTATTTTCTTCAATCACTGAGTGCAGCCGTTTTTGTCAGTGGTTCTCTACCTTTCCAACTAACCCCAGTCACGGCCTCAAATTGTAGAGGCACACCACAAAGTGTCTCTTGAAGCAATTCTGCTGTTCAACTGATAGTCTATCAACCATTTACAAGATTAAAAATAAAACATGAGACATTTCCGGATCACATATTGATCATTTAATTATTTTCCATTTTAACTGCATGCTATTTTTGGCACAGAATATTTATGTTGGATGAACATCACAATTAATCTTCTAAAATATCTGTATGTCAAAAGTCAATTATTCAGGTGACAGTATTAATGTTTAAATTCTTTGTTAACCATTATTAACTTTTGAGGTTCTGATTTTAAAAGATATCTGAAAGCAATAATATAGTCTTATTCAACAAAGCAATTTTCATCTGCATATCTGTTGGTTGTGTTTTGAACCACTTCATGGTAATAAATGAACATTACTGTGCTGTTTATGAAGTTATACACATAAAATGCAGAAATTCTGACAGCAGTAGTGCCGAGACCCAGTATACTTTAAAAGCTTTCTCCCCCTCCCATTATTAATATGACTCTATGTTTCTCTCTCTCAACCTTGCTGTGTAGGTGAGGATGTCACGCAGGCAGTCAAGACATCACTCGGTTATTCTGCTCATTTCACCAGGATTTACAGCTTTGCAATGAAACCTGAGACAAATTACCTATTTAAAACTTACTTTCTAGGACCAATTTCCCATAAATCAAACAATACATGATGGGGAGGGTATTACCTGATTATTCTGTATCCATAGTCTGTTATCTAAACTATGTTACCTTTACTCTGGAATTTAGAAAGTTTATTACTCTGATTAACAATTCCTTTATTTTCAGTCAATCCATACTGCTTTGTTTTCCCCACAATTTTGCTATTAGAATGTCTTCATACACCGTATGAGCGAGCTGAAATAAATTATAATTACTACCTCAGACAGAGCAAGCTTCTATATCCGATCCGCTTGTTTTGCATGACACTGATAGCACAAAGCAGGTGGAAAGTTAGGTTATTCAGCTGGCAAGAGGACGAGCAGATGGCGTACAAGGCACAACAGGAGCAAAAGGATCCTGCTACAGCAGTACTGAACTCTAACAGCTGCCAGGTCTCTGACAGCTGGTAGGCGATACTGCACCTAGCTAAAATTTGAAGAGGACTTCTGAGACACGCTGACTCCTGGCCAGCCTCGGGTAAGGCAGGCCGCTAATATTTCATACTAGCACCTCTGCTGAATCCCTCCTCAAGTTCTAATCCTGAAAGTTGCCCAGTGAGAGAGACCATGAGGCTCTTTGTGCTCAAGCTGCAAAGCCCATGCTTATGCACATCCAACACCTTACACAGGGCAGATGACAACCTGCAGTCTTTTCTCCAAGGTGTCTTACTTTCATATACTCATAAATAAGATATTATTAGAAATCCAATAGAAACTATTTAGGCTTATGGAATTTATGAGAACCAAACAACGCGATGCAAGAGGAGAAAAGTGGTGCATTAGTGTTGAGGAAAAAGTGTTTTTTGTAAAACGTTCGCTTTGGTTTTCTTGCACAATGAAAGGCTGGGCTAAGAACAGAAATCAAGGAGGGAACGGAGGAAGATTCACTACCTGAATGTGAAATCTTAGGGACGAGATCAAGAGGTAATAAGAAAATCTCATGTAGATTCTCAGTTCCCTGATATTTGGGACCCAATTCCACCATTTTCATTTGTCTCACTATAATTTAAATTGCAAACTGTAGAACCTGGATCCAGATCTGATCTCTGGCAGTTCTCTAACCACAGGGAAAGCGTGTTTGCTACATATATTAGAAAACATTATCTATCAAACCACCAGTGTGCATGGTTTGGTTTGTTTATTATCGTTTAAAATATTTTGTGTCGCTTCAGCTAATTGGCATGTTTTCTTAGAAGAGTAAATAGATGTTCAGAAAACTCATAAATCAGACTAGCTGTGTTTTTAAGCGACACTTCTGTATCAGACATTTTCTATTTTTGTACAGAAAAATCAAGCTGCTGAAACATCCAAACTACAACTGCACTCATCCATGGTTGGCTGAGACACTGTTCAGATAAAAAAATGTTATTGCTTCTTCCAAGACAAAAGCTAAATACAACATTTCTCAACAACTGTGTAGCTAAAAAGCAAGGGGTATATTTTCTAAGGTAGAAATGTGCAGTTAGGCCCCCAAATAATTTTTTTGTGAGAAATCCATTTCTCTATCCATTTCTTAAAATTTCCTTACAGGATTGATGCAGTCATTTAAACCAGCCATAATCTGAAATTTCCCGGCAATAACTACAACAGTCTCCCTTAATTCCAACAACTATCACTTCAACTTTGAGGCTTTCCCTTGAAGTTGAAAAACAACCCAGCATTTGCTGGGTGAAAAGTCCCAATATATGTTATTTATGGGTCCATACAATCAAAGTTAACCACTGCGCTGGGCCTAGATAGGGCAGAACAGCGCACTGCCAGAAATGACCAGCTCCCATAGCAGGCAGCAGAGGATTAGAACAGAACAGGCTAATTTTCCTCTAAGACTGGACTGCACAGAGATCAATAGAAGTAGAGATGAAAGCAGTGGAAAACATCTTTTACTTTGAATTCCTCAGCAGGTACATAAGATGTAAATGAAGTAAGATGTGCCCTACCCCTCAACCAACAGATGGGACCTGGTAGGGGCCACATGTTGCTAATGAGTAGCTAGTGTCAGAGGACCAGCCAGCTTCAACCTCTTGTAACTCTCAGCCTGAGATTTAATTCTCACTATAAAATATCTCGATTTTCTAGTGAAATCTAATGTATCTTGACTTAAACTACTTCCAGCCCCCAGGAGGTTTGAGGTTTTTTCCCTCTCCGATTTTCAAATATGAAATCCAACCTAACAGGGAAGATGTTCCAAACAGAGCATCAGCATATGTCTCTCCTCTCAAGTTGCCTGCCACTATTTTTTTTCCTTATGTTCATTTTGCATTTCATTAAATTTCAGAGTGAACGTCACTGCTAGTGACCCACCTGCCTTTTTTTTGGCGTTTTACAACAAATACATAGTTATCCAACAACAACTACTGTCCCATTTGGGAGTTTGCCCACAAGTAAATACGGGAGATTTTTCAGTAGAATTTTGATGAAAACGTAGTATTCTTTAGTTTCAGTAATTCCATTATCCACACATGCAAAGACTACTATCTAGGCAAATGCTCGCATCTGGAAATGTCAGATTACACCCATACTCCACAGAAAAAAACAGTTCCTATATGCACACAGAATGGCAGCTGACTTCTGTAACTGCAAGAGCCCACCCACACAGAGCCAACCAGGCCCAAAAACCTGGCCTTCCCAATGCTGTGCCTAGAGAATGCGATGTGTTGAGGCTGCATTAATCACATATTTTCCACATATAATCTAAGAAAAAATAGTATTGAAGCCCAGTGCTTCAATGCTATTAAGTAAGTGAAGAATAGGCTAGACACAATAGCGAAAATTAAAATAAATTCTGATTTACTGGTTTTACCAGTTACACATTTAATCTGGAACTACTTTTATTTGGCGAAAACTCAAATATCTGGAGTGCTTGTTGAACCTTTCCTTCATAACATTACCTTACAAAAATGCAATGTCATTGAAAACATAAAAAGCCCCAAACTTCTCCCTAAGAGTTTCAATGAAAAACACTTGCCAAAATAAAAGGATCATTGTTCCATTGAAAATCTGCACGTTATTTTCATTATATGCTTTAAAACCTACTTTGTCTTCCTTGGTATCCGGATTAACTGAATTCTACTATTAATATTCAAAATAGCACTCCTTTCTTGAAGCAGTCATTTATACATTGACACAGTGATTCAGTTTATATTCCTTAATCTTGAGAGATGAAGCCATACTTACATTAAAATGGAGAGTGCATTAGACGTTGAGACCTAATGCTGAGCCCTACAGGTCAAGGGCACTTGGAGATAAGACTGTGGCTTGCAGCTCTCTCTAGCACACACACACACAGGGAAAAAATAATGAATCTTCACTCCCACTTAATAGATTAATAGCTTTCAGCACCAGAAGGTTATACTTTGATCCTTTAATGCTCTATTATGTAATAATTTTGCCAATATCTCCTTGCTTCAATCTCACTAGTTTATAAACAAATATAAACGCAAATACAGTCACCTGTTTGTAAGACAGAAGTAACACATCCGTTTAGTGGGATGCACGCACCTTACTACACAAGATTCCCAGCTTCTGTTGCATATCTACATTTGATGTGGTCATCAACTGTACCGCCTCTCTGCGAAATGCTACTTCACAGGATCTAGCTCTTCGTTAATTAAAAATTCAGCCTCACCAAGTTTAAAGCTTTTTTGTTCTGTTTAGTTTTTAAGGGACATACAGTGAAAACGTCTTGCAAAACAAAGTTATTGTGAAAACTACCATGTACTACACAAATTTCCAGCATTCATTCTTCTGAAGCTTCACCTATGCAGATGTGCCACAGGTGTATATACAGTTATACATACAGAAGAATGTTACTTGCAACGTCTTGAAGAAGAATAAACTTGTCCCTGCCCTATATATCAGTAATTAGGCTTCTGTAGAGAAGGGCACTTTCTACTAATTCCATTGAAGATATTCCAGTATACAACACAAAAAATTAGATTTTTAAGACTACTGAGAGAAAGGAAATGAGTGAGCGAGAATACACAGCCCAGTGGCTGCAGTATGTATCACGAATGGTACGACGTGGGTGCCTGGAAGACCTGCTGCCAGGGCTGTTTCAGTTTTATGTAATAACTGAGTGACTTCGTGAATCTCCATGCCATACTGTCATTGCAAGCTAATTAGGAACGTGCTTGTGAAATCATTTATTATTCTGCACCTCCTGCAGAGTACAAGAACACATTGTTTATTTAAGAAAGGAAACATCCTTCTTTCCATCTCTGCATGTGAAGTGCTACGTGTTTTTAGGTAGAACAGCTGTATATCTTGATAATTACAGGAGTCCTAGATACATACCATCCACGCAAATCTAGAAGATACCATCCTATGACACTATTCCATAAATCATTACTAGCGATTAAAGTACAGCCTTTTCCTTTGCAGGTATGCCACAATTCCTTCCAACTGAAAAATGCAAATGTAGAAGTCCATCTGTCTCGCCACCAGGGGACACTGTCATGTCATTTCAAAAGTATGAGGAAACAAATTTTTGCTTTAACGCCAGTAAATCAAATTTAGATGGATAGATGAACTCTTAATGTGTTAGATGTATGCTTCCTTACAGCAGAGCCAGCAAATATGACAAACATGCCCAAAATAACAGAGAATTGTCTTTGAGCTTTTACATCACGCACGCATACGCACCTCCCAACCGAAACAACATAAATAATGTAAAACCTCTGTCTTCCTCAGTATAACGTTACCATAGCAAACTCAATTCTGCCTACATAAGCTAGTACTGCCCCAGTGCTGCTGCTGACAAAGTACCGAAGTGTCTAAAATCTCAACTGCAGCATTTAGAGAAGAACAAGTTCTGCCAAAGTTCTCAAACTAAGCAGCACCTCACATCTCAAGTCATCTCTCTAAATTCAGTGGAGCTAATTAAGGAGATGACAGCAGAGAACTCAAGCACAGGTATCAAAATCTAACTGATTCTGTGCACTGAGTATGCTCAAGACCCTGTCCACATTTTATTCATTACTGACTGTGACAAGACAATGAGCACACCCTTAACAGACCACTGGAAAAATGAATGAAAAAATAATTATCACATAACCAGAGACAGCTGCCACCTGACACTAGAGGATGAAGATATATTTAAACCTCTTACAGTCAAGATAGCCAAAGAAAGAAAACTGTTTGCACTGGTTTTATCTATCGATGCTGGTAGTTCTTTAAAATACGCAGTATTTACAATTTAGTAAGTACTTATTTGATATATATTTCATTTAGATTAATTTATATATGAACTATGATTGTTAGAAAATGAGAATTGCATATCCACAACTGCTATAACATGATTGCATCTTGTGTAAAGCAGGAAGTATGTTCTCCAACATTAACAATGTGGAACCAAAAAGAACCACGAGATAAAAGTATGAAAACAGAAGCTTAGAAAACAGGGAGATGGATTTATGAGTTTTTCTGCTTCAACCAAATAGTTTTGCTTCAGAAATTAATACTTTGTGCTCTTTCTGTATGTGCTAAAATAGGTAAACAGATGTCCCTAAACACTTCAGTTGAGTCTTGAAGGCTATGTACTAGTACTGTGCTGAAAATGGCTGGCATCTACGTTCATAGTGAGATGAAAGTCCCTCCGGCAGGTAGAGACTTTCTTTTTTAACCAGTGATTTAGTTTAATGGAATATTTTTTTGAAGGTGTAGGCTTCATTCTCTTTTGCAACTCTGGTGTACAGTACTTACTTCAATAAACTGGGAGCACACATTAAATGATCCAGGTTACACGAAATCATTAAGTGAATATTCTAAGCAATATTTTACTCATCATCTCAAGATTCAAAATTTCAAATGTTAAGCTTAAGAGTGCACTTGAATTGTTAAGTACATAGGAAATTGTACTTAGGTCAACTACAAACCCAGGATATTGCTGTCTAGAGCTCAGCATTCTACATTAGAGAAATTTAATTAAAAATAAGCATTAGTTCTGTGTATTCTGTACAACTTAAACATCTGAGCTAGCAATAAAGATCAAATCATCTCTCCCAAGTTAAAACCACTCTCCCTGGCTTATCTCATAGCCCTGTCAGATGACAGCACCAACAGTGCTGAACTGCACCAGCAACCGTGACCCATACTGTGCCTATTTCAGTTCTCAGTCTCGCCAGGAGAAGTGATCAGTCACGTTTTGCTTTACCGCAATTTTTTTCCCAACTATTGTTTCACTTCAGCCTCACTGGGCATTTACCTACCAAAACTAAAATGCAATATATTCATTCTAAAATCTAGATAAAGAGTAAAGACTTTGGAAACAATGGAAAGCAGAGATTTCTATATGAAATGGTCATGAAATTGGAAGTCCTATAGATAGGTAGTGCTCAATAGTTATCATTCAGATACGCAAAGGACACTAAGAAGAGGTTGCCACCGCCTCCAGCAAAGCTGACCATGTACATTCACTAGTAAGTTAACAGAGTTTATACAGAATTTCCTGTGGCATCTCAGTTTGGGCCATGGAAACTGCCTGGCTTATACTGCATCCGCCTGGCCTGAGCCAAAGCAGCAGGTGTGCAGGCTCTGAAGTGGTTCCAAGGGTAATTAAGCACATCCTCTCAGGGTGCAGCTGCAGTGGGGCTACATATCACCGTCCCCTGACGCTTCTCAGCACTTGTCATCGGTGATCTAAGACTCCCACAGTTCTGCAGTAAGAAGAATGAGCACTCCTGAATTTGCTTCAAGACCAACCAGGTTAAGTCAGGCCTTTATAGAGCTGTTCCAGACTCAACTGGAGAAGTTCCTAGCAACCTCATCTAATAAGAGCTGCTTCGGGCAGGGACTGAACTTGGTCTCCTTCAGAGGTCCCTTCCAAACTAAGTTATTCTACAATTCTGTGATCTTTCCAAGAGACTAAAAGAAACTGGGGGGATGTGTTCATGAAGATGGCACCCCCCAGGACACACACGCACACACGTGTCTTAACTGGCATAACAGTTAGAAAAGAGGAAGTCTGTGCACAGCCCTGGCTACTGATTTCCCAGGTATTGACAATCCTATCTGTAAAAAAAACATTTCTATAACATAATCATACCATTTACGACACACTTGCAACTAAAACTCTCCACTTAATGTGAACATGGAGACAAAAATGAATATACATTGATTAAGACATTACCTAAACAGAAGAGAACACTGTTATCATAGATGTGCCATATGTTTTGGGAACTCTGAACATTCAGGTAAATAATGTTGTTTACATTGCAGCTATACCACTAATAATCTATACTGTTAACAGGTGGTGATGTTATCTTTGGTAAGAATATATTCTTAGTTATAGTGAGAACTAGAAAACAGGAAAATAATTCCTCATAAGATCTGAAAGGAACTTTGCTTTATTGGTGTTTTGGTATTAGTGGGTTATTGTCTCTCTGGAAGAGTAAGCAGAGATCAGACAGGCCAAGCCTATTTCATATTTTTAGATTCTTAAGACTAGAGAAGAAAAAAAACTTTGATGGATTTCTGATCCACGCCTTTTCTTTCTGCAGGCAATAAGCACTTAAAATTGGATCTCCTGCTGTGCAGCCCTGATGCTCACAAACACTTTCAGTTCTGACATTTCTGTGACACTTTATGCAACTGTCAGTGGGCATTATTCAACATAGCAGATACCCACGCAGGCTTATGTCTCTGTGAGATGACATTGAACCATTCCTAACGTCTTTCGTATAAGTCAGCAAAAGTGCCTTTTTCCAGCACCTTTTTACTATGCATTTCACTGAAAGGGGTTGATTAAGTGTTAAGGAATGATTAGCCTGTTTTGCAATTATAAAGGATTGCACTTGACAAGATCTGACAGTATCTCAGGCTAATCTCAGAGCTACACAACATTTGTAAAGCTGAAAATATTCCACAAAAAGTTATCTGAAAATTAATGAAATTAACAATTTTGTTACAACATGAAGAACAGAAGGTAAAATTCAGGTTGACATAAAAAATTCATTGCTTAATGACTTATATCTTACCACCTAGGTAAATATCTTACCTAGGTGGACCATTGCCCAATATCCTTCAGTCTGCTCAGAGCTATTCCTTAAATGCCCGTACCACAGGCACATTCAGTCATGATGTTATGACTCATACCTGTGACATGGACATAGGCCAGGATTATAAAGACTGATGTAGAACTGGCAAACTGCATCAGTCTCAACTGAGAATGCTTAATGCCGACAATGAAAAGTAGGGGGAAACCAATCCATACTGCATCCATGTGATTGCAAAATACATTCACAGAGGAGAAAATTTGCTCCTTGCTCCTACAGTCCATCAGCTGTGCCCAAAAACACACAAACAGGTTACAGCACTCACCTCAAGCATACATGCGCACACACAAAGTGAGTACACGGTTGAAAAGCAGAAATTGTCCTTCTATTTTTTTATTTCCCCTGTCATTTAAGAAATTAATGCCTTTGTCACAGTCTTAAAATACTGTGTATGGCACTGAACACATTTAAAAGCAGGCTGGGGTAGAAAATACCAAAGGAAGAACAAAAACTGTACTCTTGGAACTTGCAACTGAAGCCACTAACAGACTTAAAGCAATAAACTGGCTAACAGAGCCCTTTGATTATAAGCAGCACAATCTTACATCCAAGGTACTCTCCTTACATTTTGAAATAGTTTAGATTACTGTTTCATAGAAAAAAAAAAAAAAAAACCACAAAAAACTGAAATCCCAGAGCCAAATGAATCTTAATAAATTATTTTTTTCCAGTATCATTACTATGAATCTTAGAGTTGAAAGCATTTTGAATTCCTCTACCTCTAAACACACATTACACAGATGTACTTATATAACTTTTTTTAATTTGTGTATCGTGTAAGGACAAGAGGCAATAGGCACAAATTAAAATACAAGCAAGTACAATGAAACAGAATAATAAACATTTTTGCTGGAAGGATAACTGAACACTGGAACGGGTCGCCCAGACTGATTGTGGAGTCCCATCCTTGAAAATGCTCAAAACCCAGCTGGACCTAACCCTGAGCAACCTGCTCACGGTGACCCTTCTTGAGCAGGGCAGTTGCACTGGACGTCTCCAGAGGTGCCTGCTAGCCTCAGTGATTCTGTAATTTGTAAGTAAACCTATTGTCTGCAATATTTGTCAGATCAGTTACACAAAAAGCCTCAAAACAATGGAGAACTCTAGTTGTGTGTAGCAATTATACACAGTCATTCTCTGTCATAAGGAGGTAAAGAACATCACTGAGCAGTTCTTCATTCTCAGATTAAATCTCCCCTTAATTACGAGAAGCAATAACTGGGTAACCGAAGCACCACGCGTCCAGTCAGCACAGTGTGAGCGAGCGCAGCCGTGTGAAAAGAAGCACAGGCTCCACAAGGGATGCAGAATCCCACTTCAAACCAAAAGCAGCACTACCCACTTCATAACACCGCTTTGGTCTGACACAACTGGGCTTGGTCTCAGTGATATGGTTTACTTTAAACAGCTGTAGAATGTAATCTTTGAATATTTGATGCATTTTGAGCCAGGTATCTTCTTTATTAAATAAAAAATATTTACATGCTATTCTGTCTATTTTTTACGTTACTTAATACTGTTTCTGGCTTTGCATAGAATACTTTCTAAGCATAGTATAATACTTCTTAGGGTGCAAATAATTAGTTTTTTTCATAAAGTTACCCTGCACAAGGCACCCTGATATAAAAGCAGGCCAAGATCAAACAGCAAAATATTTTTCTTTAGTTTCAGAATGCAGATAGTCCCGAGAGGACCACTAAAACCCTTAAAAGTTAAACACAGCTAAGCTTTCTGTTAAGACGAGAGAAAATGTTCTGCTGAAAGCCTTCCTCAGCATACCAAATGCTTTACGATTTAATATCACACACTGTGATGCTGACTAACTCAGCACAAAACTATTAATTTTTCATATAATGTGTAGGTTTGTAGCATGACACTAAGATCCATTGTTTTTCTAGAATGGCTCGGCACAGCCCAGACATACTCCCTTCGTATTCCCCAATTTCTGAACACATCAAATCAAAATGAAAACTATCAGAAAGTAAAATCTCCGACCTAAAGCCATATGCCATGCTAGAGACGGGCTGGACTTCTTGTATGAATCTGTGCAAGACAGAAAATAACGCTGTAGATACTATCACCCATAAAAAAGCCTGAATTCTTCACATATTAAGTTACTAAAATGAAAACTGACAGAACACACTTGTCAGCTTCATTTAACCAGATGCTACCTGACAATTTCCACACGGGATTGGGGAATTGCATCTTGAAGGGGATATAAAACCACAAAGAAACGAGGAAGAACTTGTCAAGTCAAATAATATAGGCACAGACCTCATAAAGGAAAACGGATACATTTATTAAATCAACTTTAACTTCCATGATAACTGAGGCAATCACTCCAGTCACTGCCCCTGTCAGTTTGACAGCAATGCCACATCTGCATGGGAAAAATCTGCATCAATGCTTTTGAAATACCTAGAAATGTTGGCCAAGGTAAAAATAAAACAAAACCTTTCCCTTAAAAACCTTCTCCTTCCACTTAGTTATTGCGTTAAGAAAACGAAATGCCTGTTAAATCCATGAAAGAAGAAATCAGTATTTTAAATTGAGGTATACCCTCCTGCAATATCTTGGACTGTTCCTAATATAAACCTTGAAAACAGTGGGGAACACTAATAATTTCCCAAAAGTCTGTCAGAGAAAAAAATACAGCTTCAACAGGAACTACATTAAATACTTATTTACACAGGAATTATTGGCTGGATAACTTTAGTTCCTCTTTAAAGACCTGAAGCTAAAGAGAGTGAGTACTTTTCCTTTTGTTGTGCAAAACCTGTCAGAATTTTTAGCTTCATAGATTCAAATATTCCCACTAATGCCACAGTGTTTCATAGAATCTAGGTTCAAATTGTTCAGCTTGTGCAGGACAGGTGCTTGATTACTTGGGGTTTTCTGCAGGTTACCTTTCTACTTACTTCCTACCCCAGAAAGCTTACTATGATTTAATCTGAAGCAGATCAGCACTTTAAACTCACTCAATTAACACCTTTCTCTTTCAGCACAACCTATTTAATCTGAAGAGCGCAACAAAGGGTGTATTTTAGTTCAGATCAGGAATGCATTCACTCACTGTGCTTCTGCTCGCAGCGCACACTAACCTCACAACACACAAACTGGACTGCTTTCAGATGAAGCTAAACTAAAAGGTCCTCCCCAGGACTAAAGGAACGAAATGCTCCAACCACTAAAGGCCATCTGCCCACAGAACACCCCAAAAAACACATATAGTGTGAAAGTTAGGTCCTCCTCATCAACCGCTTCACCCAACTTACCCTCTCCTACTACAGAAGTGGCCAACATAGAGCTAGGGGCTCAGAGAATCCCATCTTTGGTATTACCCAGCAGAGAAACACGCCACGTTTCTGGCTGCCTTCTGGTAGGAATACAGCCACCACCTTTGATGTTAACATGCTGAGACCCTTCCTGCTGGGAAAAGGCTGCAATAACCTGCCAAAAGCTTGCTGTAAAAACAGCAATCTCAACCTAAGGAGATTTGAGTCTCACTGATTACAGTCCCACAGATGCTTAGACTGTAGTTTAACACGTAGCTTTGTAGCAAGGCTAAAACAGGGATTCTCTACCTCTTACATGCCTATCAGAGGAATAATCAAATGTGTTAGAGAAAAAGGTCCAAGTAGGGACTATTCCTCTGAGTCACCAGCAAGAAAACAAACATCCCAAAGATAGAAATTCTTCCTCTTTTATAAGCCTGACAAGTCCTAGCTATGCACCAGCTGTTCATCAAAAATCAAGAGACTGAATATTTTCAGCAATAGGCAGGAGAAATTAATAGTTACAAAAAAAAAAAAAGGAATGTAGGTTTTAATGATCAAAAAAAAAATGACAGGAGGAAGAAAAGAAAGCCAAAAGGTAAGAATCCTCTTTTTTTTGGTCCAAGTTTCAAAAGATATCATAACAGCTCACACCATTGAAAAGTGGATAAAACTTAATTGCTTGCTTACTCGTAATACATAAAAGGGTGCGGTCTGCTACTAGTACTTCAGGATTTGAATAATGTACATGCAACATATCTAAGAAAACCTTATTTTGCAATTTAGTGGGAGAAAGAATGTTTCAACTAAAGTTTATCAAGTAAAATTAACTAAATGTAAATACATGTAAGTACCAAATAATATGCAAATAAAATACACTACCAAGAAATCTGCCTTGGAAAGCCTCCCGATTAGTGGAATCCTGCTGCTAGTGAGAGGCCACAGGGCAGGGCCAGACACACTCGCTCTTCCCCATGTCCTTTGGGCTTGATTACATGCTGGGTCTCAAAACTATTGCACCCTTTCACCTCAAATTCGTTGCACCCCCATGACGAAGGAGGGCCTGCAGCACACCTCACAGCTGGGGAGGGCTGCATCTCCCTCCTGCCCCAAGAGGGCATGCGCCAGGCCCAGCTCCTCCGCACCCGACAATCTGCCAAACAGCTGAGCCTCCCCTGTGGAGTCCCAGCATGGAGGGAAGCCAAGAGCAGAGCTGAGCTGGGCTGCCAAACATGCCAGATGCAGGCACTCTCGCAGGTGACTGTGACGTGGGGCCCAGAAGAGCGAGCCTTGTGCTGAACACACCAACCCCTGACAACCTACGTCTAATCCAGAGTGCTTCTAGGGGGCCAAAAGGAGGATGAGACTGTCAGCCACTGAAGCTCAAGGGCGCTTAGCTTATTGCACAAAACACCAGCTGCAGGGCTTGCAATTTATTCTCCATTTAGCTACTCCTACTGCAGGGACTTAAAGTAACTCAGAGTACTTGGTGAGAATGCAAAACCCACAGCCGCCTTCTGTGACGTCTGATATAAGGAACAGCCAGAAGCTCTGGGGGAGGAGATGCCACCAGCTGGGAAAACAGGGACTGAGGAGTCCTTCTGCAGACCATGCATCAACAGCAAAGCTGGATCCTGGAAAACATCTCCAATGGAGTTTCCTGCTTTATGACCAGGGTGGAAATAAAATGAGAACTGGAGCAAGAATTGGGTAGAGAATTGTGGCCATATTTCTTATTGTAAATGACGACCACAGAATAACGTGTAATGGGCTGGGAATTCCCTTGGCAGGAAATGGCAGACATACCATTTCTCCAGAGCTCTTTCTGCCCTCCTCTAAACTCCAAAATTCATTCCTAGAGAGAAATTGAGTATGTTGGTCCTGCTAGAATAAATCACCAGTTGTAACCAATAACTGCTAAGACACTTAACTGAAGCTTGAATCCCCGGCCCTGCAAGCATGAACAATGCATCTGAAGTGCGTGCCTCTCCACTGCACTCCTTAGAAGTCTGTTATTCCTATCCTGTCAACACAGCGCTATCAGGGGACGTGTATTAAGCAGAAACTTCCTTGCTGATGGCTGTTCCCTTACGCCAAAAGTTCAACTGCAACATCATATCTCAGTGGAAGACATCAGTTCTAATGTCTGCAGGCTTCTGCATTCATATTCAGAATCCTTGGTCATATCTGAGCAATGTTTTCTCCACTCGGTGCATATAAGGCTATTGAATTTTTCAAACAAAAAATCAAGATAGTGAGAGATGTCAAGGAAAAAAAATCTCCATAGCTCACCAGCCCCTGATCCATTGCCCAACCACAAGTTCGTCACGTGAAGACAGACCTTGTTAACACAGACAGAAGGGATCTCAACAGATGATCTAGATTCCAAGGTTCATTCAGCTTTCATGAAAAAGGAACAATTAAACTTATTCTTACAGGTGGAAGCTCCCAAATGACGCATGAGAATCCACTCTGGCGTTTTCCAGTCTTTAATGTTAAGAATTTTGTCACACCATCTACCACTAAACATTCTTCTTGCAGTTCAACTTGTCCTATCTACCAAGGATACAGGGAAAAAAATTCTATTTGTAGTAATACGTCCTGCATTTGTAGACTGTTACGTTCCCCTCACTACCGAATCCCCTCTGGTTCATACATGTACATAAAGTTACAGTAGTTTATATACAAATACCTAAAGAATCTGCAATCAGCATTCCCAATCTATTTGAAGACTGCCCTGAAGAGCCATTATGCAATTAGTGCATTGGACCCAGCGGCACAGATACTGTCACCTGCAGTGTCTCCCAGCAGGCATCTCCGATTCCTGCGCAGCTGATGAATTGAAAAGGCTTTCTCCAGCTCCTCTTAACATGACCTTTCTCTGCTAAGCTTCAATTGGCTTCACACAGAGGCAGCAGACAGAGAACCTGGGGAAAGCTTCCTATTAATGCAAACTTTCCCCACACGTTCAAAGCCTGCTGCTGAGCACACCCAGTGCTCTTTCTTCTAAATGTGCCTGGACTTTTTGGATAAATACAGTGTTCTACAGTCATCCCATCCCCCCCCCCCAACCACACGCAGACCGCTTTTCTCCAATTCAAAGTTAAAAATCAACAGAAATAAATTACTGCACTACTAATATATGCATTATATCAGAACCTGCTAAAGATATCTGGCACCCCCAGTTATGGTAACCCATGTGTTAGCCAGCCTTTTGACTTTTCTCAGCACATTTGGTATTCCACCGCTGTTACAGTCAATCGCTGCTGCATTCTAGTACTCCACAAATTGATCCTATTCTGCTTTCCAAAGCACCTCCTGAAAAAGCAGTCCAAAAATTCTTATGACCTACATGCCTAGAGGAGTTTTCCACATGTCTGAAGCATACATGCCAATCCGATTACAGTCACACAAAAAAATTAGAAAACAAAGGGAAAGGTATTCTCTACTTCAAACACATAATGCACCAAAGACTGGAGGATGAAAAGTAACAGCCCAGTCTTCCTTTTAGTACATTTCAGTATGCTACAAACTGCAAACCCCAGGAATACTTCTCCAACACTGTTTGCATACCTGCTGCTACCTTGGCATCATTTTTTTCTAAAGAAAACCCAATACAACAGAAAGCATCCAGATACGAATTCTTCAAACTCTGCAGTCCCACAAAAATTCCTATTCAAGTGCAAGTAGGTCCAAGATAGGAAGAGTTTAACAACAGTAAGCCTCTCAGAACTAAAAATTCAATCCCCTATGAGGAAATTCGGTAATTATGAGACATCTTCCTCCTTTTTTCATTAAAAATCAAGAAACAATCCTAAAGAAAAAGGAAAAGTATTCATCTGCTACTGGGAAGTAGTCATCATTCAATTTTTCATGAAAATGAAGTATACAGTCCATACTATTACTGTTATTTAAGTCAAATTAACAGCTAAAATTAACCTCCTTTGAGTAATAACTAACAATCTTATTTCACCTCACCACCTGGGAACTAGTGCTTTCAGGTAATTCTGAATGTAAGTAGTTATCAAAATGTTAATGTAGTCCGTGTTTTCTGCTTTAGAGAAGAAAATATTTTTTTTTCTTAGTTGTGAGTGGCTCAGACACATGCCAATCTCTGGGCCCAAAACTAACCATTTCCTTTTTACAAACTTTTAGTGATTTCCTTTCCTAAAGATAAGTACAATGCAAATATGAACACTTCACTTGTTACTCAGTAACCGCATAAGTTCTGTGATCCTGTAATAACGTTTGCTAATCATCATGTCCTTTGTCACTCTTTTAAAACTCAGTTTCTCATAATTTGATCCTAATACACCTTTTTTAATATTATTGTTTTCAAATGTCGAATTAAGTGTTTAACAATCTTGTTTACCCCAAAAAGCTTTTGAGAAAGATCTGATAATATTAAGCTATCTTAGCCTAGCATCAATCTGAAAATGTTACTAGTTTTATTTTGTATGTTGTGTTGACACCTTAAATTATTATGTGCACGAGTTAAGCAATTAACAGCCTTTTGATCTTCAAAGGCTTATGATGCAGGGGTCTGTAATGATCCCTGGATATCAGTGTGACTTCTGCTCTTGGATTACTTTACCAAAGATCATACAACTTCCACTGATTTCATGGTATCTTCTGCATTAAATACATCTGGACTTTTTACCAAATAGTCAACATGAAAGACGACAGTACAGCTTGTTTTTCTGTCCCCACTGGGTTTATAAATATTCCATAGACTACTTAATATTTTAAAGAATCAGAACTATTTAGCAGTCTAGAATCGTGCAAATTAATACAAAGGTCCGATAGTCAACAAATACTGACTATTCAAATAAAGGTCCCCCTTTTCAGGCAATCTCTTCATTTAGACAAAAATTTTGAAGCCTGAATAGCCACATGTTTCAGGTGACAAAATGGGAGCACTTTGGCTCCAAAAGCTGAGCCAATCATTTGAACACATAAATTTGATTTGTTACGTACTGAAACGCTCCCAAGTTTCTCTCATACATGCTTGTGGAAAATTTAGAATGTTGTAAGTGTGATTGAAAATGGAAGGATACCATACTCTGCTACACTGCACATGGTCACAAATCACGTAATTTTGTTAGTATTGTAATAATATTCCTTTATTATTCACAACTTACCAAATTGCTTTGTTGCTAACCTTTTATTCGTAAGTGGTTTAAATCCAATATCCAAGGATCAACTAGCCCTGCACACAAAACACCTACTAAATTGAAGTGAAATGCATCTCGAATATATAAAGGCCTTTTCACAGTTGTAAGCTCTATGTTGGGTCTGGACAATACAAATGAGAGCAGAGCAGCCATGGTTTATAATTTCATTGCTTACATATCATGGAAAGCACCCTGTGTTGCTCTATTAAAAATTACTACTCTGAATGAACCCACAATGAAATTAGAAACAGATTTTTACTCATCAGAGGAATGCGTTTCTGAAACAGTCTCTTAAAAACAACAGTTGGGTAAAAACACTAACTGCCACTCAGATGGAGCTTGCTTTTCTGCAAGGAAGTGCATGGTGTGAGTGCTTATAGTGAAGGCAGATGGAAATTCACGGTCCTGGAGATTCCTGAGGTTCTCACAGGTTCTCTTTTTTCAAAAAATAAAAAAATAAAAATACACATTCAGTAATAGTTTTTCAAGTACTTATGGATACCGCAAGCATTTCAAGAGCCCTGCCGTTGAAATTGAGATATCCATAACATAATGACAACCTCAGTTTAAAAAAAGGAAAAAAAAAAATACATTGGGAATGATAAATTCTCTGCAAGATGAAGAGAAGTGCAATAGATGAAAAAACAGTGGTATTATGCTATATTAATTTCGTTAAAAAGCAAAATACATAATTTTGTAAAGCCTTAAAATTTTCCAATTATTCACAACAGACAAAGAATACACACACTTCATAAGGAAACTAGAGACAAGTCTTAGGTGGCTACACAAATGTCCTTCTTCACTACTGCTTCCCTGGTTATTGCACTACTCTTTCAAGTCTCACAAAGTCCTGGCCTCATAAACCAGTGATATGCTTCTGATATATTATACCCGCCATAATCTGCTTATAGGCCTTTATGATTCATGCTCATTTAAAAACAGTTTTCCTACTTGCTTTTATTTACAAGACACAAATTTTGCCGCAGTGCCTTTTACCATGGGCTTGCTCAGCATTTGGTCTCAATGCGGATCTCCAGATACCACCCTAATAGATAAAATTATTAAAAATGAACATTTGACCCTGAGGAGTCTCTGTTCAATCCGTTTAAATCTAAAAATCACATGTTGCCTTTCCTGTACATATGGCACTAAAACTGCAGAGGCTCATAGACAAAACAGACCTCAGAATACTCAAAAAGTCGACTCATTTTCCTCTCATTACAGAAAAAAAACCAAAACCCCTTAATTTCTCTCAGAGTATTTCATAACTAATGATTCAGGATTTTTTTCTTTAACTGACATTAAGTAGGACTGTGTTCTCTTACTTTTACTTCCACATATAACCACCTACTTACATACACATGCAGGTATTTCAACTGCAAAGAAGCATCTCTTGACATAATTGTGAAAAAATACCGTAACAGAATTTCTTCTCCTGTTTCATCTTTTGCTTCTATTTAAAAAAATAAAACAGTATTTGATCCATTTTCTTGATATTTCATGGTTCAGTTGAATGAGCTGGTTTTGTTTCACAGAGTTAGAAATTGCCATGAAGTGGTAATAGAAATGGATAGACCAAAACTATTTCCAAAAATTCAGTTAAAAATTAGGTTTTCATTTTAAAACACCTTGACCTACTTTTTATTTTATTACATAAACAAATACTTTTTTTTTTCATATTTGCCAAAGGAAATTTGAGAACATTTGGTATTATTATCTATTAAATGAAAATTACAGATATGAAAAGTGCTGATTTCCACTTCAGAATTGGCCTATGTATTTAAAACAGATTGGATAATTCTCAAAAGATTTCAAACATTTAACTTTGAAATAAAACATAACTTGTGGGTTGAGCCAAAATGAAATTTTTCAAGAATATCTCATTTTGTGGAAGCATCTTCTGCATTTAGTTGGAGCTGGGAAGTTTTCATCCCAGTTTTTCATACTGTCAGTAAATAAAAACTTCAATCATGTGTCCATCTTCAGCCTGTCACAGGAAAAATTAAAAAAACCCTATGCTTCCCCTGAAAAAAATTTTGATAGAACTCTTACTCTTTGCTGTGTATGTAATCTTGCTAATGCATAACAGGCATCATACAACTACACACATCTCCATGTAAGCACAACCTGAACAGGGGGCTCTAACCTTTTAGCTGCTCCCACAGAAAAGGGCAATATGAGCCTAGCATGCCATGGTAAAACAAGTGGAAGGAAACCTTGCTGGATGCTTTATCCAGCCTTTCTTTCCTCTAGGAAAAGCCTTTTGTAGGTACGCCACAGATTTGACATTCCGAAAAGAGGAAAGGACCATTCAAGCCATTCTGTAGTGTTCTGCTGCCTTCAGCAGTTACGATTTTCTCATTCATCTGTGGATGGTCTGAGACACACGTGTGAGGCTTGTCCTCGTGGAGGAGTGCACACAGCAGCATGACTTCTCAGGAGACTATGCATTGAGAAAGTGAAGTTACACAGGAAAGTCGAACAAGTATTGGAAACCATTTGCCTGAGAAGCATGTGATGGCAATACATTTTGCAAATAGTCATGGAGGTTGCTATTTGTTACTTGAAGGGGAATTAGGTATCAAGAAGGTAGGTATCGCTATTTCCTGCTCAGCACAAAAATATTCAATTGCTCATATTTTCTTTACTGAAATGGCTGTCCTGTGATTACATTTGTCTTGACTGTTTTTTTAAACAAAAGAAAAAAGTTACAATGGATGAAAGAGAAGAACGGAATAGGTGGAGAATGCCATTTTCACCTGTTATGCTGTTATCAAACACATGAACAAGCACGTGGCTTTATTAACAGAGAATCCTTAAAACAAAACAAAAATAATTAATTATTAGGATAATTACCAAAAAAAAAGTTAATCCATACTATGCTAGTTCTATATTCCCTTTCGCACCTTTGTTTCAAATATTCCACTATGGCATTTTCTGTTATAGTGCACAGTAATAAAGTTGATTTGTTGTTCTGCAGCCTAAGAACAGCTTGAGGACTGAGAGCCATTACATGAGGAGGGGAAGTGCCAATCAGGTGAATTTCCAATGACAGAACAATTTCCGCAGTGGCTTCACTGGTAAGGAAAGACATGTCCAGCAACGCCTAACCCCCACCAAGAGCCTATTAGTAACAAACAGTAACACCTTTAGATTTACAAATAATGTACAAGAATTCTGAATGGTGCTGTTAGCAACCCAACACTGATTGCTGAGCTTTGATTCCATTTCCCTCAAAAATCAAGAACACAATATTTAAGGCTGTCTGAAGCCAGTGAATCATCTGCTTCAAAATAGGATTCGCGTATGTTCACCTGTCCTTGTAAAATCAAGAATTATAGCAGATTTCCTGGAAGTAACAAAAAAGACTTGAGTTGTTTATTACTCAAATACTAATAAAAACAAAGAGTTAATCCAAAAGCTGTGACAGAAAGAAATCACAGATTCTAAGACTCAATCTTTCTTTTGTTTCATTTTGTTTTAATTACAGAAGACTGTTACGCAATTTCCATGAGAGTTCCTACTTCTCTTTTGACAACTACAGCATGCACCTGCTTGTAATTCTGCTGCCACCTTAGCAAAACTTCCAACAACAAAACTTGTGTCCTTAGCAGGACTAGCTGTGTGCGGGTTTATTTACTATCTTTAAGTATGTTTCTCTAAAATGCTCCCAAATTGCCTAAGTTCAGGAATATGCAGTAGAGGAATAATGATTTACAATTCAACTTAAATTTTAAGCACAAGGAAACCTCAGTGTGCCAATCTGAGGACAGTGTAACACAACCTGGAAAGAACTAACCATGGAGAGGGCCTAAGTGACACAACTGATAACAACGGCAGGGAATAGGTATCAGATACAGAACAAGGAAAATGGAGAAAGAAATCTTGGGCAAATCAACAGAAAGAGCTAAGGAGTCAAAAAAGAATAGGGAAAAAAAAATCCATCTGGTTACACCTGGAGGCAAAAGGAAAACAGTTACATGTGAAGAGAAAGGAGAAAACCAGGGATGATTTTGTAAACCTTGCACCTGTCTTTACAGGAGAACTGGTACTTAAACTTTCTGTTTGTTTGTTTGTTTACCAAAGAAAAATAGATACAATACTCCACAAGACAAGAAAATAGTATTTTCAGTTCACTGAAATACGTCACATCAGATGAATATGGCAGAAGTGTTACTAAACTACTGTTTTAACGCACCACATCAATTGCTTCTATTATTACACTTGGAAGCATGCAACTAAGTACAGAGTGAAATTTCACACTTGGCAGAATCTACCATGATATTACCATTCCACTAGAACAGTCAGACAACCCAAAGCTGAGACACTTGGAGATACAGTCACGTATCCTATTTGCCATTGCTAAAATCCAGAGGAAACCAGCACACTGAACTTGGCCTTTGAAATGCCAGCTTAAGACACCAAATACTGTAGCTTTCTGGCTGCACCGAAGTACCCACATGCCCCCTGTAGTGTGCTAATATTCTTTTCTCTCTCCCAGCCTTTCGGCAAAGGACCGCCTTCTCCTTTGGGAAGGAGGAAACCACGTAATTTCCAGCCATTCCTAACTTCAGACTTCAAAGTAGCTGGCAAGTTTACTTTAAGGTGCTATCTGCCACAATCCTATAGGACACAGGCCACTGGGGCAGACAGGGGAGGGGCTCCTCTGCAGCAATTCAAGCTTTATAGCGACTGGTAACAAGAAGTCACTTTGAGAAACGCACACAGATGGGATAATTTATATTCTAGGGGTGTGTGGAACACCTAGTGTGAAGGACTCAGAGGTGCTTTGTGTGCCTGGTAAGCCTGACCGAGAGACACTCAGCCGGTTAGGAAATGACAGATTTTGTGGCATGGGGAGATGGCAGAGAGCAGAGATACATTTAGTTACCTGACTTCATTTTACTATGAAGAGATATAATTTCATGTTTATCTTTTATTCCTGCCACTTGAATAGAAAGGAGAATTAATAACCACTGTACAACTTCTGATTTTTTATTATGGGCTGACACAATCATCCATTATTCCTGAGGAAAAAAGGGAGCCAACTAGACTTCATACCAGAATAGGACCTGCTTGCTATTCCCAAAGACCCAGGCAAGTCATTTGCACGTGGAATAAGGCAACAGTATTTGAAATACTGAAGACTACAACCACAAAATTCATAGCTAAAAATCTAGTTCCATATCAAAGTAAAAAGCATTATATTGGAATAGATATTAAATATTTCAGTATGAACACTGTATAGCATTGCCGCACTTGAGAAGCTGCTCTTCTTTCCTTACTTCAGTGTAATTATTCTGAAAAAGCAAAGCCAAGGTGCACTTGTAACTGAAATGCCAGACCACAAACTGAATAGCAGTCTCTACAGAGAATTGGCGTTTCCTACCCCTGTAATACACATAGCAACAAGAAAACTGACTCCTAGACAATACTATCTAAGCGTGAGAAAGCCTCTGCTTCAGAAATCACGGCAGTTATCTGGAGTTCCTTGTATAAGTGTTAGAATACTATCTGCCCCTTAGTCTCTTCAGGAATAATCATTCAGGACAGTACCGAATCGCAGAGTGATGTAGGCTGGAAGGGACCTCAGGGAATCTCTAAGCCAATCCCCCACAGTCCTGAAGCAGGACTAACTTCAGTATTAAATAAGGCTGCTCAGGGTATCCAGATGATTTTTATAACCCAAGCTGGTGAACCTACAACCCCTCTGAGCAATTTGGTTTCAGCGTTTCACCACTTTCATTGTGAGATTTTTGTCCAATACCTAATCAGAATTTCCCTTGATGCAATTTGCAATCTCCGCAGCTCCCTTGGACAACAGGATTTAGACTCTTACCCCTTAATTTCAACCAGTAAGGAAAAACAATAAGTTTTCCATCATTATTGCTGGCTACCATCAATCTCCAAGATAATTTCAAACTTAAGCACCCCGACAGTAGTCTTAAATACAAAGAATCCACTATAGGCAGAGTGAATACATCATAGGTTATGACTCGAGGCATTTGAAGTTACCCGGAGTTTAAATTCTCTAAGTCTGGGCATGCACCTATGTTACATGCTTAACAACACCTATTAAAAGAAAGAAATAATGGAAAAAGAAAAACCCAAAGGAAAAAGCATTTGAACACAGTGAGGGGGCTGGAGGGTGCAAGATACTGCACATAATTTTGACCAAGTCCAAGAGAATAAAAAGACCTTTTCACACAAACAAAAGATCACAAGGAAAAAGCATGATCAGAAGAAAACAAAGACAGAAGAGTTGCAGAAGTAAAAGACTTAGCGTATGCCTCCCCCATGTAGCTTTGAAAAAGGAGAGTGTTCATAAGAATAATAAAAACCTGGCCAAGAGCCCAGGACTTTACTGCTGCTACAGGTCGTGATAGTTACCTAAGGCTACAGGAAACCAAGCAGGAATTACAGATAAGGAGATGCCAGAGACTGACCAGTTATAACCCCAAACAGAAAACAGGCACTAGGAAACAGCTAAGAAATACCTGCCACACTACCAGAGACAAAAATTGTACTTGTTCAGTAGGACCCTAGCAGAATACGTCAACATGAAGAGTGGTTCTCCCCAGCTTTTTCTCAGAGTGTAAAGAAAGGATAAAAACCCCCAGGAAATGGCTGGCTGACAGCACAGCAGCTGTAGGAGTATACTGCTCTCAATCCAATGTCTAAGTTTTTTTCAGGATTTAACTTAGGTTATACATTTATGGAATACCAAAACATCATGCCAAAACATCATACCACCCTTATTTCAAAATGATATCATCATTCGCTGATGCTAATAGAAAACCTAATTCTAGATAGATGTGCATTCTAGATCAAAGTTATACAAAAGAAGCACGGAATTAGCTAGTTATCAGATGGGTTCATATCTCAGTTCACCATTCTGCTCCAATACATGGAACTGCTACGAAAATCAGCCCCAGTTTTGGCATAAGCATGCTTCTTGTCATCTAGTGCAAGTGACAAGCATGATGATCTAGAAACCAGTAGTTTCTAAATCTCTGCAAGAGTCAGCTATGAAGTTAAGATAGAGAGACAGAAGGGAATGGGAATGCCAAGGAAAAGATAATATGCAAAGGCAAAGCAGTACACAATCTTGCAATCAAGAACAAAACGATGGAAAATGGTATGCAGAATTACAGGAAATTATTGAGGCTTCCTAAAAAACGGTAAGTTTAAGGGCTGCCTGTTCTAAAAGAATCAAGAAATTCTTCAAGCAAATTATCATAAACAGATTAAGGAAAGAAAGGAACTGGGTGTAAGGCATCTACAAAACCTGGGAAGCACACCAGATCCATTAAGAGAGTTTGGAGAGATAAGCTCAGGTAATACAGCCTTAGAGTAACTAAGGTCCCTTCTATTCTAAGTGGATAGAGCTGGAATTCCATACCAGAGCACCCACACAGTTACAGCATTGAATCAGCACCTGAGGAAACCAACCACAGCTTTACAAATAGGAACAGTATGTTTAACTTCCAGCACTGTGAGGAAAAAAATACCTACAAAAGCTTCTCAAGCACCAGAACCCAAGACTGGCACCAGGAAGGCTTTAAGCCCTTGTAGCCAGGCCAGTACTAGATAGACCAGCTTTACACGATTATTGGCATAATGGTCTGTCATTGTACATCTGCCCATCAGATCGGCTTTGGGGCTGGGAAGCTGCCCACCCCTTAGATGAAGACCAGAGTCATGAGTTGCTTTTTTTTTTTAAAGAAAAAAACATTTCTTTTAATTACTGTTCAACCACTCCTATAAACAAATTCATTAGGAGTCCTACACAAGGAATTCCCTCATCATGAAGTCCCCTGAAAGTAGGGCTATGCTCCAAGGACAAATATATCAGAACAAGACTGATTCCCTGTGAGACCATCTGTTTGTTGGAGCCTCCTGTTCTGAATCAGTGTGACTTTGATAATTTCCATAGGAGCCAAATGGATGAAGATTAGGCTCCATTTGGAAGCAGTCATGTTTGTTAATCTCTCCTGGTAATAGAAGAGAAAGGCACTCTAACTGTATGGGTCCAGCCACGGCTAGATGACGACTACTGACAGCTGAGAAATGGCTTGGTGTGACTTATCCATCATTCACATGCTCTGCAAGCTTGAGTTTTGGCACGGTGACGCTGGCTCAGGGACCAGAGAGTTTCTAGAACAAATTTAGGGAATGATGCAGTCTGGGTCTAAGCATTTAAAACGAAGAAGAAAGGAGAAGACAGACACAGACTCAGCCTCAAATCTAATATACAATGCAGACAGAAGAGCAGACAAAGAGACAAAGCTGTAGTTGCATATATCAACACAAGACATTGTAGATAGAGATTGCTTTTTAGATTTTTTGGGTGGGGAGGGCATTGAATTAATTTCCAAAACCGTTACCTGTTAGTGACAAAGCATTTTAAAGTATGGGCATATATAAAAATCTCATCTTCAGTACTACACGTCATCACCCTGCTTTGATTTCTTCTGTTGCCTGCATTGCTGTAACTGGCTAAGTAGGAAAACACCTTATGAGGACCAACCTAGTTTCTCTATCTGATCAAGACTTCCTAACACAAGGCAAACAAATCTAGCAGTGTATTTAACACTCTTAAACAGAAATGCTTTCAGAAGATGCTTATTCTGCTTTCCCAGTTTTTACAGTGATTAAGGATTGATTTGTGTGACTTCTCTTTATTTCCACATCATTGTCAGTCATGCGAATAAACAGTGAGCTCACAAGCTTCACCTCTTGAGAAACCTGCTTTGAATTCTAGTAACTACGTAACAGCTCTTTGCAATGAAAGAAGTCTTGATGTGGTCTCCAACCCATCTTTATGCCATGTGAATGGCAGACGTCTAAACATTATTTATCTCGCATTATGAAACTATAGCAGAGTATTATGGAGGTTCACCTCTCAGGATTAACATTCATCTGTAATTTGTAAAGTGGTTTGTACTATGAAATTTTATTGACTTTGTAGAAGCAAGAACTTGATTAAGAAGAGAGAGTCCCTTAGGCTGAAAGTAGATGTTAAATACTGATCTACCCATTCTAATTGAAATTTAGGTACCATACACTTTACCAGATTAATTGAAATGAAGGTAGTTACAGCCTATTACATCAACTCCAGGGAGTAGTGAACAGTCAGAGGTTACAACAGGATATATTTGACCTATAGTCTTAAATTGCTACCATTTAAACAATAAAGTAACAAAAAGACTTAAACAATATTTATAGCTCATGTATTTCCAGTCTCTGAGCAACTGTGCACATTTTTGAAGTTAGCAATGAAAATGTAGTATTGGAAAAACTATAAAAAAATATGAAGCCAGCTGATAAATCAGTCACCCCTATGCAATCATTAAAAAAAAAAGTGCCTTTCTAGCCTGGGTCTTATTGGTTTCACTGATTAAAATCCTAAAAGTTCTCAACAGATCAACTTTTCAAAGCTAGCTTCTAAGTTTCTTTTAAATTACTGATATTACACAAATAACATCCTAAAAGGTCATACTGATCAAAACTTTCATGCGCCGCTAGTGTAATACCCTAGCTTGTGAGGGGAATTGAACAGATTTTGCTGTGGTCTTCTAACTCTTCTTAAAAATGGAGAACCGAACATGGGTGCGCAATTCCACTAATCAAGTAATTCCCTTTTTCATACTTGCCACTTGCTCAGGGTAGTATCTTCTAAGCACTCTAACCTTGTGTAGCTACCAAAGGTAACATTGCTGAGCAAAAGTAAAGTGGAGGTTTCTATTCTAAGACCTACAAGTATAACCCAGCTCTTTGACACTACTCCACTTGATTTTGACAAAAGCCATAACTGACAGTTCCAACAACTAGCAGAAAAGCATAACGTTTATCAAGAAAATTAGTTTACTGGAGGAAATTATGCCTCACTCTATTCTTCCCTGCCACCATCTTACTATGGAGGCACCAGGAAACAGAATTAATGAATCTTTACATGACCCTTCTCCTAGAGATCATATTAACAGTGTGGTGGTCACTGTTGCAAAAAATAAGCTTCCAAGAGCTCTGTCAAAGCTACTGACAATTCTATAAAGTTTTACGAGCATCATGCTGTTGTGTGTTGAGAAAAGAGATAAAGTATCCATCTTGTTAGAGATCATCAATACATAAGATCACACTAGCAGCTCATTCAATACTTACACATTCAGTACCCAACGTACATTTCATCAGGACACCTTACAATACAGTGCTATACAAACTCTCCATAAGGAAGAGTTTTCAACTTCACACTCAGAAAGCAGCCTAAACCTTGGTTTAACAGACCTGGGGTGAGTACTCTAGTGTCTGTGTTAATGGATAAAAAACAAGGAAGAAAAGGAGAAAGGGAAACCAGAAAATATTTGGATTGAACTGAAAGGCATTGGAAATCATTCACGCCCAGCACTAATTCATGCAAAGACAATATATCTAAATTGTGTACTTTTCAGTTGTATCATAGCCCAGCCTACAGTTTAAGCAGGTTTTCTCAAGAGGAGAGTCCTTTATTGTCAAGACAATTAAGAGTAAATGCCCATGCTAATGCTCTTAACTTTAAAAACTACTAAATTACACGTTTCTCACGCTTTGCTATTCTGGATCCCACTGAGTCTTAGAGAATATAAACAGAACTAGATTCAAGTTAGATACTGCCAATAATTTTAAGTTCTCTTCCTATGAGATAAACATAAGGTTTAGAATATGCAATCTGTTTGAGTTGCTGTGATGTTTTAAAGGTATTAACGTATCAGATCCATAAAATTTTTGGAAGAGCAATGAAACGTAACTGTATATAAAGCTGAAAAAAGCATATTAATCTGTATTTTAGAAAATATATCCTGCAGTCAGCATATCCACTAATCTCCTATTATTCACACACAATTAGCAGTATATCTTGATAACGTGTGACCCAGCAATCTCATCTACAGCACCACCAAATAACACTTACACATCAACAGAGCCAGTATATAAATTCAGCCCCTCATGCAACACACTGAAGTAACACAGTTTGTGAGAATTTGGGAGTTTAAACTGGTGCGTTTACGCATCGGTTTCCCTGAGAAACAGAACAGGATGGTAAGAAATGATAAGGATGTGACATGACTCTCAAAAGCCAAAAAATTCTGAGTATGGTTCACATAACAGCTGATCCTCAGTAAATCATCAAAGCTTCAAGGGAACTATCTGCATTTACATTAGGTGAAAACGTCATCCCTTGAGCCTTAAACCCAGTGAGCAAAATAGGAAAACAGATCTAGCTTGAGAATAAAGTACATCTTAATGCTGAATTTCCTATCTTCTCCATGGGCCAAAATCTTAGTATTATCACAAATACTGATCTCTAGGTAATTGACCTGAATCCTTTGACATGTAAGCAAGCATACGGAGACAGCCCATCTCTGAAGTGGTAGATTCAAACCCAGAGTACTTACACAAGTGAGAGAAATACTTTTTATCACGGACTCCAGAGTGCCTCTCACAGCATGAGGCAGTTTGCTGCTGCCACTACTGATCCTTGGACTTGCCCGCTTCTTTTGCCCAGAGGATCACTGCTCTACTATTAAGACACTTGTGTCTCATCTCATTTTGATGTCTACCACTTACTACTTGTGTATGAAAGTTCAAGAAAGCTTCATCAAGTCAAGCACCAGCTTTAAGAGGCTTTCCTGCGAAAATACACACCTTTTCTCCACATGCAGTCATTCACTGCACAGGAGCTGCTTGGACATTCACACCCTTGGATTGCATGTTCGCACCATCACAACTGCATGTATCAATGCTTCCATGTGTTGACTGCACATCCACTGAAGTCTTTGAACAGGGTTATCTGTTCCTAACACCTCAACTGAAGTATGGAAGTGGCAAGGAAATCTGCCCAGCAGTTACACAGATCCTCTGTGCAATCACCAAATTCCACCACTGTTTAGCAGCATCAAAATCACATCATTTTTATATATCTAGCAGTAGTCCCACCAAACATCACACCAGCTTTCTGGAGCCAAACGATTGTTTTCTTTGTTGGTACTTGATGACTCAAAACACTCCCAAGTGAGAGGGACAGCACGCTATCTTCCAAAAGCTGCTTGACAGAGAAGTCTGATTCCAGCAGTGCTTCCCAAGGCAGCCAAGAGGCCTGTCAGGTGAGGACAAGTTTGTCTGGAATGGGCACCTGTACAGTTATGTGCATGGACAGTACATCTGACATCAGGTTCTGTGCAGAGTGCACCACCTGCCTTCTGGAACTATGAAAATAAATTTCAGTATCTCTGTAAAAAGCCACCCACCTTATGCACCAGCGCTGTATAAAACCTTCAGATTCTTGTTACTTTGACACTGCTCTTTACAACAAACTGAGGGGTTAGAAACCTACTGATACTTTTTACTATTTTCTTTGTACTTTCCACTGCGGAGCTGCCTCAACCCATGGACCGATTTGTGCAGCCAAGTTCTTCCCTAATGGCTCGAGTTTCAAATTAAATCAAAGAAGGAAAAGCTTTTTCTCAGACCAGTAAATGCAAGGTGGAAAAAGAAAGAAAGAAAAAAAAATACATCATTGGTTCTACAGTTTGGCTGGGACTTACACTGAGATTTTGGAAACTTTTCCATGGGGAAATACATTACTGGGCATGACCAAAAGAGGTGTCCCTGGAACTGCTACACCTGGATTTCTCGCCTTGTGTCTTCTGTGGTTGCTGCTGTCCAGGCCTGAGTGGAAATCCCCTGGTTTCCAAACTTGACAAAAAGGAAGTGCCCTTGCACCACGGCTACCACACCCATCTTCAACAAGGAGGCACCCACATAAGCCACTATCCATGTTTTACTGCTTCATCTCTCTTGTACAGTAAGATGACATCCTGAGGCAGGCAATGTAATCCAACAAACACTTTGGTGCTACCCTGAGAGATGCAAAAGGTTTCCTAAGGCATACAAATGCATAAGCCAAAGAAATTCATGGGTGTGTACATCCAACACTGTTTGCTTCCCTTTAAGTAATATTTTAACCTTTTTTTTCTTCCCTTTTTGTTGGGGCGGGAGGACACCGACACCTATCCCCTTAATCTGGGATCAACATTTGTCATTTAAACAAACACTTCTAATTTACTGTTGATTTCAAGGTTCACATTCATAATGCAAATTACTTTTTCTATTACTCCATCTATTCCATTATTTAGCTACTGCTTTTATATTTACCCATTTGTTTTACATACAAAATTTCCCTTAAGCAATCCCTACATAAAGGCCTCGGTCCATTTTTCACTTCATTTTCACCTACTGTTTAAGTGACTCAGATTCTGACCAAAGCTAATCGGGTGAGAATTCTTTCAATGAAAAATTCTTGTTAGAAAACTCCTGCTGTTTCATCTAAACAAGCTACCAGCTTCCACAAGTTTGCCACTCAGGGAATTCTTGGGCCAGAGGCAGTTTCTAGGTATTTAACTTCTCATAAATTTTTCTTCGATAATCAAACGCAGTTTCCCCTTATATCCACATAAATGCCAGCCAGCAATATCACAGCTGACTGAACAGTCAAGAACCGCCTCCTTTTGTTTGTTTCCAATCTGCAAGTCCCAGTTTTCCTTGTAAGACAGAGGCAATGGTAACTCCCTCGTGCTGCCCGTAACTTATTAACTTCCATTGTACACGCACTGAATTATCACTTTACCAGCCTGAAGAGCCTAAGATAAAACCACTCTGTACATGGAAGCCATTCCATGATTTTGATTATCCCCACTTCCCTTTTCTAAACCTCCGATAATCCCAAAGAGTCTGAAGACAAACAGGAACTTCAGACAGCAGAGATGCATTCTGCTTCATTCTCCATTCTCCCAAACAGTCCCTGACATTGTTTGTATTTTTTGATAGACAAACAACATTGAACCAGTTAAATAATCACAAGCTTTTTCATTCCATTCTAACATTGTTCTTATAAAGCTTTGTCTAGCCTGCTTAACTGCTATTAAAAATGCATGCCTCTAGTGCTATTTCTATTACACTTTTGCATATGAAGACATATGTTAACACTTTTTTGGTTTTGTTCCCAGAAACAACTTAGGCAACAGTTTAGACTATCAATGACGACATCTCTTAATGTTGCAAACTCTATGCAAACAAGTTGGAATTATAAGGATCAGTCTGACAAATTTTTATTGCTGCAGGAAAACGTTTTTGACCTTTTTTTTTTTCTTTAAGTTTTCCCAAAACAAAAGAAAAAACCCTTTGATTATCTTTTCAAATCTTTCTTCCGCATTTAGTCACCTTCTCAAAACACTGCCTCATCTGCAGCTTGCGATTGAAAACAAAGTACAATCAACAAGTGCAACTGCTACATTTTACATTTCTGCATGAAGCTTTTCCAGCTCTGTTTCACTTTTTAGGACCACTGGTGTCTAAAGCAGTACAGATCAGTTGCGCATCAACCACGTATATTTCATCTCTTTACCTAACTGCAGGCAGTGTTACTTTCATCATATATTCTTATTTTATGCCCCTTCCCTTTCATATTCCCTTGGTCTCTGCCTTATTACTATTAACTCCAGGTGTTCTAATCTCACTTGACAGTTCACAAAAAAAAAAAAAAAAAGATTTTAAAGAAAAAAATCCCCAGGTATGGGATAGATTGGCATTTTTTTATTTTTCTTCTTCTGCTAAACCTTTTGGGATTACAGGCTTAAAGCTTTGTTATGCTTTTCTCTGCAGCCATAAGGCTTGCAGCCTTGCTTATTTGTTTTTATTGAAAGACAGGGTTCATGCATAATTACATGAAATTAGCAGCTACTAAGGAAAAGAAAAAGTATTTTAAGACTTTCTACAATACAATTTAAAGATCATTAAAATTATATTTGCAATATTTTTAGGCATTAAAAAGAAAACACAAAAATCAGTACACCCCAGTTCTGTGGTCATCTGGTGCGCTTTCATTCATGGTCCCAGTGACTGCTCACTTTTCTCTGGAAGAGACCTGGTATCAAGGAAGGAGGACAATTTTGAACTCCTTCATGAAACTGCATCCGCAGTACACCACAGCAAAGTTTAAGAAACCTGACAGTCTACATACCTATTTAAATATACGGAGTACATTGAGAGAAGTACAGGCCATTCCTAAAGCTCTTCCAAAAGTTAGCAGTACTTTTTTATTTACAAAGCGATTACCATACAACATTTATATATAGAAGGCCTGAAATCATCTTGTTGCTCTAGTCACCAATGCTAGCTACCCCCCCGCCATGCCTACTAGGTAAGTGTTTCTCATGATTCCCAGAATGGCTTTCAGAATAATAAAATGTCCCTTAATGCAGACCTTAAAGATCAGCAGATAATTGAGCACACATTATCAAAAGCTGAGTATTTTGGACACAGATACAATTTTTTCTATAACATACTATTCATCCTGTACAGTCACTGCTAATCACAAATAATTAGCTATTGAACCAACTGCAAAAATTATGTTTAAAGGTATTTGAAGGATTTCAGTATAATCATCCATATTCTCCAGTTCACTACTTTCTAAAGATTTTTTTCTGAGCCAGGAATTTCCCATTCTTGTTTCCTGCCTCAGTATAAGCATTTAAAAATCTCCAAATCCTTCTATTTAACATCACAAATCTCATGTCTCAGAAAATTTTTTGCAGACTCAGGAAACCTCCAGCAGATCAGCTCATAGTTGGAAGGTTAGCGTTACACTAAAGATTTTTAAATGCTTCAGATGAGATTAATGTGCAAAACAGCAGCATCTCAGATGGATTAGAATAAGCATTTGTGATCTCGTGAAACTATGAGACAATCTCTCCCCTGCTAGTGCATACTGTGCTGGAGTTTCCAGGTAGCCTTTATAGTTTCCTAGGACTCAACTAAGAGTTTACCGGATTTGCATGGCAGAGCAGCCACATCTAGACCTCATTCATCTGACACAGAGACAAGGAAGAACAGAACATCGCATGCCAAACATGCCTGTTGCCATGACTGCACTAACAAGCAGAGCAGTGGTAAGACTGTTCTTCATTCATCAGAGGGAAAAGGGCATTTTCTGTAGACATCACAGTTCAGGAAAGTTTAGAACATCATCTCTTTCTGTAGTTCAATTCCTAATTAATGTGACGTTCATGTTTTAAAGATGTGTTTATTGTAGAACCAAATTTTTTTTTTTACCAATGTACACACACAAACCTTAACACACAGTTTTAGACGTATGTACTTATCACTTGTGTGTAATTTAATAAAATACAGGCCTTGTTAATAGTATTGAACATTGTAGGAATACTAGAATGAATCCTTGTGTTTCTCTGCAGAACTTTTTTCCATCAGTAAGTTACAGTTCATGCACATATGGTCACTCTCTGCAAGAGTGAAGAATCTGCAAGACAAACTCACAAAAGCATCTATTGGAGGTCCCAAGACAATCAGATATAGAAATTAAACAGGAAGAACTAGAACCCCAGAGATAAATAAAAAGTATTATAGACTCAGAATAAAATATTAGATTTAAAATATGACAGATTATAATTACTAAGAAAAGAAAGGGTAAGTAGTCAGATTTTAGAAAATAATAATAAATAATGCAAGTTGTTTACATGATGCAGGTACATACTACCCAGGCTCCTTCCTGACACTGTAATACCAACTAACATTCAGATATAGAGCAGGTCACCAAAACCATAAGCCCCAGCAAGTACAGTCATTTTAACAGGTTTCTGACTTAAGCCATCTTGAGTCCTTTTCAAGCTTTATCAGAAAAGACTAGATAATTGTCACTTTCATTTCTTTGAATCCTCAGAGACTCCTGTAATCATTTAATTTCCTTCAAAATTGAGCTTTTTAATAAGCAAAATACCTCAAGATAGCTAAAATTTTGTGAGTTAATAATGCTGAGTCACACTAATGTCTACACCCACGTATAATTTGTTCAATGCCATCAAATGCTAAAGGGAAATGTAGCACAGATTTTATAAAATAAATTTTCCAGAAATAAACCAGAGTTAATAAAAAAATACAATACCACCCTACAGGGAAAGAAAGAGGGAGAAAGAGAGAATGTGTGCACAAGCAGAAACTGGGATTAGTAGATTAGCACAATATTTTTATACTACTAAAGTAACCTCTTAATTTTTCAATGTCTATTTCAATGGCTACTTTAAGATTTACATGTTTTTATATTGATGTTTTACTACATTTAAGTAGATTTAAGATATATAAAGACATAGCTAAAACATAGTCTAAGGTTAAACTACAAAACTGGTCACATGGCCACACTCGATACTGTAAAAAGTAGGGAGAAATAATATTCCTTAGTGCAGCGTTTCTATTAAAATAAGGTGCCAGTGGGTGCGGGTCAGAATTGCAGAGCGATATGACCAGGCACGCACACGTGGCTGGGAGGTTACTGAGGCAAGGGTAGTGGTACAGCCTCAACTTAAAAGCAGTTCCCAAGGGAAAGAAGGGGCAGGCCCTCACTTCTAGCTTTCTTCACAACAGCTCATACCAGCCACAGAGCTGACCTTGGACTCAGCCAGCTAAACTCTAACTTTGCCAATTAAACTCCTACAGGGGGAATGTGCTCCGGGTCCTGACAATGACTGAAGAGGTCATTCACTAAGATGTTTGAGAATTACATTATTCAGTATATTAAAGAACTCACAGATATTCCCCCCGTTTTCTTCTGCTCAGTGCAGCTTGTAACGATTAAGGTCTGAGCCACCCTTACAACATTTGCAGTATGGACACATATAAGCAACTCAACTGTTCCTTGTTATCAAGCACTAAACCTATTTAAGCTCCTCTTTTTTTCAAGCTATTTTACTCCTTTGTTGTGGTACAGAAGTTGTTTAACAATTTCTGATCCTTCTATTCCAGACTGATACAACTGACTATAATCTACTAGTTCAGTGGTCTGCACTGAAAACAGAATATACTTGGTGGTAAATATACTTTGCTACATTTTTTAACTAAATACAGTTTCTGCCTCTCTTAAAGAAAGAATTTAGTTTTCTCTTTACACATACAATCCTTTAACCTAGATAAAGTTCCACTAGAAAGAAGATGTAATTAAGCATATGTAGATTTTCTTTACACAAATATGCATGCATGTATAAATGTATAATTTACATTGACGCAAATGTAAATTGTCGATTGTGTAATTAAATGTACACAGCAGATGAGTGTCAGATACCATGTTTTTAAATCAACTTTGTAGCTTGACAATTCTGTATTTGAAACACGTTAGAGCATATTAACTGCACAGATTTGGCACTAGCTGATGTGAAAGCATGGGAGCAGCTATGACTGACGATTAAAAAGCTTGATTCGCTATCAATTGCTAACCAAGATAATTTGGGAGAAATCATACAAAATTAACATGTTACATTACTTTTATCATTTCTGCTCTACAAGATCACAGACTACTGCACTCTTTCATGAAAACTGTGCAGCAAGATGAAGGAGTTGCTTACCTTTAACACCCTGGTTCTGCCCCAAAATACTACATGTAAACTATAGGTATGTCTGTTTCATGCTTCTTGTAAACCTTCAGTAAATAGTTGACATACAGACATCTTTTTGCTTCTTTACGGAAGCCATCTGTGTTTTTTCAGCTGTTCTCACTAGCTTTCATTTCACCCTTTAATAGTGTATCCAAAGACTGCATGTTTGGGGGAAACGGGCAATGAATTCACTGCCTATACATTGATAAAAGTTACTTGCGTGTGAACTTCTTACATGTTTCAATCAAAAATAATTTGGGGTTGAAAGATTTTAAGTTACATTGCACCCACTTAAAAAAAAAAAACAACAAATAAAATAAAAAGAAAAAACTTTGCTAATTTCTCTTCTATTTTCAATTTTAGATATTTAAATATTGCAGTTCAATGTTTCCTCCATGGACAACTCCATGAACCAAGGGAACACTTATTAACCAAATTTTCACTGTTGCTTTTGTTTTTTAGGATACGTTTTGTATGTTTTTATTATTTTCATTATTTTATACCCACTTCACTCTCTATGTTCATACACCAACTCTTTTATTTCCTGTCATCACATTTTTTAATATAATATAGTATACCGCTATTTTTTCCTAAGTGAATATTTTTCCTTCATCTTGGAAAGTATCTTCTTGTCCCTGTCTGTAAATCCAACTGTTGTCAGGTTTAACGTGATGAGAATCACAAATTACTGGGTTCTGAACTGCAGCCTGTTCTTAAACACAAATGTGGAGTACTGCTGAATAGGTGGGTTTTTTTTTTCCCCCATAATCTTCTTTGCAATGTCTCATCTTCTGCTGAGTTATTTGTTTACACCAAAAGATAATGCATCGTTTGATTAAAAGATGGGTATTTTTCCTAGACAAAAAAATAACATAGATCATGTACTTGGAGAAAAGTCTAAGATTTCATCATTCTTGCTAGTGAATGTTCCCACATAAGGACTGCTGCAGTTAGTACTGAATGAAGTTCTCCACAAGCACTCAACTCAGTTCCCTACAGCCATAATTTGTGTCCCACCGTACTTTATGAAAAACAGACCATGGATTAATGATGCTGTGTATGTAAAGGACTAAAAAAAAATGTTGGGAAAACAACTGTAATGCCAATGTAGATTTAAAGAAACACCAAAGTATCAAATATTATACTAGCAATAAAGAAGAGTGAAAGAGGGATACATTTATGCTGCATTTTGACAGATCTGTGTCTGATACAAAGTAAGTAAATAAGTGCAAACAGACAACATGAAAAACGTAAAATCACATAAAGTGCTATCATACTGATGAAGTTTAACCTTAAATATGAAGCAAATTGCTCAAAAGGAAAAAATTGAGTTCAGGACTTAATGAAAAAAAATTATGACTTATGACTGCACAAGCAACATATTACCACTGAACGTACTGGCAATCAGCTCTCTTAAAACACTAATTTTAAATAGATAACATTAATCTATAAATAAATGGGTTTAGCATTACATCTAATATATCCCTTTTGCTCACCATACAGCACACAGTAATTAGAGCCCTTGTGAAACTACGTTTCTAAAAACATCATTTTCCTAGGCACAGTTAGAAACTAAAGTAAATGCTGGTTCACAAAAGCAGTATTTCCAGTAGCCTGATCACTAGGATCACTTGGCAGCTGTACAGATTCAGTACCTGTTAAGATTTAGCCTGCTATTTATAACTTCTACTTCTTAGGGTATGGAAATTTGTCCACATCAGAGAAACACGGAGGGAGGGTTAGTGCATTGTGTACCAGCAGTTTCACACATAGTCACAGATCAGATCACCAATAAGGAAAAGAAACTAAATCAAATGCAGACAAGTTTACATCAGGGCATAGAATGCAACACAAATGTCAAAGGTGCCTTTCTCCAGCTCTGAAATCACAGATGTGAAAAATCAGTAAATCCCAAGCTGAGACTGAGGAGACACAAAGTTTCACATGACAGCACAGGCATTGATAAAGTTGTTTTCCTTGTTTGTCCTTTATAAAAGCTGGGACTAAATTAGTTTTTAAGTCCCTCTCTAAGACACTAGGACAGGGAGTCTGAGAGTTTATACTGTCAGTACTAGTTCAGGCTCTCTACTGCCAGACACTGTAACAAAGGAAATATCAGTTTCACCCAAAAGCTTTATCTAAGACACTAGGACAGGGAGTCTGAAAGTTTATACTGTCAGTACTAGTTCAGGTTTTCTACTGCCAGACACTGTAACGAAGGAAATATCAGTTTCACCCAAAAGCTCAACTACCCTAGTGGTTAAGTTTCATAAATCTTTTTCACTTGCTTTTTCTGCAAGTTTGTCTTGGGTATGACATATGTCTGCAGAATTTCAGACATTTTATTCACAAAATTCTGACTTTCAAACACAAGAGCCATACATCTATTTCATCATAGGAAAAAAAAATTATTTTCCTGTACATCCTATAGCCTATGGGTAACAATTGGGTATGTTGGGCTAAGCCCAGCTTGCAGCAGTCTTCCATACGTTTGTATAATTAGGCGTTGTTCAGAACTGAGTACAGACACAGCGCTCACTTCTTGTCTATCAACTCAGAAATACACAACAGGCCATAGCTGAAGGAATGTTTTGAACAAACCATCTCTGTACTGACCTATAGCTGTTGTTATAAGACATCAGGAATAGGTCTGAGGTGCCAGTCATTAGAATGGCAATGCTACTAACAAAGCACATTTTAGGCAACAGACAGAAAACTATTGTTGAGCAAGGGCCTCAGTGTGGCTTCCACGAAGCCTTCAGGCTGGCAGGAGCAAACTCAGTGTAGAAATGAGCAAGCAACTAATCACAGGAATTAATATTTTTGCAATACCTATGCATTACCTGAATTGATGTTGAGTGTGATTAGAGGTCAAATTCTATAAAAGGCATAGGCCCTAACTAGTAAAGCTAAAAGATAAATATGCATTTAAAAAATATATTTGTCAGATATTATAGAATACAAGCGTTGAAAAGATTTTTAGACTTAATGGCAATCTCTATCCATTGTAAACTACATCCTCAAAAGTGATCTGATCGCCCAGTTTACTTAATCAAAACCAAACAAAATTTAACAGATCTTTGAATTGTATAACATACAAAATTTTCATCCAAATTTAAAAAGACTTAAGACAGAGTGACTTATACTTTCATGCCATGTCTGTGTAAACTTGAAGGATTCAGAAACACTTATTACAGGTGTTAGGATTTATTTTTTTTTAATAGGTTTGATCACACAAACCTGTTGGGAGACAGAAACGTGTATCTATAACCACTAGATACCATGCAATACCATGCAACCAGACTATAATTATATGGGCAGTATTGTATATGCAGCATATGCAGGAATGGCCCCCAGAAAACAAGCAAACTACATACACTGCTCATACAACTGGAGACATTTAAAAAAGAAACAAAACAATTTTACAGAGATGAAGCTATGAGGAACTTCAAAAGAGGCATTTATCCATAGGCTTGCTTTATGTGTAGGTCATTGCAGTGCGCCATACTGAATCCTTGTCAATGCATATAACTGACTCGCTTGCCACTCCCTGGTAAGACTAAACCCTAGATTAAAGAAAACCCAAGTAAAACTAACAGATGATTAAGATGTAAAGCTGACAATAACCTAAAAGGTGGGTGTCTCCTTACTTTAAAGAAACATGAAAAAACATTTCAGGATTCTATTAATCTCATTTCTGGAACTCTTTATTTTGTTTTTTTAAAAAACACTACTTGTTTTCAGTTCTGAAAACCAAACTCATCATTAGCATAGAAGCACTGCTACAGATGTACAGAGTTTCCATCATCTACTACCCCACTCAAATTTTCACCAAGAACAGGCTAGTAATGTAGTGAAGCTTTGGGTTGTTCATAATGATCCACCCCTTCTGTTCTGAAACATTGCTGAGGAAAACAGAATACGCTCCCCTCCTCCGTAGCTCTGATACTTTGCTTCGGAAACATAAGCAGCGACAAAACCTTCCCATGAACACAAATATAAAATGATTAAGATGGTACTGTTGCAGAAATTATCTTCTGGGCAAATAAAGGAAAACCGCAACAGGATGGCAGCAGTTGGGGAGATCGCTCCGCCCTGTTAGCAACAGACAGCAAATGCCCTGGCAGAGCAGCAAGGGGACCTTGCTGGCCCACACACTCATGGTAGCACTCTTCTAGCTGAACTTCAAGGATAACACAGCGTCATTCCTCAACAACACTGCACATTTCTGCCAGCAAATCTACATCAGTACAGGATGTGAAAACATCCTCTATTTGCAATCCTCAAGGCATAAATGCACCCATAGCAATTGAAGAACGCCTCTGCTGCTTAAGCCTGTGTTTTCAAAGAGCTGGTATAATGACACAAACACCACAGATCATGTATTTCATTTTGTCACAGTATGTTTGCAGTAACATGAAGAAAACTGATTCTGCTTCATTAGCAAAGTGAATACATGAATATGAGTAATTAATGCAATGTTATCAAAGATGAAAGTGGTTAAGTCTTAAATAGTGATTAAAGGCACATCTGGGAGGGGGCAGCATTTTGGAAAGAAAAGTTGCATAAATATAATTTTTAGTGTATATCCTGCATGTCACAAATGTGAGTTAGAAACTAACAAAGAACAAATGCACACTGATGGCATTCAAGTAGAAAGCCTATTTTATCACATAAAACCAACTCAACTAGAAAGCTTACCTTCAAGGTAAGTGCTACTCTATAACCAAGAAGCCAAGAGGCCCATCCCTAGTTACTTCCACAAGGAAAACTTGATGATAAACAAATCTCTCTGACACCACCCTGCTTACAGTCCTTGAGGGCACAGAAATGCTGCTCCACTGAACAAAAAGCAAATAAAAGAACAGTCATCAGCTTCCTTACAGTTTCCAAGGCTGTTTCCTCGACAAGGTACTTGAGAACTCTCAAGGAGTTCTGCCAACCTCACCATTTCTCTCTACCAGATTCTCCCTCATCTCATGTTTCTGATTATCCTCTTAAATCTGCAACCTAACAATATCCCAGATCCCACTGGCTATTGACCATCAGAGGAAAGCTGTGTTATTAATACAGCAGTTGCTCTTCTCAAACTAACTGTGTTTGTTGGAGGCTTCTATTCCTCAGCTAGCTCACTGCTGAACAATTCTATTGTTCTCTCCATTCAGCATGGATACATGGCACGCTTCATGCCAGCTGGCACTGAAGTCTGTCCTGACATCAAAGTTCTCTAACATAGAGCTATTAGTACCTTCCAACTTAAAATAATTATACTTTACTAGCTAAAGAAACACACAGGACCAGGACGGCAGTCCTGAAACATTAACATTCTGTATTCAGTCGAATAAATTCAAATGACTAACCACTGACTTAATAAAAAAAAAAAAACAAAAAAAAAACCCCAAAAAACCCCAACCAAACCCCCAAAAACACCTAGCTAAGCAAAGCAAACAATTTGAACAAAACAACTGCCTACCCCATGCTTTCTTTTTTTATCTCAGGTAAGGATATGAGGACCACAGGTTCAGCATGCAGACAGAAGTACCCACTACTGAGAGAGTCTATCTGATCCAGCCACTACTGGTTCATGGTTAGAGAACAGCATCTTGTCTTCACCTCTGCCACACAGACATACTGGAAAACTAAGAGCTCTGATCACAACGTCAAAATGTGTCAAACATTAACTTCCACATCATGCAAATGATCTCTCAAATAACCCATAATGTTTAAAACAAATTTCAGAAGAAATTAAGATGAACTATGTTCAGAATACTCCAATTAATACATTAATGCAAAAGCTGAAATCAGTTTTCAACATCATTGTTTTAGTTCTGGTATCAAAATGAACAGAAGATCTATAACAGGTTTGTGCATTTATTTATCTACATGTTCAACACATCACCTTTATGGTAGCCTCTTATGAACTGGCTAATTATGATGCAGCAAACTGAGTAAAGGTTTTATGGCAGAGTCTATAGCAAGGACCTGCATAGCTTTCCTGGGTCTCTACAAGTGGTTTACTGGATTGGCCTGGAATGCAACTACAAGTTAAAAAATGTGCTTTGTTCCTAAAAGGTAGTTGTCCTTTAACATATTCTTACAGTCCAGCATCTACTAATATTAATAAATGATGTCAGATGGGCTTTGCTGAGGACCAACTACTGCTCTTAAAAGTAACTGAAGGTCTTCATGCACCTATGTGGAGCAAAGCTGTCATGGATTTTAGTCACATCAAGAAACTTTTATGGAACTAGGAGTAAAGTGTTTACACCAGGGTTTGAGGAGGAACCATTGGCCAACAGAATAGAAAAGGGAAGAGATTACCTGAATGCCAATTCTGCAATCAGTCCTACCACTTGCTTTTTAAAAATGCAGTGTCTGAACAGCGTGACATGTCTGGTCTTGCTTAGTCTTTACCCCTTTTTTCATCTGTGATAGGCAGTCCCTGGTTTTGGGGTTGGTTTGTTTGTTTGGTGGGTTTGGTTGGGGGTTTTTTTGTTTTTGTTTTTTTGTTTTGTTTTTGTGTTGTGTTTTTTTGGTTTAGTTTTCTTGTTCATCCTTGTGCTATGTTCCTTCAAAAAGGCTGAGGAAATCTGAGGTGTGGAGGGAGGCAAGCTCCCCCAGTGCAGGCTATGGCAGGGAGCAGCAAGTTACAGCACAAGGAGGTGAGAACCTGTTCAACAGGAGAATGCTGAGAGCAGCAGGTGCAGACAGTCAGGCCTTGCAGCCAGAGGAACAAAACCTCCTAGGAATCAGCAAGGACTGAAAAATGTTTGCTATATCTCAGCAAGTTACTGTGTTGGCTGAAATCAAGGACCCATTATGAAGGTCAGGACAGTATGAGGTACGATGCTTAGAAATGCTCCATATTTCTTTTCCATTACTTGGACTTTTCTCTATCTAAAAACTAAGCATTCAAGTTTTTATTCTATTAAAACCTGGCTTTATCTAGTATTTAAAAGCATTTCAATCATCTTTGAGAAACTCACTGTAATGAGAAGGCCTAGGCAAATCCCTTTAAAGCTCTGGCTGACTTTGGGGTGTCAGCACAGCACGACGCAGCATCTCAAGTGCATTATGTGCACAGGCAGAGTATCCATGATCATCTTTCTCAGTGTCGGGCAAAGTCGAAGCATCACATGACACAAAATGTATATGAATATTAATAATTCTGATATTTCTCTTGCAACATGTGAAGGCTAGCACTGCAAAATGACTTTAACACCTGCCAAACGATCTGATTTCCACAGGCAGTATTTTGGCTCAAAGCACAGGTCTATGGGTGCAACAGTTGGTAATCACCTCTCGAGTCTGACAGACCATTTCATGCCTTATTTCAAAGTCAATCTGTGTGTTGAAGGTGACTCCTTCTCCCAACCTGACTTCGGCTGGACCAGCAGGTGGCCCAGCAGAGTAGCAGAAGATTCCCCCCAAAGCTGGAATCCCATAAAAACCTTCCTCATGCCACCAGTACGCAGGCCTTGCTTGAAAATGTCGTTTCATATTAATTACATACGATAAAGAAATCAGACATGTTAATGATATCATCTTCATCCAGCCTTGCCCTGCACCATAGTGCCATGCACTATACGTGCACAAGGGCTGGATGGCCTTTCAGTACTAAACGGGGGCCTACAGGAAAGATGGGAACAAGCTTTTTAGCAGGGCCTGTTGCTATAGGACAAGGAGTAATGATTTTAAACTAAAAGAGGGGAGATTCAGACTAGATATAAGGAAGAATTTTTTTTACAATGCGGGTGGTGAAACACTGGCACAGGTTGCCCAGAGAGGCGGTAGATGCCCCCCCATCCCTGGAAACATTCAAGGTCAGGTTGGACGGGGCTCTGAGCAACCTGATCTAGTTGAAAATGACCCTGCTCATTGCAGGGGCGGTTGGACTAGATGACCCCTTCCAACTCAAACTATTCTATGATTTTGTGAGTGTTGACATCATTCTAGCCTAAAACAAGATCAAGTTTGCAACTTACAAGATTAGAGGAGAGAAAAAAGACCCTTCTAAATTATACTTAACAATGAAACACTGAGGTTTGACAAACTCAGTAATGTGAATTAGTATTAAGTTTCTGAGCAAATATGCATCTTAACAAGAGCAAGAATCATATAATTACATAAACAAATGAGGAATATGTTCATATTCTAAATATTTGTACGCAACTTGATATCAGTTGTACTTTAGAAACAAATAATTAATTTACATGCTAATTTGAGCAATATAGTCTGCCAAATTGAGCCTGAAGCTTGAAAAACCAAAGTTCTGCAGGAAGAAGCTAGTTCTCTAATTTCTTGCATGACTGGAGACACAAAATTAAGACAAAGTGTCATTTTATTAAGGCTCAGAAAACATGCTTTTAAAACCAAGGTGGCTTTTCATTCTTTAGCTTCCACAGCTTTTAGAAACAAACACTTGTTTAAAACATCTCAGATACAAGGCTTAATGGACTGAAGGCAATCTGTGTTAATGGTGTCTACCCTGAAATGGAATGGATTTTTTTTTTTCTCTCAATGCCTTCAGCTTGAAAATAGCTAATACCCCTTTCTCCAACATTATTATTAGTAATTATAGGGACGAGACACTATCAGTCCAACTTAGATGTCACCTTATTTAAACTTAAGACTATTTGTGTGCTCTTGGGAGTTTTACTGTTGTCCTGAATGAAACAATTGTTAAAAGGTACGGAACCATTCCTCCTCTAATTAGGCATTTCATGCATTGCTAAACTCCCTAACAAAATGGAGTCAGTATTTTGTGGCTGACATATTATCATACATGTGGAAAATTAGTACATATTCTCGTGACTAAAATTAAAATCTACCAGGCTGAAAACTCCTGGTTTAAATAGGTACTGTTATAATAATACCAGATAACGTACAACAGAAGGTATCAATAAGGCTTCCTAAACAAACCAAGTAAGCCTCCATTACGTTCTAGATTTCCTCAATGTAACACATTTCAATAAAGATATGTCTTTTAGAATTCGTAATTATCTTGAACTGATTTTTTTAAAAATATTTAAAGAAAACCTCTCCAGCTTTGTGAGCAATGCAGGCAGGTAAAACCATGTTTCTCTATGTAAAATCAGTATAGCTAAAATGGCAACAGGTTTACATAACGGCCTTCACATTTGACATGAAAGAAACATTTTTTGAGAGTAGCTGCCTTTCCTCAGGGTGGATTAAAAAACACCTTTAAAAACGTAGCATATTGTACCACATTTCAGTGCTATATTCATATAGACTTTTTTTGCTTATTTATGTATTACAAATGGAGAAAAATCACTCAATTCATACTCGTAACTATGACTGATACAGTATATCCAAACTCTGCCTCTGTTACTTTCTTTCACTTTCTCTGTCATTCTTTTTCTTAATGCTACTTGACCATCTTAATATTCTTTTACTTATACCATGTGTCTGTACCAAAGGTACAGTTCTATCAAAATCAAAAGAGCTCTGAAAGCATCAACACAGACGTATACATATCAAGGCAATTCTTCCTCCCATATAGTTACACTTTAGAACAAAAATAGCTACTACTTGGGAATTCCCATGCTATTGGAAGGGGAAAACTAAGTATCAAAACATTTTCTTATTTATTTTTCTGACGACTGTTTCCCTGAACACAACTAATAATAAGACAAGACCACCACTTTGTTCATTATTTCCAAACATCTTCCCTGGGCAGCAATCCAACATCAAAATATTTTGCCATCACACTGTTCGCATCTCACTATTTGTGCTGTTTATGGTTCCTTGCTGCACTTCTGCTTAGAATTCTGCTGTGTTCAGGTACAGCCATTAGCATACAACTACCTTAGTTGTGGCTTGTCTCTAGTAACACTGTAATGCACAAGTAAAAGCCAGCTTGACAAGGACCTGTGTTGACACAATGTTTCCCTTTGTTTCCACGTATTTTACAATGAAACTAAGTGCTTGCATATTTTTTACATTCATTTTGAAGTTCAGTGTTCATCAGGTACAACAGTGCTTCATCTGACCTCCCCCTCCTATACACTTAGGACATCTCATTGTTTATCATCCTTTTAGCAATTTACTTTAACAGCTCTTCTCACTTTTCTTTCCCCTCTAAATATGGTATACTAGCTCACCACAGGCTGTGTTTACCTTGTTAGTCCCCAGCTTTAAAGAGAAATACAAACTCATACCTTTAGGTTTTTATTTGTGACAACCGCAGATCAATGTTTGATTTGCCATCTGCCTTGAGCACCTCTTATATCATCGTTTCTTCAATTTATATTCATTACAGAACACCTGTCAAATCTGTTACCCAAATTATTCTGTGTCCATGTTGTACCCCCAAACATGTGAAACCACTACTTGTGCAATCAAAGTGCAAGTCTTGTTGGAGAAACACCACATAAAAGAAGATTGATTTTCATCTTGGAAATGTCAAACTTCTGCCTGTAATGCTCAGCTACAATTTTCTGAAACAGCAAAGTTCAAAAAGAGCCATAGACCTGACAGATCTCCGACACATCATGATAGATGTGACAGGTCTACTACTTTACTGCCAGAAATGTCCTCCAACAGAATGAGGCAATCAACGAAGAATAATAAATCTATCCCAGATCACAGAACTATTTTTTTTACATGCATAAGAGAAGAAACAACACATTTTTTATATCTCTGGAGACTCCTATTTTAATATACTTTCTTTAATATTATATGATACCAGTTACACTGTTAATTCTTTATCTGTTTTATCTGTTCAATAGTTCTCCATCTAAACTCCTAACATGCATTATTTTCTTATTAAGTTAGTAGAGGAAAAAAATAGACAGAATTTAAAACACACTTTCCTGTTAAAAGAACAGGTTTTTCTTACCTTTTTTTCTGGTCCCTCTGTCAGCCAGGAGAACAACAGCTGCTCCAAATGTATCTGTTGAATTACGTCCCCATCATCCTAGAAGACATTGTTATTGATTAATACTGCATCAAAATTTTACCTTGAGTGCACAGTGTGAATACATTGCATTTTCCTTTTTTGAAAATTCCCGTGTTTGAGATAAATTACAGCAAGTTTGCAAAAGTTAATTTGACATTCATAAATCAAAACTTTCTAGAGAAAGAATTGGTTTGATTTATAACTAATGCCTTTGAATGTATTCCACCACCTACTCTTCAAGTAACAGCCTTGATTTCAACAACAGAGGGAATATACTCCAAAATACATATTTTCTGAAGTCACTTGACCACAGCACTAAGAAAACAAGCTTAGCTATGTCAGCTTAGACACAGTGATTTAAAATGCACTTTTTTTTTCTTATGGTAACACAAATACATTTAATATTTGCAGTAAGTAGGCTCAATAAATCTAAAAACTGTTGCGCGAATAGATTGATGGTTACTTGTGCTTGTGTATGATTTCAAAAATACATCCATGCATCACCGTCATAATTCTATTTCTTCCATTATTTTACACATTCATAAGCACATAGACAATCATTTAGCTTTTCTTAGACTGCAGTTCCAAAGAAGAAACAGCGGTATGACAGAGTAGGAACATTATGGCACTCTTATACTCTTGTCTCCTGAAATGCCATGGCTGCATTATATTATTATTATAAAGAGGCTGAGTAGCACCTGTGAAATAAACAAGAAGCAGGATTTGTTTTGCTTTTACATAAACATTAAATAAACAAATATAGAAACAAGAGAGGCGAGTCTGACAGACACCTGCGACATACTGAAAGTGTTTGCATAAGCCTAGATAAGACTCCTATGTTTAATCTGTTATATTCTTTGAGGGTATTTCTTCAAGGGTTAAACAGATGCAGCACGAGGGGGCCATTCAAACAAATTCACAGCTTTATCAACTCAAGCTTGGTATCACATTCCTCGTTACTATTCTGCACCCACCCACGCCTCACGTTAGGGGGGACCACCTGGAAGGCCGCCTTCAGCAGCTCCTCACTCACCGCCTTCCTCCCGCCTCAGTCTCTCCAAGGTCCTCCATCTCTCCTCCAGCAGAGGCAGGCCAAACCTTCCCCTGATGGCCCCTTCCTGCCCCTACCCTAGTGCCCTCCGCCACTCCTGCCCCTTTGCCCCCCTCAGGCGCCCCCCAGGCCCGCTCCCCCTCAGGGCCGGGGCCCTCAGGCTCCACAGCAGCTGCCCCACACAGGTGCCCTGTGTGATTGGCCCGCCTCTCCTCAAGGCGCTCCCTGATTGGCTGCCGGGAGGGACCACGCTCCGCCCTCCCACTCCCTCAGCCCTTCCAGATTGCTCTGGAACATTCCAGATCATTCCTCCGCCCTCAGTGACAGCCCTCTTCTAACCCACCCCCAGAGATCGGGTGCCACAGAGACGGCTCACCACATTTCCCTCTTCAAAGGTAAAATTATACACAGGCTGGGAAGCCTGATAGAAGAAAAAAAAAAAAAAAAAAAAACAAAACCCACAAAAGTTAAATTTTGCCTGAAAAAGGTTCAGACTGCAGCAGCTGCCCCTCGCCGACTGCCTTCCCTTCAGCTTCCTGACATCTCCCACAAAATGGATTCGCCTGAAAAACCGAGGAGAAAAGTCACCCGCCTCAATGCCCGGCCTACTCACAGGAAGCCCCAGCCCAGCCCAGCCCGCCTCCACCCGCAGGTAAGCAAACGCCCTTTCCTTCGTGCAGTCCCCCCCGCTTCACAGCCACCGACACCCCGCAAAACCTTATCTCAGCCGCCTCATCCACACAACTCTGTGTGCATGAATGCATAGGGATCTCTCAAAAGAAGGTTATCTTATAATTTTGTGTGCAATCTTATTATCCCTGACACTTGGCTAGACACAGTTTCATTCTCATGGCTCCTCTGAACACATTTTCATAATCCACATGAGGAAACCAAAGTACAGTAAGGTTATAATAAACTTCCAAAGAATTATAAAATGTTCCCATCATAATCACTCTAATTTGCACATCTCGTAGCTATTTCTAGCAAGCACAGTTTGGGTTTTTTTTCCAAGTGAAAACAACAATAAAGTATCTGAGGAAAACAACATTAGTAGGAGCTGTGCATCACTGCTTTGTAACTGTTTCTTACAATTAGTAAAAATTTCATGTTAAGAAGTGCAGAGGGAAGAGACAAAGGGTAATACAAACTCTGGTATTCTCTTGAAGCTTAGTAATATTTTTTGTACAGTGTTTTCTCTGAGATCAGCCAAATGCTTTGAAAATACCTATCTTTGTAGGTAACATTTAATTTCAAAACAAAACAATAACTCTGAAAACTTTTGATTTTTTTTTTTCTAGGAGCTTAAATAACATTTGGAATGTACTTTAATTTTTAACGATAGTAAAATACTTACGTTAATATAATCAAGTTGCTTACTATGTATGCCTGAAGCTATTTTTGAATTTTTCATAATGGCATAACAGTTCACCTAATCATCTCTAATTTTAATGTCATCATATTAATTTCTGATACAAACATAAGTTTTAAACAAATGTTAAATAGATAGCAAGTCTAGAATCAGTACAACTCTTGCAGCATCTTGCCATCTGTTTCTTATTTTGCCATCAAGAACAGTGGTAAAACCAGGCTTTCCAAACTTTATGCTCATCCCAATTAGTAAAATCACTGTACTGCTTTTCTCACGTAATAAAATTAGATAAATCAAATATTAATAATATAAGTCAGTTGAAACAATGTTTCATCTTGGATTTCTTCTTATTCTTTGCCTTGCAATCAAAACCAACAAAGAATCATATGCACTGGCAGCAGAAACAATGAAGAGTTGTATATCTGTTTTACCCCAATGGTAGTGGATTACTATCTATTATTCAGTCTTAACAGAACAAATATTTAAAAGGTACAAGCTTTGACTGTTCACTTTAAGGGAGAAATTGTTCTTTAGCAGAGTGTTGGTTTTGCACATTTTTGTTACAGTGTTTGAACTCTGAGCAGCCACCTTTGTTTCTTCAAAACAGGTGCACTTATTTACATTTTAAAATAATATGGTGTTCCACATATGGTATCATCTCTAATCCCACTGTTCATTATGCTCGAGGGGGGAAAAATAAATGTATCAACAACCCTATCTCTGGCTAACTTTGTTACTGGTATGCTGCTGAGCACACCACTATGAACTGCTGGTAAGGGTGTAATACAACAAACAAAATGAACAGCAATGCACTAATGGCAACAAGCTGCACTCGGTGCATATTACTAACAGTAAAAATATATAAGCAGAGCAAGTTGTGATCATGATAACCTCGACTTCAAGACTCCTGAAAAGCTTCAAGGTTTCTCATGTAGGTGCCTGGACACATACTCAGAGATGTAAGAAGCAACATTGTTCCCTCCACAGCTCATCCTGTCTTGCTGATAAAGACAAACAATGCCCAGGTTGCAACAGAATGACTCTCGCTAGCTTGCTTCATTGTTCCTTGTTGGGAGTATTAGAGGGTTGGAAGGGATTGCCCTTAAGAAACATGAAGGAAATAACAGTGCAGGAAAATAACAAGTTTAACTGATGGAGCGACATGTGCCTGGAGTCTACCACCATCTCAAGACATAGGCAGGGGGGTAATCTGCAAACTGGGACAAAATGTAGAGTCAAGTGTGCATAATTATATTTGGAAAAAGAGACCATGGAAGAAACTATATGAAAATACTCTGTAACACAAAATGATTTATTTTGAATTGCCATTCCAGTTCCAAAGGCTGACCAGATCTAGCTTTCACTAATAACATACTTATCTTGATTAAACCAAGATTTATTTAAAATCTTTATTAGCAAAACTTGAATTTTCCAACTTGTTCACTGTTCACAAATGTTCTTAACAGAGGAAAGAGTATCATCTGCAGAAGAACAGAGCAGGGCAGCTTCAGTGGAGGCATGGGACTTCAGAGGTCAAAGACAGAACATCAAACACCAAAGAAAAGGGGAAATGGTGCAGTTATCCTAAGGTAAGCATATTTCCTCCGTGCAGTTGTCAATGTGACAGTAGGATACAGAAATACCAACAAGAACTGCACATTAAGTCACAGGAAGGACCTTACATTACAATTTAGGCAAGGCACAGGCCTCCTATTCCCATCACTCACATCCCATTCATGTGTGCTGCCACCCTGATCTCTAACCCTGGACTTCTACCAGTATGAAGTGGAATTACTGTTCCATACAAAGAATACGCCTGACGTCTAAAGAGAATTCAATCCTGTAAATCCACTGCTGTTTTCTGCAGACATCACCATCTAAAACTAAGTTACCATAGCTTGTTGCATACCAGATCCCTGTTGTCTGGCTTCCTTGGTCTTCTCTGGTTACTCGTCAGTCCATCCTTTCAGCTCCACAAGACACAGGAGCAGGAGGTTCCTGCTCTTTGGTGGGTCTCAAATCGCATACCTTGCATTTCAGCCCTGCTCACCTACAGAACTGTTGCTTCAGACTCTCTCCCTAACAGTCTGCTAGCTTGTTTTAACTGATCAGCAGTTCCCTGGGTGAAAGGAGAGCCTATCTTTGAACAACTGAGAAACACAGATCTCTTGTTCTTTCTTTTTCAATGTGTTTCAGAAAAGTGCAAATACCCTAGCTTACACATGTCCATTTTTAACCCTTACTGCATAACAGAAACATGAGCTACTATCTTCTAGCCACCTGATAATCTACTGACCTTATTTCTGTGCATAGTTAACCTGTAGCAATTTAATTGCAAAACCAAAGTAACGGAAAACAACCTTAATTCTTCAGTATCTGATTTCATGCACTAATAGAGACAACACAACACCCCATGTTCCAGCTGAGTAAGTTTTCTTTGATGTCTTTTTTTAAACATCAGAGAGTTGATGACCAAAATGTGTTTACGGCAGCAGGAGAAAGGTTTTGGCCGATAGTCGGCAGCTAGTTGTCTTCTGATGATCAGGGAAAGCCTCGAGTTTGTACAACGGAGTGCAGACCTCCCCTCTAACATCCCCAAATGAATGCAGTTTTGGGTTGCCCAGATATCATCATCATAACAAGAGAATCAGATATAAATAACAGTTAAATCTCAATGATATCACTCTCTTTGAAATGCTTCATTCTCAGTCTATCTGACATATTTTATTTTCAATGTACTCTTATTTAAAGTTTAAAATAACCCAAAGTGTATCTAAAGGAAATGCTAGCTTGCCTTTTTTTTTTTTTGCCATAATTACAGGCTTTCTTCATAGAATAACAGAATCATAACATATCCTGGGTTGCAAGGGAACCACAAGGATCATCAGGCCCCACTCCTGACCCCACAGAGGGCAACCTAAAAGGTAAACCAGCATCTTGACTTAGCTCCTCTTACTACATTTTACCTATTGTGAGTCTAAATGCTGCTAAGATTCCGCTCTTAAAAATGTGTCCTAACAACTCCAGTAGAATTGACGCTCTGACCTTCAACTCTAATTTGTTTGCAACAGACATGGCTGTGTTTTGGTAAGTTAAAAACAAGAACCACAAACAAACAAAACCCAAAACCCTGCCCTGCTGTTTTCTAAAACAAATAAAAAGGTAAAAGTCCTCCATTCTACTGAATATAAGTAATGAGATTCAAAACAAAAATAAACTCTATTAAAATGGCTTCTCCTTCAAATGTTTTAAGAAAGGGGTTTCTTCTATGGTCACAAAAAAAAAAAACAACAGTACTACACTAACAAATGCTGAATCAGTTCTAATCAATTGACGAATAGATGCCTCCATTTCATTTTGTGGTTTGCCGAAAAACATAAAGTGAAAAACAGTTTCAAACTAAAAGCAAAAGTTTTCTTATTAAACTGAGGCAAAGAAGATCCAAATAAGTTTGGCATAATTTTCAGAGTTGTAGTTAATTTTAGCTGCAAAATAAAATTAACGTTTTCTACTAAAACCTTCTGAGAACTTACACTGCAGGTAGTGCAGAGACCTCAGGATCATCTTTCTTTCCTTTAGCTATTGCCATTGTTTGCCAATGTAACATCACCTAAGTCAGTATTTTAAAATAAACTAATCACCAAATTAATTCAAGACCATAAATATTGAGGCTTTTTTCCTGATGAGATTACAATATAGTCTATTTTAGGTCAACCATGTTTTAGAGAAAAATATATTTGTTTATAGCTACAAATAAGAACATTAAAGCCTTGTAGAAAATAAAATAGTCTAGGAATTAAAAACAGCACTCTCCCTAGACCAATGCAACTTTACAAAGATTAGTATGGAGCTTCTTTTAACTTTTTTGAAGTGTCTACTTAAACTAATGCGACTCAAACATTTTACAAATCACTAAAAGATGACTACAGCTACAACCCAGCAGACTCCTTTCTCCCATTGTTCTTAGATTTGTGAAGAATGTGTTATTCAGACTGTCTAAAAAGAAGTGAAATTGTAAGAGGGGATAAGGAAGTAGGAATTTTTTCACTGCACATTAGATTAGAAAAATAAAAAAAAAAATAAGAAAACCTTTTACATCCTTCAAAAACAGATTATATGGCTTCCCCTTCATCAAGACAGATAATCTACTACTTGGATAGAAGAAATAAATCTCAGTAGAGCAAGGACAGTGACTGAACAGGTGTGTCTCTCAAAAACTCCATGAATATACCTACCCACACATGAAATAACCAGGTCTTGAGGCAGTAAATAAAATTCATCCCTTCGCCTGGTATGAAATACAGAACACCAAGTAATTCAACTCCCAAAGAGTAATTAAAAGATGTTGAAAGCGGGACCTGTCAACCCTGAGGATGCAGAGATGACTCCAGGATGCTGATGCTTCTACTTACCACACTGCAAACTGGAGAACTAGCACCTACTTTAAATATGTTGTGATGCATGTCCCTGATGCATGGTGGCTTCATAAATAATTTCCAGTATCCTGAGCCTAAAATGGTTGGGAGCCAAGACAATTTCCAAGAGCATACTGAAATCACCTGAGGCAATTGTTCCAGTTCCTGCTATCTGTGCTCAGGCAAGGATTAATCCTGTTGCTCCTAGCACGTCAAAATCACCTGGAAGAAGGATTCCGAAACTGCATTAAGCAGTACGGTGTGAGACAAATAAGTACTAGATCTACATTATACCCAGCCCACCACAGGGTCACAAGCTGGTACAATAAATCTTGGCAGCTCCCAAAAGACCCTGTAGACATCAGTCCCTAGGCAAGAACACTTAGCAATGCACTGCTGTGTAGCTAATAAACATATGAGACTCAGTTTCCAAAGAAAGCACAGCACAGCTGTTTACAACTTTATCCCACACCTAGCAACATTTCCTTGCCTGAAATCCTATGTTTATTCTGATCTTTTCATCACTTTTGCACCTCACTATAGTAGTAATAGATCCAGGATACAGTAAGTGGCCAGGTATTGATTTTCTGTGCTCTGTTTCCTAGTATTATCTGTCCGTATAATCAAGGGAGTTCATCCTTAGGACAAGATGTGGTCACAGAGAACGACGCCTACCTGGAAAGCCCGAAAATCACCTTAGTATGTATCAAGCAGTGAGACCATTCAGTGGATCTCTATCCAAAACCATCTGGGAGGCAGAGCCATCCACAGGTCAGATGGCTAAAAAGCCCCTTGAATCTTGTGTACTCTGCCCTTGGCAGAAAAGCAGGTGTTTTTGTGGTGTATTCCAGGAAAGGATTGTCTCAAAGCTCCTTTATTTTCCATTAACTCCCTTTAAGTACTAGATCCAGCAGTGTATTAAAACTGGTCACTACTGTCTTTCTTCTTTGCTTTTCTTACCAGCCTCAATTTATCTCTCTACATTCAGACACAAAACATTCACAAAGTAAACTATAATATACATACCAGTCATAAAAAAATAAGTACAGCTATCACTCTCCTTTACTGTACAAAAAAAAAAAAGTGGCACAGGCAAAACCAGGATTAGCAGCATGTCTATGTTATCAGACTATCTTAAAAATGTTAAAGATCAAGTCTGTCATAAGGTTGACTGAAGGTATTTGTAAAACTCACTGTTACACATACCGATTTTAGAAAACATATTGTTCTGCAAGCCCATGTATCTAATCAAGCCTTTCCAAAGGCATCCTCTTTCCTTCAGGGCTGTTCATGTCTAGCCCACATAAAGGATATATATTCCTTTAAGTGGCGATGATTTCTGAATGATACATTTCTAACTGATTTATGCTTTAAGTAGCGTATACAAAACTTGACGGGAAGCTCTAAATTGATGAGTATTCCTACCTTGCTCCTGCACTGCTTTTAAAAGAGAAAAACAACCTAAAATGGGCACTAGTTGTTTGAATTCTTAAAACAGAGTCCCAATCTTCAGAGACTGCAAGGACTGAAGAATGCCATTCATGTGGTGATAAAGGTTTTGTTTAAAGCAAACAAAATTACTGGGAAATGTATACTGAAGTAAAAAAAAAGTTAACAGGCTGCTCTCAATTGCCAACACTGCCTCTGAAATCAGCATGTTCCATTGTTAACAATCAAATAACATCAATAACTATGACAATTATTTTGAGAATAGATAAAGGTAAGTCAGTTTAGCCATCACTGCTAAGAGGCAATTTTGATGTTCAGAGGTGAATTAACACAGTTACATATTAACATCATGGGAAAAAAACCCAAACAAACGTGAATTAAGGAAATAATTTATTATTTTTCTTTTTAAGGAGAATACTTCCTGAAAATTTTTCTACAACACTTTATTCAGCATTAGCAGCACCTGCAGCCACAGACAAGTAGTCCAATACCTTGCAGTAACTCAGACACAGCAACTTATCTTCTCCAAGCTAATTAAAGGGTTTTTCCTCTGTGCCTGAAGCTATCTAATCATGCAAGAAGTATTCCCCCATCATTAGAGATGACTCACTGGAATTAATTTTGCTGCATGATGCAGACTGAATTTAGTACCTGACTTTTTAATTATGATAGTTAGATGCAAATCTTCCTAAGTTTTCAACATAAACATTAAAAAAATAAAACACCAAAACAAGATGTGATGAAAGGAAGAGGCTAACATGATTACAGATATGGTCCCAAAACCAAATACATAGACACAAACACTCAAGGATCCCTGAAGGTCCAGATAATGTTTGAAGCACATCTATAAATAATTGAAAATGACAGGTATAAATTTAGATATAAATTTACAGATCTAAACAGCAGTTCTGTTTATTGCCTCACAACAGATCAGTTCCTCGAGTAGATTAAGTGAATAATGAAATCTAATTATGGCTACAGAAGTGAATGCTTACCCTACTGTTCTCAAACTTAGCCATTATAAAATGTTCCTAGCTTACGTGAACACTTGCAGAAGTCATTTCAGACTGTTCCCATTCCCACTACCTAAGTTAAAACTAAACTAGCTGCAACAAAGGAGGTCGTTCATAGACAGACAAGCCAAAAAGAGATGAAGTGGGGAGGATCATTGGAGAAGCTTATACTAGCCACAGGACTGGGAAATCCGTTATGATCTGAACTCCATTCTTCTGTGTGCATAGCAACTTAAAATGTAACATATAAGAAACAAATAATGAAGAAATTGCAGAAAAATGGTAGAGACAACAGAGCTGTTTTCAAGGCTACCAGAGCCTTATGGTGTGATTTTTAGTTACTCCTTTTACCTTCGTTATGCTAAAATAATATATTTCCTCCCACTTCTGGCTTCATGTTTAGCCTAGCAAGATTTTCAAAGCCTTTTGTGATTCCCAAGTCAAATTCAAACCAAAGGTGCTTCTGGATGGGATCAGGTTTCCTTTCTGCTTTAAAATTAGGAGAACCCCAGAGCGAAGGTGGACAGCGGCAAAATCAGTACCCATTGCCTGGGGAAACAGCTTCTTTTTGTTTTAATCTGGAATAAAGATTACCCTTTCCTAACCCAGTAAATAAGGCAGATGCACACACAAAAGGATAATGCTATGGAGGAGCTGGACACGCGCATTCCGAAGAATGCAGCTTGCTATATTTCTGTGCTACGCTATTAAAGAATTATGCTTTGTGCTGGAAAACAAAGACCTAAATCACAAAGGGAAGACATTTTCTTTGCGTTGGATGCCATTTGCACTCACTGTATTATACATTAGCCAGCAGTCAAACAAGTTAACTGATAAAGCTCTTGTAAGTCATCACCCCACATCCTCAGCTGCCAGGATTCCTTCTAAGATGCTCAATAAGAAGTCCTCTGTTTAATGTCATTACGCTCTTCTCCTTAAGTTATGCTTTCCTTTGCAAAGTAATCAAACAATTCACATTTCCATACTGTCTCTGAAATAAAGATTTATGAATGCAAGGAACGCTATGCTGCAGTATATTTCTTCACCGTTTTGTTGTCTGTGCGATTATTCTAAAGCTAATAGCAGAATCTTATTCTAACCAGCGCAGAAGGCTTCTTAAAAATGACTGAGATGTCGCGCTCTTTTGTTATTTATAACTGGACATAAACTGAGCAATTTTGTTTTCACAAAAGACAGGCATAATCCAAACGATTAAACAGCTAGAAGTTCATACATATCTAACATTGCCAACCAAACAGACTACGTAACAGTCATGCCTGAGATAAGATCTCTTCAGCAGCTTTATATTTTTTGGATTTGTTTTTTTAACTCTTCGCAGAAACAGGAGCAATTGTAAAGGGCCAAAAATCTTTCAAGAGATCTTTTAATTTTGTTTTCATTCTTCATAATAAACAGAATATGTCATCTTTTAATATGCTGATTTAGACAAAATGTTTTAAAACACAATGTTGACTGGTATCAGTATAAGGAGCAGCATATCCTTTCAAAGGTCAGCATATCAGTTTGAAAGTTATTTATGCATCTTTCTGAACACTGATTTCTGGAATTATTGTCAATTCTAGGGAAAAAAAAAAAACAAACAACTGGTTGCAGTCAATACTTAGGTTGCAGAGCACATTCTACTCTAAAAGTTTCTATTTCCTTCTTTGTTGTTTCTAAGGGAGGCTGCTATCGTCTCTCTACCTTTGAGAATAGAAAGGGACAAGGCCATGAGATGAAATAGGATTTTCTCTGGACTTCCACAATTCAGCTGTGAAGAAACAACCATCTTTTCCTGGTGTTTTTTTGAGTTGATGGAGTATTTTCATTGCTGTCATTCTAAACAAATCCAAACAGGATCATTATTTTATACAGCTGCCCTCAGCAACACTGCATGATATGAGGCATGAAGGACCTTCCAGTAAAAACAGGGAAAGCTAGGATCTCCTGTTACCCCAATCTGTTTTCTGCTAGATGGCCTCAGAGGGCCTTCCCCATCAGAAATACAAAAGTGTTTTCTCTCCTGATCCTTTGCAGGACAAGAGGACAGAGACCAAAGCAAGACTCCAGTGCTGAATTTGTTTCCCATCTGTTATTTTTAGAAATAAGATGGCGACCACCAGGCTGTGACCAATCATTTCTTTAACTCAGGCATCACAAGCTGCTTCTGCAGTAGCAACATTCCTGTACTACCAACTGAAGAACCTCTCTATGAAACACAAATGCAGCATAGAAGAGTTCAAGGCTGAAGCTCTAACAATGCCTGTAACACTCCTTTTGACTTGGCACCACAACTGAACAAATGCAAAATACGCTGTACAGAAAACATTTTAGTGCAGCTGCATTGTCTCAGCAAACAATGGAGTGCTTCCTTCATTAGCTACGTGAGGTCAGGAGGAGAGGACTCCTCACAATATCTCTTATCTGTTGCGCACATCAGAGCCCTTGTGGACCTCTATCAGCAGTTGGTGCCAGCAGGGCACCAAAAGTAAAGAATTTATGGAAATAATGAGTTACTAAATGGTGGCAAAATAACAACTGAAAGAAAACTGATTTGGGGAACTTTGACAGAAATTGTAGAGGTCAGAGCAGCCTGTGCTTTAATTGTCATCAGCAACATAGTAAAATATATAAACAGAGCTTATTCCAGTAAAGGGCACAGCAACAATAAAAGTAAATGCTCAAAAAAGTGTTGTCACTTTCACTTTTGTTTGAATAAACTCTATCACATGGGCAAAACCTGTGAGGCCAATACAAACTTTAGTATTAGGAAATTCTGGGAATAAATTAGTTTAAGCTATTCACATACATGTGACTGGAAACTGACTGTTGAAACTATGTCCAGAAAGCTTGGAAAATACAGCAGCTATCTTGTTACCCTATGTTTCTATTTATACTCCACCTAAGTTCACAGCAGCTATAGGTCAAAAATGCTCCCCAGTTTTTCATGAGTCTGTTCTCTCAACAGATCACCAGACCACAAAATCTTCCAGACTGCCCTAAAATGAGAAGTCAAGTGGAAAGTCAACCAAGGAAGACACAAGGGGGGACCAGGCCACAACGCTCTATTTCAAGATGGAGAGAAAGCCTCATGGTCTGCTTTTACGCTGACAAAGAAAGGAGACAAAAAGGTACAGTTAGGACCGTGGGGAAGGAGCAGGGGCTTACAGCAATGACAAGGAAACAAAGATGAGACAGGCAGACTAATGCAGCAACAAAACCACGGGGTGCAGAAGTCATCCTATAACAAACATCAGGATTTAAATAAACTCTGGGGTTATACTTCATCAAAAGGCGTTTCCTACAGGTCACTGGTGAGAAACAGACCATGCTAGGGGGAGAGCCACCCACCCATGCCACGAACAATCCTGGTTACACAGCCAAATGTAACTTTGGGGGTAACTAAACAGGAAGGTACTATGAGCCCTCACCTTCCTGTACTGCTTGCCCACTCTTATACATGAAGACCTGGATTAGGATCTTCTTTCTACTTCTTTTACCAACAGAATTGTCACTTTAGCTATGTCCAACATCAGTAGATTCCACCACATAAACAATCTCTTTCTCAGAAACCCTTTTTGTTTTGTTTGAAGTTTGAAAGCACCTAAACATTGACATTGTTAGCAAAATTGTGGCACCTGAAGTAGGTTAGGTTTGATTCTGTGTCTTAGGCTGAACGTCTTACAACTTGAAAGTTAGAACACACATCCTTCCTCAAAGAGGGGTTTGGTTTCCTTCACAAAAGGGGAAGGGCCAGTGTTACGACTAACTACAGTTCAAAATACTGCTCAAGAGATCAAGGCAACTCTGTTGCTGAAGAGCAAGAAAATTAAAAAAAAGAAAAAACAGGTAAGAACAATTTATTTCAAGACACTATCTAGAGGGAAACCCATGCATCTAGTAAAAAAAAAATCTTAGCTTGGAACATGAATTAATGCAATATGGAAATTATTTAGTGAAACTGCATTTTAGTAAGAGTCATTAAAGTAGTAATTTCAGTGATAATCAGCAACATATGTGAAAAGTTTCTATGTAACAAGTTAAAAATAATAATCCATAAAAGATACTTGAATTTTTGTCACAGATACTGTTGTGGACTAGGTTTTGATTTACCCCAGATTAAAATCCAAGAGGCATCTGTAAAAATGAATGTATTTGATTGAATTAATCATCTGTACCAGTTTAGCATAAGGAGTAATTGGAGAGGCAGGAGTTCTGTAAAACAGGATCCAGATTCTATAGAAGATCCATATTCAAGGAGACAGATTATTTTAGACTACTTTAAAGAGGAATTCAACCCAGCCTTATGACACTTTTAGTACAAAGTAGCTCCTAATGCACAAAAAAAAAAGTGACCTAAAACGCCTGGTTAAATAAAAACTGCTTGAGCAACCGTGTTCTAGCATTAATTTTAAAGTCAGACACCAAGGATTTGAAATTTTTAGCATAAAAATTCTTGAACAAGGTTTCCAATTTTTCAATTCATCATTATAGCCTACTACAGAATTTAAACAAACAAAAAAATCTTATTGGGGATTATTTTCATCATAGGTGTTAAATCTAGTACACTCCCATCACATAATCCCAAAACAGTAAGTAAAAGAAAATTGTGCTTAATGTAATTGAACTAAAATTACTAATCCACTTATTCTGCACTTTTACTAAGCACAAAAAGACATCAATGAGTGTTCTAGATGCATTTAGCAATTACTATTAAAACAGTGACATTGATTCTGAGTGCATACGTGACTTATAAAAGCACAAAGAAGCCCAAAATGTCAACCCCTGAGAAGTACCATCAGAAAAAGGCTGCTTGCACCACCTTATTTTGGCCCCTTTGGCTATGTTTTCTGTCATATAATACATGACTTCATAATACCTTTGCCATGGGATCTCTTCCTCAAAAATTTTACAGGTTGGAAAAAAACAGGTTATTAATCAACCTAATATATGTTCTCCTTTAGAGTGTGATTCTAGATTTTGTTCACTGCGCAACACAAACTGCCATCCTAAATTAGACACTCCCTCCTGAGCTTTTCTGTAATGCTCACCACCAGTAGAGCAGCGCAGAGTCTGAACCACAGATACTAACTGATTTTCCCAACACATGGGGAGCTGCTTTCCCCACTAGACAGCCTAGAAACAGAGAACAGAGGACAGTAAGAAAAGCACAGGAAAAGCAACAAGGATTTTCCTGGTTTCAACAGTCAATTAGAACTGTCCCAGTTTTTGAAGTAATGAATTCTGTAGCATGCTGAATTTACTCGCATTTCTGAGTATCTACAACTCAAGAACAATGGAATACAGAAGCAAAAATAACCAAGCAGCCTGGGTTAGGCCAGCTGCCCACCTTCAGTAAATGGGCTATAGCACAGAAGGAGGGAGAGAATCTATTTTTCTAGTGCAGCATTCAGGAGCTTTGACAGACATGCTTTCCTAGCCCTGCTGCACGTACAAGGCATTTTGCACTTTCTAGACAGAACAGACAACAGTCCTGTGGAACTACACAGTCTGAATTTGGTCCCTGCATCAGAGTGTACTACTGAGTGACATACGTAACCCGTGGGAAAACAGGATGTTATCTTTACCATAACAGATTACATATTAAGCAACCTGTCACAACTTTTGAAGGCTCTTTATTGCAGAATGTATTCTGGGTTACAACATGTGATTTATATATACCACAGGCCCTGGAGAACAGCTAGGTATATGATCAAACCTCTCATTTTCAAAGGCCACACCAAACGCTTATAAAAATATTCAGCATAACAGCACCGCACATTTGGAAGATCAGCTGTCATACAAGTGGTATTTTCTTATCTTCCAAGTTGTTCACGAAGATTCACCGTGTTTCATGAAAATATTTACCCTTATATATATATACACACACCCCTCACTTACATGCATCACAGTATACACCAAAATAAGAGTGCATCGGTTCAAAGCACATCTGAAGAGAGCCTACCAGTAAGCTAAACTCCAATCCAGGACATGCACCAGGAGCACTGAGGTTCATCAAAACGCTGGAGTCAGATCTGAGCAGCAGTAGCATCCCTTCTGGCAAGGCCAAGAAAAAGCTGCTGTACTGAGCTTGTGAGCACTTGGTCTCTGAACTGCTTGCAGTGACAGGCAAATCCCCATGGACTAAAGAATAAGGTCTGCAGAAGCATCCAAAGTGTCAGATGTAAATACTCTTGAAATATATTTGAATGCTTATTGTGAGAGAGGAAAGTTGAAAACCTTATGACATCAGGAGTTTATGAAAGTGTGTCTTGTTTTGAGACATTTCAAATATCTGATTAAAAAAATAGAGATTTTATTGTAGTGCACTGAAAACCCTAATTTTGGCTGTTATTTCCTGATTCTGAATTTCATAAACAGATGACTAGCTAGCCTAGAAATGTCTCCTTAGCGCTACAGAGTGCTCTGTTCTCAACTAATAACAGGCAGTGTAAAAACACACTGATATTGCCAGAAGGAAAAATGTTAACTTTCTGAGTCAAGAGGCTCAATCTAAAATGTTTTGCAGTAACTTCAAACACCAAATCAGAAAGTGCAGACTAGTTCCTCTCACTCCAGATTCCTTGAATCCTTTATCAGTGGAGAGACAAAGGATCAGTCCAGGGGAGAACAGGAAAATACTGCTGAATGACCACATGGGCCTAATGCCTCAGATTAATAGTGACTTTTGGTTGAACCAAACGGTTCACAGAAAACAAACTATATTTACCACTGAATGAAATTAAATAAACAAACCAGTCTATATGATCAAACTGTACCATTGATCTGCATCTTGCACAGTACTTAAATATGGTGCTCTACTTTTTTATCATAAAAAATGTTAGACTATAACTTAAAAGCCATAAACTTACTGTTACTTTACACACATATAGCAAGACATGCCAACTGCGTAAGTGATTTTACAGTTTAATGTCTCGTTTCTGCAAACCGCTTACACACGAGTCATTTTTAAATGTTTTTTTTTAATCATGAGCTTTCTACTTCTTTTGCATAGTCGGTTTTGCCTGTTTTCAGGTAGAACTAGAAGACTGCTGAGATCCTGAGGAGTAACACATGAGGTCTTATCTTCAATATGACCTCGTCCTGCTATGTACTTGAAATGAAATCTTTTTTGAGTGCACAGGAGATTAAAACAAGTATACAGAATTAGAGAGGGAGAAATACCTAGAGACTGTTTAACAAAACAAGGCAAGATAGACTTAACTTCTTAAATCTGACAAAATGAAGACCAAGAGAATATATTGTTATTCTCTATATACTACATACACCAGCTGTGTGAAGGACAAACATAAACTAAGCTAAGCAAAATGAAACTCGTTGGCAGAAGGGTACGTGTGTATAAAAAAGCCGTAGGTAGTTTGAAGCAGTATGTTCAGAACAGCCTCGCTGTAGGAAACACAGGAACAAAATGACCTACTCAATTTCGGACCATCGTGATTAATGTGCAGAAGGATTATCTGGCACAGCTAGCTGGAAGGGCAGCCGCCTGATGGCCTCTCCAGTCCAACGGCCTCATGTTGGAAGAGAATCCGTAGAAAACACTGTGAAAAACCATTAAAAGGTTTGACTCAACACGTCTGGGCAATATGTAGCAGTACCAACACATGCAAAACGCAATATGGCAAATGTTCTCCGCCAGTGCTGGCAGCACTAGCGTGGCCCTCCTGCCTCAAGGACCTGCACACTTGCTGTTCTTCTGTGCAGTGCAACACACCCACACCTGCTTTTGGAAGCTGTCTCACCCAGTCACACCATGAACCATTGCACTTGCCTCGTCCGTTTATATAGAAACAGACGCAAGTATTGCCACAAGAGTGTAGAACCACTGCAGTGAGAGGCATAAACCTCTAGAAACATAAAGGTTCCACCTCTTTGGGCAGACATAATCCATGTTTAAAGCATATTGAGGCTGACAGAGGAAAAAAGGCTGAAGCTTTAGCCCCCTTGTATGTTGTAGCTGTTATGTTACTGGTTTTCTATCATTTAAAAGTACACTGCATTTTTTTTACATCAAAATCTAGATATATTAAAAATGAGGAATTTCATCTACATATTAAAGACTTCTAAGCAGTCATAAGAGAAGCACCAGCTGCCAGTGACTCGCAAAACAATGCAATAAAAGTATTTAAGTTATACATTCATGGTCAAACTACCAAACTTGGATATTTGTCAAATGTCAGCAAAAAGAACATGCATCCCTCTCTGTTCCCTGCACAACACTTTCACTCCAGGATAAACCTAAAGAAGTTTCTGAATTGTACTTACAGAGGCCAGTAAATGCAAAGCATTTCATTATACAGAAAATACAGGTAGGTAGCCTCGAGAGCTTTTCCTACTACAACGAATAGTTCAGATAACAAGACCCAAACACAGAGAAGGGCTATTGCTGTAAATCCAATGAAAGCACTCACAATTACACTGGAACTGTAATAGCCCCACTGAACTGCATTTTGCTCACCAGCCCTGAGGTTTGCTTCCTGATGGCAGTGTGCTCAAGGAAGAATTAGAAGAAAAAGAGCTTTTTTTTGCTAGAGGGAATAGGCAGGTATTTAGTGGCTCCAAGAAAACATAAAAGTATGTCCAAAGGAAGAGATCACAAAGAGCTAGAAGCTCACTTTGTACAAAGTCTAAGTCTAAAATCACTTCAGCGATAAAATGACTCTGCTAGTATCAGCGCAACAGTATTAATTTGCGTGATGACCATAGAGTGATTAAAAAAAAAAAATCACACCTCATTGTTATCTGGCCAAGTAAAACTAAATGCAGAATCCAGCCCAATTAACTTAGAATTGTTACAGACTGAATAAGGATGAATCTCAGAGACACTAATTAGGATCAAAGAGTAAAGCAGAAAAGAGGAACAAACCTAGCACTGCAGTGTGGAAAAGAAGCATGGAAACAGAAACACATCTAATCTATTAGCGTTTAAAAACCAAAACAGAACAAAAACTGCAAAACTTTTAGGACAAGACCTTTTTAAAAGAATTTGTCCAGGCATCATGTCAATTTCAGAAAGTAATTTCAGGACTTTCCTTTTACAGCATCTCTGTTCCCCCCTCACCCACCCATTTTCCTTTTTTCTTTCTATACTGCAGTTCATTTTTATTCAATTAGATTTAGTAATCTCCAAATTCCTTTCCCACTGACTTGCTGCTTGGACTCTTCTAAAGCTCATGTACCCCATCAGAAACTGGTATGGGTACCTTGTATTTACGACTGCGTAAAATCTTGCTTACTGCAAAATACAGCCATGTCTAGACCGTAGTTTGGTGGAGATGATGCTTAGTCACGATTAGTTAGAAAACAGTGCCTTATACACATACTAACATCAAGGCAGCAGTGCTAACGTGTGTGTGTGGTTTTTGGGGGGGGGTTGTTTTGGGTTTCTTTGGGAAGAAACAGAACAATCCTAACTTTTCCTCTTTTTTATGGAACGGGAGGAGGATTATGGATATTTTCTTAATTTATTGGATGACTTATTTTAAGTAAGGAGTTTCATAAGGGTACATTTCAAGCAAAAAAAGAAGGTGGGTATTGACTCAGCTCCTGACTTACAGTTATTGCAACCAATTTTAAGAGGCAGCACAGAGGGAGGCAGCATTTGTTCCCAGTCCTCTCAGGAAGTCATGTAAGCACAGAATCAACTAATTAACGTAACATCTATTTCTGTGCCAAAGCAGCAATAAGCTTCCATTCACATATGCGCTGACAGAACTTCAGCAGCAGAAAATACCATTAGTATTATTAAAAAGTGCTGTATAGACCTTTAACACCTCCTCTGAATATTCAGTAGAGCAAAAGGAGGCAACAAAGCTTACTTAAAGTAGCTGCAACTCTAAAATCCATGTGCCATTTTCAAAGAAAGTGACTCCAGATAAAGTCAGAGCAGCAGCAAAACACAACAGTCAAATACAAAGCACGCTACTTTTGGGTGTCTTGTTTTGGTTTTGGGGGTTTTTTGTTCAGTTTTTGTTGGTGGTGGTGGTTTTGGCTTTTGGGGTGGGTTTTGGGGGTGTTTTGTTTGGTTTTTTTTTTTATTTTATGTTTGCTTCTAAAGGAGAAACGTAACTTCTGTTTAGGGAAAATTGCTATAATATGGCCAAGTACTCTATGATCAGAATACAGTAACAAAACTGAAGGTTAAGAAACCCCACTATTGCATCCTGTTACAGTCTAGAAAACAGTTGTTAATTGGTGCTTCTCTTTCAGGCTTTTCAGAGTCTGTAATATTGCACTGAAAATGTTTACTAAAAAGAAATGAAATATCTGGCAACAGCTACTGGCTGGGAGCCAAAATGCCAGGATGCTGTTCTGGGGAAATGTGCTGGCATTCCTTACAGGGTTTACTGCCTCCCAGGCCTTCTTTTCTGGGCAGTTCCTTGGCAGAAATGGTTGAGTAACATTTTATTTACTTTTTGTTATCAACAGTTACTGCTTTCATAACAATTATAGCACTCTAAGTGGCATAATATTGTAACAACCACTTTCAATAGTTCTTGAAAATGCATAGGGATTCATGGACCGCTTATAAAGGGCATGTGAAAAGTAACTATGGAAAGCAAATACATGACAGCCCGTGTATGTGAACAGAAAATACAGAATTACCCTCCACTAGAAAATACTTCCATGACCACAAAGGTAGTGATCTATTAAGATCTAATTTCCGCATTTTATTGTATTAAATGAAGTACCACAACATATATATATGATATATTGTTGCTGACAGCTATTTTAATAACCAATTTTTAAGTTAACAAATACAGTCTTTAAAATTCAGAACTTTTATTCTTAACTCCGAACTGAAAATTTTCCTGGTACAACATAGTATGTGAGGAAAAAAAAAAGTTGGGACAAATAACTAAGGAAAAAGTGTGGCCTTAGAACAGTCTGTCTGCATTAACAAAAGAAACAGTACCAAGAATTACTCTGTGAATAAGGGTTGCGGATTTTTTCTTGTGAGAGGGTGGAGATAGTCATGATAGGCGATAAGTACTTCTGTCACGTATTCTACTCTGAGCTCTCCTCTTAAGTTTAATTCTCAAAACCAAAGTGACAAGTGGAACCAGACATCTCATCTCTGGGGTGCCTAAACCTAAACACATCTAAGATTAAAATGTGTTTGTTGCATGGAAGAGCAGCTGTAGTCAACCACGCAGAAGTTCCATCTTGCTAAGGGGCATGCCATTAGCCATAGTTAGAAATGAGCAATGAAAGAAAAAAATTAAGGATAGGAAATAAGAGAGTGATTTTGTCATTATTTATCTTCTAAGCATCTGAGAAACTTAATGTAAAGCCTTATCATTTCTGCTTCTCAAAAAAGACCCTTTACATGCAGTACTTGCTTGTTGCTTTTTAACCCATCTACAGTCATATTTAATACCACCTTGAAGGTACTGAGGGAGTCTTAAATCTAGAAGTACTTAACTTCAGCTTCAACTTAACTTCAACTTCAGCGCTGGATTCCTCTTTCCTCAGTCTCTGCATCATCCCAAAAGTATTCCTCTATGCCCAGATCTGGAAAAAGCTTTCCCCCAAAATAGCACTAGAATTTAAAACTGAATTGTACTGATAAACCTATATGATTTTAAGAATTAGCTTGATACTGATTCTTTATGCAATGTTGTAATTTCTCTTTCTCACAAAAATAAAAAAGTTCCAAATTTTCAACTTCTAAAGCCAATTTCCAGTCTTCACACGGTATAGCTTGGCAAGGGCAATAGGCAGATGCAGAAATCTGGAATGCATTTTTGTACCAGATGTTTCTGGGTCTTTACTGGTCTCATCAGAGACCTTGTGGAACAGCTCTACTGCTCCCTGTTTTGGCAATCTGGGAGCCTAATGGGGAATCAGTTTTATTTCCTGGAATTCTTGCTTCCCATTATGAAGTGTTTGTCTGTACAACAAATTTCTCTGTGATATTTTTCTAAATTTTCTCAAGCAGCAGCATGAGACATATACTAATTTTTTAAATGTAGTTTAAAACTACAATAATGTCTATGTTATACATACACATAGAACTTCTAAGGCCAAGACATGTTACATAACTAAACAATCAATGTAAAATAACTTTGGATATGAAATACCCAAAGTTTTAGGTTTCGGATTATTTTTTTTTTTTTTTTGAGGACGGGCATTAAAATCCATACTCCCAGCATCACCACGTCTCATTCATTTGCAACTCTAGCTGATATTTACAGCCTCCTGCAAACTTCTGCAGCACGAAAAGGTAAAAATTAAACCACATTCCTAAAGTGTGAATTGTATGTTTTAGAATTAGAATATAGTTGTTTACCCCATGATCACCTTGTGATTGTGAATATACTGAAAGTAGATCCTTTCTTGCATGTTTTCTTTCACAGATGTTCATTTTACTCCCGAGGATTCTAAAACATACAGTCTTTATTTCCCGGTATTTAAAAAGCTAATTAAATAACCTCTACAAGTTCTGATCATTTTTATTTCAGAACAAACTTTTCTCCAGGGCAGGCATAATGCTGCTCAACAGTAGAGACAAAATTTGATTTTAGTGCCCCAAGGATATTAACAAAATAACTATTTCTTGCTTATGCTCAAAACAACAGCGCGTAGTTCTGAGGTGACAGCAGACCTCCAGGCTCCACAGTCTTCAAGAAGCTCAGGGTTAAAACCTCCCCCACAAGCTTAGCCCCGACTTTTTCATGACAAACAATCGTGCCCTCTGTATTCAGCTTTGCAGCCTCACCTGCTTCCTCAGTCCCACAGCGCCGTCCTGTTTGAGGTTGAGCTGCTCAAAGCAACAGCTAGCCTAGCATTTTTCAGCAAATCTCCATTTCTTAAACACAACAGGCTGTTTCCCTAGTGCTTTCTTCAGAAGAGACACCTTTATGAAGTCATGGAAAACTACATCTAGATTAAGAGAACTAATTTGCTGCCTCCAGAACAAAGTATATTCCTGCAGCTTGAAAATCAAGAGTTACATAAATTGCGTGCAAAAGGACAACTGAGCCTTAGTAACCTGAAACAAAATGATGAAGAAATGCCCACTTCAGCAGCTACCGAAAATGATATACTAAAGTACTTGGATAAGGCAGTGGAGCATAAAGTCATTCCATTCCATTGGTACTTTTGCACTTTTTGAGCTGCAGTGAGGACAACTGCCATTAGACCCAGGCAACAATACACGGCATTAAGGGACTCAAGAAAACATAGCATAGTGGTACTGTTATGGAAAGCAACGTCAAATAGTCTCTTTTATTTTAGCACTTTTCCTCTAGAATTTTCTGGTCTTTACGTCCCGAGATTGTTCAGGATACCAGCAACATCTGGGTCACCTGACATTTACTGAGTGAAAAGAAAGATGTTTTATGTATAATTAACACATTCAAACTTCCTAGTTAGTTTCTGGCATTCACATGAGATTAATTATGTATCATATTTAAAGTGCTTAAATTTAAATTCTGAGCAGCTTTTGATTCTCATACCTGAGAGCACTCATACTTTCATCCTGTTTGGCTTCTAAGCAGATACAAATACAAAAACTATGTAAGAATTAAAATGACCTACAATACTAAATCACAAACGGCAAAAGGTGGGAAAGAGATTTAAGTTATCACAACGTACTTAACTCTAGAAATAACAGCACCTCCAGCCATAAAGTTTGTTTTAAAGTTCAGCTATATGAAACTTGTTCTTCATTCATTACACTAGGATGTTTTACTGAAGTGATGTCAAGCAAGGTAGAAAACATGTATTTTCACGTTGCATACTTATGACCCTAAGGCCAGTTATTTTACATCTATTGCACATTTACACATTCAAAGATAATACTCTGACTTAACTTTCCAGTTAAAATAACGTTGCAAACACTTCCAAGAAATCTGCTTCTACAGTACTTTTATAAGTTAGCAAAAAGACAAAGTCCACAGACTGTCATGAACTCCCCATTCTGGAACGCATTAGTTTCTCCTTACGTGGCACCTGCAGGTGCCAGGCACTACCCCAGGCATCAAGTTTAGGAAGCGGAAAAACAGTAATATTATAGTGACATAACACTGGGTGGTCCTGCTGCAAACTGTTTACCATCTCCAGAGAAATCATAAGATATATAGATTTTCTCCATTTCCAAGTCAATACTTGTCTCTTTTCTTTTTCCTACTTAAGATTTGAAAGGTCTTTTTTGAAAGAGGGGAAATAGATTAGGTCTCTGTGCAATCTCTCTCTACTATACCTCAATATTAGAGAAGCCAAAATACCAGCAAAATAAACACTTAATCTAAAGTATACCCAAAGGAGATGCCACACGTGAAAACCTTAAAAGCAAACAAGTTTACAAAAATAAAATCCTTTTTTTTTTCCCCAAATACGCATCTTAAAAATCCCACTCTCATTGTACATTTCAAGCATTTACCTTCAACGTACTTCTGTTACTTAACAGCCTACCTAATCCAAAAGCTATGTAAATTCCGTTCCTGTTCTGTTACCCTTCAACGTACTTCTGTTACTTAACTTTTGGATTAGGTAGGCTGTTATGTAAATTCCGTTCCTGTTCTGTTACACACGAGGATTTCTTGAATCCTAACCTTGAAAACTAAATGTAGGACCAAAAGGTTTCACTTCTCACACACTAATTCACAGCACCAAGACACTTCTCACCTAGAAAATCCAAGTTAATCTTTGCACTGCCCCTCAAAGAACCTAGAGTATAATGTTTCATGCATTCGAACTCATTAAAGGCTATATGCTTCATTCCATTACAGTATTTTAACTAGGTTGCCTAGATACTTTTAATATTGCTACAAAAAATCAAGTGGACAGTATGTATTTATACTTATATTTATTACTCAAATATATGTAATTAATGCGTAACAGAAGGTGAACCCTAGCAAAATAAGGAAAGGAGAGAGTGTCAGAAATTAGTTTTAGAAGAAACGATACACAGTGCTGGCTTTATTTCCATACTCTCTCCAGACAAGCCCCTTTATTATCACCACAGCTATTTACAGTATATTTCCTTCAATTGCTGTATCCTTTCCACAAACTACTTTCCAGTAGAAATAAAATTAAAATAAAATTAGCCTAGGTATAATACTTCTGAGTCTCTGAAGCAGTAACTTCTGCAAGGTACTTAGACAGAGACAGTTCTCCTGTTATGCACGCTTCATATTTTCATACTAATTGGTGAAAAGTAGGGTCCTTATGGTAAAGCAATGGAAGTCTTACCTTGCTATTTACCCCAAGTAACTGTGTGTTTGTGAAAAGCTAAAGGACATACAGGCAAGAAAAAGATTCAGAAACAAAAAAGATTAAACTTGGTATACACATTTTTCTTTAAAATTCAACATAACAAGTGCCCTACTCCAGTCTGGCCACATTCCTTCCTGCCTGTAGGGTTTAAGGGAAGTACAGAGAAGAAGAGAGTAGGGAAGAAAAGCAATATGCAGTAGAACTAATGCAAGCTAATGAATAATTGTTCCCATCTTATTTGTATTAGTCCCTACAGTCATCTTTCAATTTAAATGACCAAAAAATGCAGTATGTGAGGAGTATTTGGAACATGGAAAAAAAAAAAGTTATTCACAGAACTCTAATTTATAAATTTCATGCACAGTTAATCTAAGTTAGAAACTACTTTCAAAATGAAAGATTTTCTGTTTACAGTTGAGAGAAATGCCAGCATAAACATAAAAGAAAATAGAAAAATAAATTGAAAGATGACCACTTAAACTTTGTCAACATTTGCGCAGGCCTGCCTATCTGCTCTACTTTATATGAATAAATCTATGCCAAGTGACAAAGTTTATCCTAACTATAAAATTCATGCTAAAAATGCATTTGCATCTTTTAGCAAAATTTAACCCCCCAAATCTGATTTTAAGCTGCTGACCCAACAATAGTCACACACCAGGATAAAGGAATTCATTTAATCCTGGAGTAGTTCTTCTATTCTAATTATCTTTCCTTTACAAAAAACTTTGAAGCATGTCGCCCTACATAAAGAGATTCTGAATTTGAGTGGAAAATTCAATGCATAAAAAAGAATTTTTATTTCACTGCTGCTGATACTTAGGCGCAAGTGAAATCCCCTCTTACTTCTACACCTTCAAGGTTACTTGTGGATTTTTTTAAAATAAAAAACCCCCATTGTGTTCCTATATGATATCGTCTCAGTCACATCTGCTTTAAGCCTAACTACAGAAAAACACTGCATAGGCCACCATGCACGTGAGTAACCCTTAGGTCTTTAAAGAACAAACACAGCATCACCAACAAACCAGAGTTTTCTGCATTTCCTATCACCAGTTACATGTGAATGCTACACCAATATTATAACTGATCAGTTAATTTGGGCAGATAAGCCTGTGCGTAAACAACAGTAACAGCAGCATCTTAATTGCTATGCCACACACAGCGAATTCAAAGACAGGCTGTACACAACTGTAGTAACTAATTTCACTTATCTTACAGGAACTGGTAGCGGAGAGGCTATTTCAGATATCCAGAAAAGGAAGACTCATAAAAATCATTTTATTCCTCAGCCATTTCAGAACCTCAAGAAGTTTCTGTGCTATACTGTGGTTAAAAGCATTCTTTCAATATTACATATATAAACCTTATCTCACTCCCACTAAAGTGTAAGCAAAAGTCATATTTCAATCTATCATAAATGCTTTCCCTCCAGAAAGAGATGTGTAAAAAGCCCATGTGGTTATCCAATGCTCTGTAATGCAACTCTTATGAAAGAAACTTGGGAATTCAAGAGTCCGTGTTAAGCATTTGCTCTTTCTCCACCGCTGCCTGAGAACGACACAATGACATATATTTTCTGCTCCAGTGCCTGCTGCTCTTGCCAGACTGTGTTAGGCAATACAGGGCCAGATCCTTAACTGTGATAAACAGATTCTCAGGCTATCTTCAAAACTGCATTTTAAAATATTGAGGAAAGTTACATAATTTTTCAGTTACCTGCCCTTTAAATCCTGAATTGCTAAAATTTTTTTTCTTAGTGGTATATTAGGCCCTGGTCACCCATCGTACTCTGTTAGGTAGGGTATTATCTCCACAGACACACAAATTACATACTCTGCAATCTCACTGCCCATTTCATGCTGTCCACTACATTCAGAGATTCATTCTGAATCCAGTACAAATATTTTGAAGGAAACTATTAGTCGACAGACACACAGTATCCACGTGTTATGTGTGCGTAATGCCAATGTTGTAAATAATGCACTGGCCAGAAGAAATCTCGTGTTGAATCAATCCTTTTCTTTGTGTCTTAACGATCATCTAATCCACCCTCCTGCTCAATACAGTTCAACTTGAAGAGGTTGCTCAGGGCCTTGCCCAGTTAGGTTTAAAAGTCTCCAAGCATGGAGTTTCCTCAGCTTGGGCTGCTCTTCCAGTGTTTAACAACTCTTACAGAAAAAAATTTTCCTTACATCTAAGTGGAATTTCTCATCTAACCTGTGACTGTTCTCAGGTGGGAAGAGTCTTGACCATCTCCTCTATACCCCACCACCAGGTGGTTGAAGACCTTTTGTTCAATGAAACACACAACAGGTGCTTCCTTTCCCAACTTGCTTGAAGTGAATTGTACTTCACTGGTTGTCACAAAAACCAACCCACAATGCCAATGGAATACAAATCAATGCAATGGTCTAAGTGTCCTTCATATTCGAACTGTTTCTCCTGTTTTTCCTATCTTTTAATTTTTCTTTGAAGAGCATTGTTCCTGTTTGACACTGAAGAAGGCCTAAGAATCATTTACTTTAAGTGACTGCCACATTGACAAAAGAGGGAGAAAAAAAAAATAATCAAGTGAAATGCAAGAGGGATTACAAAAAAAAAATCAATCGATAGTTAAATAATTCATTTACTGAAATGTCACAAAGTTTGCATCTTACAGCTTTATTCACCTGGGTACCACAGAATTTAAATATAGTATTACACTTCTTCAAAGGCTCTTGAGACACATAGCCCCTGCATCTTAGAACGCAGCTTCATTTCCTTTAATATATTCCTCATTTTATACAGTTAAAAATATTTCTAGATAAATAATAGTCTTCAAACCAAAAGCCATAACATCCACTAATATTCGGTCCTTTCAATAATCTATTTATATACTATATAGATGACTGTCATAACCACAAAATAGCTAACACCTGGTCTGTACCAAAAGAGGAATGGCAAGGGACATTTTATAGGTTATCTGGAAGGTTAATAAGTCTAAAGGGATTAACTGTGAAAGGAACTGGGATGCTCATGGACATTACATTGAGCCTTTGCTGCTCGAGTCCCAGTCCTTCTGTCTGCTTGTGGCAAATCAGGTCACATACACAGAAAGAGAGACAGACTTAGATTAAATGCCAATATGTATTAGTGAAAGCATAAAGTAGATTGAAAGTAAAAGTATAAAACTCACTATCCTCATATGTTCTGTCTAAAGCAATATGGGACTCCTGGAAAGAATGCTTTTCAGATCAAATACACAACAGCAATTTTCAGGACCAGTAGAGAAAGACAATTTGAAGGTTGAGACTGCTCATGGAGAATCAACTACCCTTTTATTTCTCCTTTTATTTTTAACAAGACAATTCTACTTAAAGTATATCTTCTTGTCCCAGTCAGCACTGTATAGCACAGACTACTGCTCAGATAGACCCTGACCTATTCAGGCTTTGGAGATCAACTTCCAAAAATCACAGAGCAATGACCTAACAGGCCTGCCATACAATTTCCCATATTAACATAGGTGATACTCCAATTTTCAACATCTTTAGTTCCCAGCAAAATTGAGGATGACTCATAAAAGGTCAGTGAAGTAACCTGAAGTCAAGGTAACAAAATCCTAAACTGAACTTATTGAATGTGAATAATAACTGACATTGCATCCATCTCCTCTGAATTGAGCAATAGGGACACCCTTTCTGTTGTAGCAAGTCTTTACTTTCTTTTGTTGTGTATATAAATTGTTCTACTAATTGGACTGAGGTCTTGAAATTAAACATTTTCTTTCCGCATAATCTTCGAAAACCAGAGTATTTCCAAATGCATTATTTATGGATGTAAACAACACTAAATAAAACTTTTCTAGAAGATGAGAACAGCAGCAGCAGCACAAAAATACACAACACGTTTTAGAAAAAAAGACAGAGTAGCAGCTTATAAGAATAGCTAGTAATTTTCTTCAGAAGTGCAAAAAGGGAGATTACTATTTGTAACAATATAACCTGAAAGCCCAAGAAAATTCCTAAACCATTCCTGATAGTTGCATGCTGTCACAGATGGAGTGATGCACTTCATTCATAAGAGAGAAACAGCAATCTATTTTTTGACATAAAACAGGTATTTAACAAAGTTTGATAGTAAACGCGACAGTGGTTCAAAAATATTTGATGGCAAGGCACACTTGGTTATTTACTACATAGAGGACAGGGTCAGACAGAGCTGTCAGGGAGACCCTCCCGTTGAGTCAAGGATCAGAGAGGATCCCCTTGGCTTTCTAAACTCCTTCTCGTGACCAGAGGGACCCATTGTGACCACCGTGGGTGGTTATCGCTTGGGCAGGGTTACAGGAGATAAAGGTCAGGTTGGGGTGGGGGGGAGCACACCATCACGCATGCCAGCACGTTACCGTAGGTGTTTCTTTCAACAGTGAGATACTTTCTTTAAACCTCATGACATTTGGATGCAGAAAATGGATAAAGTGGACGTAGAAAACCTTGTCAGTATTTTTAATATAATCCCATATATAGCTCTGCAGTTTCCTTAAGAGGAACAGTAAAGAGAAGACACCATACCTTTATACTGACCCACAGCTGCTGTGAAACTGCAATCAAGCTCTGCTATCTTCTGTTAGAATTCATTTTAACCAATATTGTCCAAGAGACCAGACTATACTCAGAAAATTAAAATATCAAGTTAAGAAGACAAATTACCTTGGTTGTAGAAAAAGTTAATGTAACTATTGAAGTTGATCCTCTCTTTTACTATGCCCTAAAATTAGACACTTATTTAAAAACATTAAAACACAATTCCTCAATATCACAGTCTTTAAAATAGATAATGTACATATTGGGTGGCTGCATTTCACTACTACATGCCAAGTTCAAGAAACCAGTTTGCATCAAAACACCAGCATTTTCCAAATACCTTAAAATCAACATAGCTACAATAAATGTTATTCATATATGATGTGAAAAGGCAATCCAAAAATAAAGTAACAACCCACCCACATCAATCTCCAACTGTTCCTATGCAGATAGTCCCCCAAGGAATCATATGCTCGTGAGTGCAGACCACTACAGCGATCGATTTTGGTTTTGCCCCATTGTGGTAATCATTCAAGTGACAATTTGATGGTGCGTTGCTCCTAACAATCCTTTACTGGCAACAACTTCAGATAACAACATTCTTATGACAAGAAGAGTAGGGAGAATAAAAAGATAATTTTTGGCTGATAGCTTTCAAGATTTTTAAGGTAAAATCTATTACGTTAATTCCATTTGAACATAATCCACACTAGTGATCAAAGTGCTTTTAACCTATGCCTCCACTAAGCATGCTAGCTAGCAAAGTTTCTTCCCCTAATTCATTCAGGACCTTCAGAAAATTCACTTGTGTAGTTGTATTCCTCCAGCGCTGTTGTATTTAGATGGATATTTAGAAGGGCCAGTAAGGAACTGAGAAGGAAAGGAAACAACAGACATAGGGCTTTGCCTCAGCTCTACAAAGCAGCGAGAAACAACCACCCCAGAGATTAAACTCTTAAGGCAGCAGAAGATGAAGCTGCTGAGCAGGCTCCCGCCTAAGGTTTCTCTCACTGAATAGGAGACGACAAAATATGAGTCATGATAAGAAAAATTGCCTGCCATAGCAGATAACAGCGTGAGAAGTGACAGAAGTGACCGTGACATGGGGCACGGTGGGACTGCATGGTGGCTAATGGAGACTGATGCAAGAAAGAGCAAAAGTTTGCAAATATACCAAGTCGGGGTACAGATGCTGCAACCTAGCATCGCTGCCTTAGTGCCCTTTCTAGGTCAGATAAGCACCTTCTTAACAGATTTCTGTTTATACTTGTTTCATTCAAACCACTTTGGTGCTTCAGAAGACATAAATAATCATGTACCTGTGCCAAGTTAGAGGGAACGAGGAAGGGAGGACACTGGCTCATCCCACCCAGATAAGTACCATCAAAATGAGAGTGGATGCTACTGACATCAAAAGCAGACCCAAAGGTCGACACATGCAACTTCTGATTTTCTTTTCCTTGTTGTGGTGCGGCAGACATCTGTAATTCTTCCACCTACAAATAAATAACATAATAAAACCTATACCCAAATGTTTGTAGCTGGGTGAGAGCTTTCTAATTAGTTAGTAACCTACTTTGATCCTGATGAAGCCCATATCCAGACAGAAGCAGTCCTCTAAAACGAAGGCATTAGAGCACCAATTCATTGAGAGATGGATCTATTAAAAAACCTTTTCTGATTTTCTGACCTGAGGAACTGACTCAAAAAAAGAAAAAAATCTCTGAGAAGAGTCCCTGAAAAATAGAGAATTAAGGGATATCATTTGCAGGTACTCCAAAAATGACTTCTGCTGCCAGCTTATTTCCAGTTCTGCTCAGTATGACCTGTTAGAACAGTACAAAATGCACTGCTCCTTCAGCGCAAATTAGCAGTGCTTGACTCCTCATTCATCCCTCTCCTTGTTCCACCTAACCGTGGGCTGAAACCAAGAGACGAGGAATCAGAGCGATGCATTTGATTAACTTACCCAGATCACGACCGTTACTATTTCAAATATGTCCCGTGGTCTCCCTTGTTGTTTGTGATGTGTTTATCTGTTGGGGTTGCAGGCTATGCTTTTCTTTTTTTAATTCACATGTATGTTTACAAAACAGTGCCTGATCTTAACTGCAAAACTGAACTGAAAAATAACCAAAAGGGTGGCTGAGTTTTCTCATGTCTGTGAAAACACTCAGTTACCCGCACACTCCCAGCTGCTGTCAAATTGAGCCTCTGCCAAAACACATGAGCAAGGATCAAGAACTGAAAGCAGCGCATGGAAATTAAAAAGCATTTTGAAGTCCTATAGACTTTAGACAAGTTTGGTTTAGCCATTCTTTTTCAGAAATGAATAAGGTCAGCCTGTTCCTCTTAAGTATTACATGAAGCATAACAATACTGTGCAGTACTGAAAGAAAACTCATCTTGTGTGGCAGAGAAATTATGGTGGATTCAATTTCACTTCTTCCATTAGCACAGCACAAAACCAGAGAAATTTTGCCTGAGCTCCACTGAGACAGGAAACAGACAGACAAATTGGGATTTTGAAGTTCTGAATGGCATATATGCTACTCTAAGTCCTGATATTTATTTCCCAAGTAAAGCAATTACTGAACAAAAAGATAAGCATGGTCATTTCCGTACAAGTGACTAGTCTGCAGTTATTTTGAATTGTATACTGTTGTGTTAGTTTTTGATTCCACATGGATATGATATCACTAGGAGATCTATTAAACCTGTAAACATACACCTCCACATGCATAAGGTACCGATTTTCTTTATATGTTATTTAAAATTGCTCAGATAAAATACTCCTCCTTCTCCAAAAATCAAGTCTCACAAAATATTTATACCATTAGTAATTGTATTTCCAATGCATTTCACATCAGTTACTGTTTTACCATTACTATTTTTAGGATAGAAAGTTGGATGCCTGTTAAATACTATAATGATTTTAAATGGACATCTCCCAAAGATTACATTATCCCGCTCCAGCCCATATTCTCCTTTGCCAGAATGGGGCAATATGTTAAATTTCGCAAAGCAAGGAATATCAATCTTTGGCTGCTGACAAGGAACAGTGGGCTTACTGCAGTAACAGCGAGCTTCATAAAAATATCATGTGCTTTGTCTTTATCAGTTTGGTCTTTAAAGATGGATGCAGGCACACGTGTTGGGTTGAGCACTATACTGAGCTCCAGCTAACACCAAGTCATGCAAAAAGCTGGTGAACAAAAAAGCTTGATTTGCCATATCATTTCCGATTTCTACACTGACAGCATAACTCATGCTCCTAGAGAATACCTACATAATCACCCATATTTTGCCTTCCATTTACACATTTCTTTATATGCCTGAAGTTAAAAAGTCATGAAAAACCCTTTTGAAATTAAAATTTCGTTCTGATTAGAAGGAGCTCTTACTAAGCCTAACGTCTCTCAATGTGCCACACACTGTTTTCAGGCAATTTTGCAAAGCTCTCCAACACGCATTTCTACAGAAAAGAAAAAACAAAACAAAAAGCAACCAAAATCCTTCTTGTATTAAATTTGTCATCTGTAGGAAAAAAACAACACTGCATAAATGCTCTCTGCACATATGGCATAATAAATATAAGCTACAGAGTAGTGGTTAATATACATACATTTTATAACAATACAGTCCTTTATTATCCTGCTTTCACCTCGCAAATTCTTGCAATGTGAAGATTTAGACTAATATGGTCTGTGCTCATCTATACAAAAGCTCACATTTAAATGTTTATTTATTTTATTTTGCTGAAAGTATTATCTTAGGGACAAATCCAGTGATTAGACTGGACTCCAGAACTCTGACCTGGTGCAAGGACAGCAAGCTACTGATGAGAGCAAGGTATAAACACGGCTAGGTGTTTCTGAGACGGTCACTTATTACGGTATTATGTTATTACGCATTCTTCATTTGAAGAAAGACATTGATAAATCAACTCATGTATTTTTAGCAAGGAGTCTTTTGATGAAGTAAAGGAATATGAAATTACACAATGTTATTCAGGTAACTTCAACCAGCCACTTCCATGCTATACAGTATAACCTGCTGGCTGCTGCTTTTTAACAACTCAACTTTACAATTACAATGAATTCTTAAAGCCTGACAGAAGATTAGATGAAGCTGTATGAAGAAGCAGGACTTCACAGTAGAGCAGAGAACAGCAGCAACTATAGGACTAACTGCAAATTAGGGGATATGCAGATTAGTTGCTGACAAATATCAAGATTTGTTTTCACAAAATGCAGGTTCATCAACCACAGTGATGACAATGACTCATTGAAATTTCACACTAGTAAACGTCTGGTAGCAATTTTCTTAGCAGATGGACTGGACAAATGTACCTCTCGAGCTCTTCCATGTAATGCTTTAGAGAAGAAGCAGTACTTTCAGCATGCCACAGTAACAGGCACTAGAAAACCCTTCAGGAAGACTTGCTGAACACACGGGTCAACAGGCATGTGCTTGCAACCTTTATACATACCATGGAAAACATCTGTGTTTTAACAGCTTTAAATGGAAACCTGGGACATTTCATAGAACAGGTCCCAGACCAAGTCAGTACGTGCACACAGAGGCTACAGGTTCCATGACCTAGTTAGTTTATTATTTTGTTTACCAAAAAAGAAACTACTCCTTTTCACGCTTGCAGCTGATATTAAAAACAAGCGGCAGCATTCGGGCTAGAATGATGCACAGTTACAATTATGAAAGACATTAAGTGAGCAGAATTGAATTCAACAGCCCATTTGATGGTGACAGGATGATCTACAGTAATGGAGAGAATAGAATTAGACTATTCAGATCAATTAATCTAGACTTCTTGAAGAGGTTGCTAAATAAAGAGCTATTCGACCAAGTGCTGGGTAAGGCCTATCAGACACATTAGCTACATTACAAAAGACTTCCCTTGCACTCTTCATTTTGGGTTCTCTGAGTTTGTACTAAATGAGACCTTTTCCTAGCTTTAAAAACTTTAGGCTTCAGTGTTCATTCTAAGAGCAGAGTGACCTTCAATGTGCACCTCCTCTGCTACTTAATTAACTGCAGGTAGCAGATTTGAGCATCACTACATCCTTCATGCCTGTTCACCCCAGTGTTGAACACATTGCTCTACAGACCACAGTCTGAGTGTATATTAGATACGAGGTATTAAGATATTAAAAAAAAAAGACAGTTACGTGAACTATGAGGATATTAAGATAAAACATTCTCCTCATATTTTATAGGAATTCGAGAAACAATACATGGCAATGGAAACAGTTTGCAGAAGCAGACAAAATCATTTCAGCCAGTCATTTCAAAAGAAAATCCACCATATTTGGGGGCTGGTAGGGGCTAGAAGCAGAAACTGAATTGAAATAATTCAAAAAAAGTAGCTCATCCAGGATTCTTCAATTATTGAAGGCCTTCAAAACATCTAATATGACCGACAATCAACACCTTTTTATGGATTACTTTCAAATGCTGATTTCTCTATTGTTTTGAAACCTTTTCTTTTTAATCTTTTTCATTTCTTGTCTTGTAGTTCCTTCAGATGTTCTGCAGTTAGAATCACAGAATCATTTAGGTTGGAAAAGGGCCTTAATATCATCAAGTCCAACTGTTAACCTAGCACTGCTAAGTCCACCACTAAACCATGTCCCTCAGCGCCACATCTACCCATCTTTTAAATACCTCCAGGTATGGTGACTCCACCACTGCCCTGGGCAGCCTGTGCCAATGCTTGACAACCCTTTCGGTGAAGAAAGTTTTCCTAACATCCAATGTAAACCTGCCCTGGTGCAACTTGACGCCGCCTCCTCTTGTCCTATCACCTGTTTCTCAGGAGAGGAGACTGAGCCTCACCCTCCTTTCACATAGTTGTAGAGAGCGAGAGACTGAGCCTCACCCTCCTTTCACTTAGTTGTAGAGAGCGAGAAGGTCTCCTTTCAGCCTCCTTTTCTCCAGGCTGAACAACCCCAGTTCCCTCAGACACTCCTCATAAGACTTGTGCTCTACTTACTCAGGACCAATCATAAAACCAGGTGGAAAGGAAACAACCCAAGCTGAAGTTTACTAATTGAAGTGCTACTGTAAATCACTTAGAGATCACCACCTAATTAAGAGCAGACTTCTGTTTGGAAGGAAAAAAGAGGTACAGGTTTTTTTTCTTTCATTTTCATTACAACTTTACTAAGAATTTTTTATAGCACTGAGTTGTTTCCAAGTTAACCAGATCACTCTGCATATCAAATGGCACACAAGACTTTTTGAAAAGCAGTATTAAACAATCTCACACACACTGAGACTTAATATAGACATTCATCCCACAGCTACTCCAAACAAACATAGACAGAGATGGTATGCATATCATTAAAGACACTTGCAGAGGGTTTTCACCTGCTTCCTATTCTCTACTGAGTAACCCCTGTCTTGAAATACTGTTCCAACCTTCCAGACACTGAACAGTTCAAAAGGTTTGCACTGAAATAAATATGACACATCATGCAGCTCCAGAAATATTTATATACCCTCAATGCAAATAACGATTTTATGAACAACAATATTCCAGGATACAAAAAACTCAGTGCTAGCTTTTGAAGAGTGTTTTTAAAAAGTGAATGTCACTTTGCCATCTCAGCCGTAGCAATAACCTATTGCTAGACACAGACTTTGTTTTTAATGTCACTGCAAAGGGATAGTTTCCTACAGGCTGAAGAAATGGGCTGACAGCAACCCTGTGAAACTTTTCCCCACGAGCAGAGGGAAGCGGTGAAGCAGGCTGCCAGTGAGGCTCTGCCGTCTCTGTCCTCAGACTTCTTCAGGACCCATCTGGACAGAGCCCTGAAGAGCCTGGTCTGACCCCAGAGCTGGCCCTGCTCTGAGGGGGAGGGTGGACTAAAGCCCTCATTAGGTCCCTTTCTACCCAAATGATTCTTACTCCCATCCTGAGTTTCTCCCTACTATAGCACCCATCCTAGAAGGCCGCAAGATATTGAATTCTGCGCTGTGAAGGTCTTCCTTAAAACTGCTTTCTGCAGAGTCCCTCCAACTTCCACTCAAAATGATGGTACCTAAAGAATGTGATTGTACAGGAAGAGATGCTGAAAAGTGCCCAAGAGACGATTAAAGAAATGCCTACAATAATTGCAAAAAAGGATGAGAGAATATGTAATAGTGGATTGTGCAATGCAGGTGGCCAATTTTCCTTTGCAGTAAAGACACATGACTTTGTCAGTGGCAATGGGATTATATTTTGTTTACCAGTATGAGCAGATCATAGCACATTATTATCATATAAAACTAAGATAAATCCAAACAAGCAGTAACTTAGCACATCTATCTGGGTTTTTGAAGCAAAGTGACAACTGTATACTTCTTATCACACCATTAGAATGCAATTAGAAGTACAGAATTAATTATTAAGAACGTCATCAATTTGATATATCTCACATAATAAGTATTCTCACCAAGCACTTGCAACAAGCACAAAACAACACACATTTCATCACAGCATCTTGATCCTAAATGAACTATTATATTTTTCCTTATATGATTTCTAGCCATTACCACAATACTAACTTGTAAGTCTGGCATTATTTAAGATTTGAAATCCCTTTTCATATCAAGTTCACTACTCTCAGATTTAGGAACTAAAAAAACAGCCCCGAGCAGAGTTGCCAAGCTTGCCTATGCATTTCTAAGAACTAAGATCAGAATTTTTAAAACCCATCCTAAACTGTAAAAATGAATAAAATAAAGACACAACAGAGTTACATGGCCATAGACAGCATCCACTTTCAGAACGTTTTGAAAAAAGATATAAGGAAAGCTACTATGTGAATTTTTTGGCCACATTTCTTTATCTCTGCAACAAGAGATAAGTGACACAGATGAAAACACTGTTGAGTGTTATCTATCAAACCTCTGCTATTTACATACCAACATTTGTTGTTTAGAGAATCTCTATCTCTAGAAGTTTGGTTTTTTATCCTGTGTATGATTTCATTTTATTTTCAACAACTGCACTGTAATACAGCACTTCTGTTGGCAGTTATAAAAACATTGTGGTTTACTCCTATTTAATATAGCAAAAATGAATTTATTTTCATTTAAAACCACCACTCATCACACTGTGCTACTGGAACTGTGGGTTAATGAAATCTGTATATGTTTCTTTATATTTGAGTCCGAGTTAAATTCATAAAATATTAAAGGTATATTGAATTATGCATTTTAAAAAGCACAATACGGTAAAATAAGAAATCCTTAAAGTATGATTACCAGTTAAGACAATTGTAGTTAAACCTAGAAACACACAAACTACCTTTCCTAAGGTATATAGCTTAGTCAGCAATGCACATTTAATAAAACTCCTAAAGTATGTGGACTGATCAATAAAGTTTGTGCTTACACTTACAAAGTTGAGGAACTACTGCACACTAGGCAGATCAGGAATTTTAGTATATAAAAAAACCTCAACAGCATAGTACAAGACTTAAGTGAACTATGAAAAGCTGCAGTCAGTCAACTGTAAAAAGACGCAACACCAGTGATTTGTTACGTGTGTTAAAAGTGAATTTTAACCCCGTAGAAAAAGTGAAAGTGCTTTTCACACAGTCTTGCTTAACAAACACACATAGTCAGTCACAAACGTGCAAACAGAAAGGATCGGCTATTGTTTAATGCTGAAGAAACACAAAAGTGTAATAAGTGCATTACTATTTATGAGCAGTCTTTAAATGAAGTTAACATAAGTAGGGGACCTGCTGTTCAGCAGTCTTTCAAGATGAGGAAAAACAAATGAAGAAACCTACTCAGTTCAGAAGAATCCTAAATTTATTAGCAGATATACACACTACACTAGTAATGCTCAAACTTCTCAAATTTTCCTTAAGCTGTGGTACCATCAGAATGTCTTGTATAGCTATTTAACCTTTTTTAAATAATACTGAATGAACAACATTACTAACAATGAAAATCAAATCCAATAGAGGATTGAGACACAAAAGGAAAAAGGGAAAACTGACAGCCACAATATCCTTCATTGTGAGCATGTGTCACATACACTGTATCACAGAGGGAAAGAAGATCAGAGTACTGAGGTAGGCAGAAACTAGCAAAAGATTCAAAAAATGCAACAGTTTACATCAAGAAAATAATGAACAATCCCATTGAAAAGATCAGAATCTAGCACATTGTTGTGTGTCCTCTTGCCTTTAAACTCCATCCTTTTAAAACTTCCATTTTTTTTTAATACTAAAGCTATAGAGAAGCAACATCGTCGGCTTGGCAGCCAAATTCTACTCGTAAGGCTGGAAATACTGTTTGGTAGAGCAATCGCAGGGAAATGAGGTAAAAGAAATACTTCTGCAAAGACTAAATATATCTGTCAAACTGATCATTGGCAAGTCATAAAACTCTACGTCTTGGTATTTTCTTCTTTCTTCCTCCACCAAGAATTCAAAAACACTTTAAACATTCAAAATGTTATAAAAACTTGCGTGCTTTGTAGATATGAATATAAATAGAGGGGTTAATACTCACCTTGTGGCTATAGCGATAAACGGAATATGCTGCAGGCAGACAAGAGTTTGCTCTGAATTATTTTGTGAGCCCATCAAAAATGATCAGCACAGTTCCATGATTTTGGTGATATAATTCGCCATTTTGCAAAGCTTATTAGCTCTGATTCACAGGCTCACTAACTGCTTTCAGCGTTCTGGAGTGCAAAGAGAAACTGTGTTTCCCAAATATATACACGTATACACTGATGCCACAATCCAGACTACATTTACAATCTATAAAGACAACCTATGTGTATCACACAAATATATATGAGTCAGATTTAGATTGTTCTTAACTATTACAATTTCTCCTTTTCAAATGCTTTGTTTTGAAAAGATTTCCCTAGTTACCTACAGAATTTTTTCAATGGTGATTAAAAAAGTCACCTGCAGGGATGCTCTCAGCACAGCAGGATCTCTACTTACAAAACTTCCATTTAAAAGTACTAAGAAAGATAACTTGACCCAGGTAATCAAGGTAAATACAAGACAGGTCCAAAGCCACCACTGTGCCATGGCTATCTCACTTAGAATAAGACAAAGATCCTACAATAATTATACTTACCACGACCATTAATAACTTCAAAGATACAGAGTGTACAGATTTGGGGGCTCACATCACAAAGGGACTTATAACAAACCATGAGTCTCACACATATTTCCAGGATAGTGAAAGGGAAGCTAAGGCAGCACCTGTAATGGCTTCTCAACATCAGACAAACTTCAGAGAGGTCTCCGATTTCCCCATCTTTTGCTGTTCATCTTGCTTGGCAGCTTTGCTGCCTTTCTACACGTGCTCACCCTTGTGCTAGTAACAAAGCAGGGCCGCTCTGAATTGCAGCTTTTAACTCAGATAATTGTGTTGTGCTGGATTCAAAAACAGAGGGCAACGATCAAAAAAGCTTCCATTTTTATCACTTCCTCTCGTGATCTTTTTCCTCACATCGCTTCAGATAGATTTGTTATAAGTCTGAGCGTCATACACTGTTCTCTGCAGAATAAATAAAACCCCTGACCTCTGCCCTCCAGCTGATACTCATATCCCATGCAAAGGCAGCACCTAACCTTGTATTTCAGTCACCTGTGGCCTTCTGGGTGATATTTTGGAAACACAGGAAAATCTACTTTTCTCACAGCTTTTCTGGAATTGCATCTTCCCATGGCTTTAAAATGAGAAAAAGTCTTTTGGACAGAAAGATCTTTCTTAATTACCAAATTCTTTTCTGCTAGAAAGATTCCTACAAAACTTTGAAAACAAATTGTAAGTCGATCCAAGCTGAGTATTTTTGAAAATCCACATTCCTCTCATTTGTTAAGAGCTTTTCTGCCTTATCTTTTGGTACCCCACACCACCAAAATGTATGAATAGGATCACCTGAGGAAACATCTAGTGAAATCGAAGGATGAAAACTTGAATTACAAGAGCATTTTCCTTCCTGTCTCTGTTAAAAAAAAAAATCTATTTTGTTCGGTGCGTGGTGGTGGACTGATGTGACAGAAGCAATCTGTGACTACCCCCCAGTGCCATCACAGTCACTAGTTGCTCCTAAGTTAAGATATTGACACATAACAATTGATTTTTTTCAGCGCAATCTAAATCTCTTTCAGTGAATTGATAGCAAGATTTTACACTTGAAGTGTTCAGGTTTGTTGTCAGGTCTCCCCTACTTAGACTTGAATACGGATCTAGCTTTCTCTCCGAGAACAGGACAAACAATGAAACAAACACCAAACCCAGAGACAAACAAAATATTTCAGCCCTGGCTCTTAACTCCCTCTAGCAACTCACATCACAAAACCTTCTCCCAAGCATATCGTGAGGACTTGCTGTTTGGCAAGACCACACCTCACCATTTACGGTTGGTTTTAATCCACTGGGGAGTACAGGTAATCCCTGCACACGGACTACCCTCTGAATACTAACAGAACAAAGTATTAAACCAATCCATACAGATCAAAACCTCTGTGAGAATGGTTATCATTTCACCCCACGGACTGATGCTGTGCGTCAGGCAAGGATACTGCCCAGCATCTTACAGCAGAGATCTTTCTGAAGCTGTACATAGTGCACCTGACAGTGATAACGAGCAAACCCTAATTCTAGTCCTGATTCACATGTTAATTCACATGTTTATTTAATGCAATCTGTCATCAGGATTAATGTAATCACATATTCAGGATTTAAGATTAAAGTATCCTGGTGTATAAAAATGAGAGAGATGGAGTAAGACAAACTGTACTGTGTTCTCCCAGAAAGAGAGGCACCCTTTTAATTGTGGAGTGCTATATCATACTCATTAATGGCCCATTCCACCATATTTCTTAAGGAACATAGAAGATTTTATATAAATAAACTAAATATTTAAAAATTTATGGCACCTTTTGAACAATACACATTACTTGGTTGCTAAATGGCTTTCCAATACAAGCTGTATCTGTATTAACTGATACCGGAAGAAAAGTCCTAACATACCATCAACTTTCCAATTATTAAACAAAGCTCACGTAACAACCCAGGAAAATGCACAGGATTTTAACTATGTAATACACATATATATCCTAAATATAGACAGATAATCTATTTTTATGCATCATTCTAAACCTATTGTAATAACTGCACCCCAGGTCAGCTAATTTAATCTCATATTCTATCAAGAACCAGAGTCTTATTTAAACGATAATTATTCTTTTGAAGAACTTGTAAGACAGGATAATAGAGTTTAGAGAAATCCTTTGCCCAGGTGGGATTTCTTAGGAAGTTTTTAGAAAGCAAATCAATAAGTGTTTGCAGATTGAAAATCTGATCACATTCATGACAGTCCCAAGAGGGAGCTGTGAAATTGTCATTTCAGTGAAAGGATCTCAACAGAATTAGTTATCTGTCCCTGAAAATTGCTAAAGGATAGGGGACAGCAGTGGGTGTAGCAAAGGCAGTCAGAATCAATATAACAATACTCTGTTATTTATACTAGCAGGCCTCTACCTTGTTTGTCATCTCTATTATAAGAAAGGTTAAAATTTCCTTTATGCTTCAATAGAACATTTGAACAAGACTAGATGATTATTTAGGGAGGGTCTTAGGAGGAGCTATTGATAGCTATGATATTGTGATACAAAGAGTTTTATTTCTAGTTCGATCAGATCTGACTTTAGAGAACAAACACTCTCTGAAAGCTCTTGAATATTTATTTTTTTTTTTTAACCCCCCACACTCCTGCTAAAACAGTTGCTGGTATCAAGAAAAAGAGCCATTGCTCGTAAAGACCGCTACTTGATATTTCTATCAGTAAATGATGTATAGGGATAAAGCTGACCTGATACAGGAACAAAGCTGAAAATCATCGCAGTGGAAGTCCTTTTCTGGAAGGTTTCAGAGACCCCAGAAGAGAAATTCAGGGATGATTACTATCCTACATCTTCTCCGTGGGCACAGGAATATCCAGATGCCATAAATGCTGAGAGATTTCACCTGTGACACTATGCTCAGCTGGCTGAGGACTAAAAGCCTCATTTTAAAGGGCATCAGTGTTAAGAGAGAGCTGTAGGAGCAGCTGCTCTTCCAGCAGCTTCACCTTGGAATGATGACAGGCAGGAACAGTCACAAACGCAGAAATCTAGAATTTACATCTGTGACCCGGCACCAGCCAGGCTCAAGGCATCCGGTGGCTCACAGCCACCTTTAGCGTCTGGCTCCGGCTTTCTCTTTCACTACCAAATACTTTAATCACTACTATATGACCTCCACTTTTCTTCCTTCTCACAAGTACATTTGGGTTCATGCTTCAACCACCATTCATACCCGATCAATTCAGCTCAGATACTAGTAGCCATCTACAACTATCCCTTGGTTATTCTTACAAACCACATTTTGGGCATACCAAGTCTGCCTACAGCTTTCGACTTTAAATTTTTTACCAAGAAAATGATGGTACCCGAGAACATACTACAATGGAACCATATGCCATGCACGCAAGGAAATCAGGAATGTAAAAGAACCATTTGGTTATGCTATATTTACCAAAGAAATGCATACATCTTTCTGTGTGCCTTCACCTCAAAGGAGGAAATGCGAGACAGGGGAATTGACTTTTCTCCAGTTCCATTTCTGTATGAGTACGTGAAATATTGCACAGAATTTTGCATTTTCACCAACCATAGAGAAGTTGATAGACATTTTGAGTTTACACCAATCTGTCACAAAATCAGAACAGAATCAATTCAAACAATAACACCACACCCCCCACCCCCCCGAATTTCCATATCTGGCCTCAGTATGTGGAAATGCTCTCAATGAAGGGGTAAGAGGTTTTTAAAAATCTTTTTTCTCCTATGTTTGTTTCATTTTTTTTTTCTCTTGAACACTTCATCTCTCCTCCTCTCACTCCTATTATGCGAGCCTGTTTCATGTGTAGTATGATCAATGTATTAACTAGAACTGAAGCCATAATTCACGCACTTACTGGCTTTAAGCCAAGTCTCTCCAGTGGATCCACAATACAGCACAAATGACTCATTAAAACTGGACACACAACTGACGTTATTGTCATGAGGACGAACAGTAATAAAACACTATGGTTTTGTAGTTGATGGGCTCTTTACTCTTTTATTCATGTTGCTTTTTCTCATTGTGGTAGTAATTTGCCCCTTCTTCCGGCATCAATACTGGATCTTCAATAAGTGAGAGTAGATGCCAGAGTTCTCCAGGTCAGATGAACAGTGAATGTGCAAGGCAGTAATATGTATATCATTCACATACGTGCCAGTACATTGAGTATGGGGTTGCTCAAAGGGGAATAAAACTATACTTCTCCATTAAGGAATCTCTGGTGAATTCTTGAAGAGCAATCCCACCTCCCACTTCCTTAACGTACATAACTCCCTTCCACAGACAAATTCATGCCATCAAAAATCTCTCACAAAAATGTCCTCAAAGACTAAAACCTTACTTACCCTTGAAGGGAAGAGCTCCCAGGCAAACAGAAGAGATGACTGCTAACTAGTAACAACTTCATGACAACCAAAACGACAATTTTGTGATACTAAAGAAAACAAACATGAAGATATTTTCCTTTCAGTCCAATCTTGTACCAAGAGGAATGAAAAATACTTTTTTCAGTCTCAGAAACAGGTCATCGTTTTGTTTCATATAAACAAACAATTCTGCACTGAACAGCATCCTATGAGTGGCCTCGCCTGAGAAGAGCAAATGAAGAGGTAAAAGCACAGAGAGACGAAGCAGCTGTAAGTAGGCATTAAGCACCAAAGCCGCTTCTCAAAATAAAATATATCCCCTAGTTAACCAACAGGGATGCATGGTCCCTGCCTGCATACAGGACTGGTATGGCAGCCACAAAATATGCGCGCTTCAAAATATCACGTGGAAAGGCCACCTTCCCGGCTGGGATTGTTCCCTTGTGTTGCCTGGCCCATACCGCACCATACCCCAAGAGAAAAGGCACTCTGTCTCAGCTAGACATGAAGCTGCTTGTTCCATAATACAGCTCACAAATGTCTTAGAAACCAAACCTACCACATACACCAATCCTCAAAAGCCTTTCCAGACACTTTCACTCCAATCAATGCCATTAAGTTGATTTCAGATCCTACGGACTCCTGTTGGGTTTCAGGTCTACTGTGCTTACAATACTCCCAGGAACCAATCTGTCATTCTGTATACTGTTGGGGAAAGAGCTAACGTTTCATGAGAATTTCCTTCATAGGCCTTTGTATCTTACTGTGGAAAATAATAAGAGAAATAAGACAATTATGTAAGTAGCTGCTTGGCCAAACTTCAATGAGAACTGTAGTCAAGCTCTAATCAAGCTAATAGGAAGCAGAATGACTGGAAGAATATTAGGGATGAGTAGAAATAAATGACACCTGGCGTTCACTTGCAGGAATCGGTAAGCCAATGTGACTGCAGACAGACCTACCTGTTACCTCACGCAGAATAAATCTGTCTTATCATTTTACCTTTCACACATACGCATATTAAGATGGTTTTGTACTAGTGATTATGAGCTCTGCTATAAGGCAGTGTTCCTCTACCAGTGAACCAGACTGCATGATGAAGTGCCAATTTACAAATGCTTTTTAATCTTCTCTGAAATTTATTCTCTGAGCCTAGATGAGCTAGGCAACAATTGCCTGATACATTTGTAGCCTGTCGGTGTTCTCTGAAAACAAGAGCCCTAGAAATCAAATAATTTAACTAGCACAAAACTTGGCTTATCCCATTTTACCTGCTTATGTACTTACTGAGAACTAACTCGGGTATCTGTCAAAGACAGCCCCTATAGACATAAAACTGAAGAAGGTGAAGTCACTGAACGTCATCCTTCTCTCCTTGGAACTCTTTGCTGGTGGCTGTACAGGGGAAAACGGGAGTGCTGCCAGCATGCAGAGACACTGGTCCCTTGGAGTTAGAGCTGATCTCAAATAGCTGAATCTGTGAAATACTGTGAGAATATGGCTACTGCAAAACACAGGTCACTTCCCAGCTTCAAGCTAGCACCTGAACTAGTAGTAAAAGAAATGCTTACTGAGATTGCATCCTTTGTGCAACGCCTCTTAGGGAAACACTATCCATATCACAAAAAGGCTCCCCACTTTTCTCACCCAAATCACAATTAAGATTTTACCACAAGACTGAGAAACAGACTTTTTTTTTTTCCTTCTCTAGAACTTAGGAAAAGTTGTCATATGCTCATAAATTAACTACTAAAAAGCATGTCAATTTTGAAAGTAAAACCGTGATAAGAATGCCCTTTTAAAGATATTTTCCAGAGGAAACTATAGAAATCCTCCTCATCTGAGAAGAAACATGGAAATTGCAAAAACTCCTTTTCATATTTCTGAGACCCCAAAAAAATCTATTTCCTTATAAAACCTGCTACAAACCCACCTCAGTCCTGCTCAGTGTTACACTTTATTTAATCTCTCAGACCATCTTCACAATTGCCTTTAAACTTTTGCTCCACAAGTCCAAGTTTAGACTGTAGTGAGATTTGCAGGAGTTGAATGGAAGACATATGCCTCCAATCTGGAGCTTTGTGCAACCACATTCAGCCATGAATCCTTCTGAAGTCAGAGCCTGACCAATAAAAATGAAGTTAATTATAGTGCTGTTTTAATGCGAGTATGTAGGTTATGCAACTCAGAAGAATAACTCAGTTATTTTAATGGGGGTCATCACTATTCAGAGAGGCATTTCAGAGAATGCTCTACATGGTTTAATCATTTCAAAGGAAAGGTTTCAACAATCGCAAGAGTGGTTTTTAATGTTTTCTATAGAACAATGTGTCTTTGCTACCATGAAACAGAGAAGACAACAGAAAACATCAGAAAGAAAAACGAAAGCTCTTCTCATCACCTTTAAGTTCCTGCTGTGTGTATGGCATTTAAACCGAAACGGCCTCTTTTCCCAAAGAGAATTTTAAACGCTCTTCTTAACTAAGGACATATTAGACTTAATCAATAGGCAGCTAGGGATCAAATCTTCAAAACCAGACAGCACCCAGCAGTTCTCATTATGACCTGAACGTCCAGTTCAGCAGATGTTCAAGCAACTAGAACAGTTTTGGGACTTGAGATTGACCCCCATTTATAGACAAAAGACAAAGTGTTTTGTATAAGCATAATTGTTGCGTTCCCCCCTACTATCCTACTCTGGAGAAAAAGCTCTCCTGGTTCCTAGACACTAAAAAGAGGCCCATAAAATTTCAAATAGATCAGATTCCTTTTGTGGTGTTGTTTCAAATCCCCAGCAGTTGTAAAGTATCATATTTTACAATCAGAATTCCAAGAAACAATGTTTCATTGAGAGGCTCTTCTATTCCCACTCTCAAAGCACTGGCTTTGAACAAAAATGCACTTTATGTTGAGGATACGTTTTCAACCTCATGAAAACCTGATCGTGACGAGTCATACATCTCCATAACAAAAAAAACCCCCACCACTCCTGAAGTGCACTGCTGCTGAGAAAAGTCATCATAAAACTTCGCTAAAATCTCCAAAGATTGGGACCACGCTGGTATGCTGATACATTTTTGTACTTTTTTTTTTTCCAGGACTTCCCCTGAAGTTGCACAGCAGCCCACAACTAGGAATGCAAATAAAGATATCATCTGTCTCCTGTCCTCAGCGAAAACTTCTTCACTGGCAGCAACACCAGCAAGGAAAAGAAGGTATGTGGAATGAATGCAGCAGACAAAAAGCTCTATGTTCAAAGGAAAGAGTTTGAAACAAACTGAGGCGTTAAGTTTGCTAGTGGATGAGAAGGGAGGGAGAGTTACAGCCAGGTGAGACACAAGACACATCTACACAGCACTAGAGGGGCAGGGTGACAGATTGAGGAGACAAAGGGCAAAAAGGGCCTGAGAAGAGAGATGGCACAGAGTACGCTTATCTATCAAATCTTAAGAGCCTCAGATTGGGCTATAAACTGAGACTATTGTGTTCTTTATTTACAAAGATATTAACAACAAAGAGCAAAACCCAAACCCATTCAGTCTCTGTGAAACAGAAGGAAACACAGAGATAATCGATATGGGAAAGTCCATAAGTAAATAATTTAATCTCACAAGTCATATTTGAGTAGCATACAGTAAACAAGGAACGATCCGCAACCTGACCAAAACCAGGCCATGCAACAGCGAGATAAACCTATCCACTCTGTGCTAGGAGACATGCTGCACGAAGGAAAAACAAGGACTATGTGAGTGATTACAGAAGACTAACACACATGCAAGAAAAGCAAAGCCATACTTTTTGCATCTTCTAACTTTAAATAAACCTTACTTCATTCCTTTACATATAAGTATACTCAGTTTGCACGTATAGTGAAGCCAGACTCGGGTGCGCTAAGTCATTAAAAACAATACTGAAACTTGCCTCTTCAAACCACTGCCTCAATACACTTTAAAAATTTATTGATATTGTTTGTGGGTCATTTCAAAGCAGCACCAGACAGGAATATACTCAATTAACAGCATTAGTCAGAGATAGAAGTACCCTGACAGCTCTTCGGCCTTTCTGGAGCTCCAAGATCAGCACATTTCAAACTTTAGAAACTAAATGCACACAGCACACACAAACTTGCAGCGCTGATCCCTCACCCAGCTCACTCTTTGCACACACACTCACACATTAGGCATCTGCAGAAAGTGCAGGTCACTCTCCGAGTCAAACAAAACACAGTGTATCTTCCCTGCACAGACCAGTCCTGGTTTGTATTGATCTACTTCTATTTACCGTAGTACACCTCCTGCTACAAAGAAACAACTCCCTTTCCTAGCCCTCTCTCCTCCCCTTTATATTACTTTCAACTATCAATCAGTTAAAGCCCACTTACCTCCCCCCTGTTGGTACCCTCGGCAGGAACACCTCCTCTTCAATAGCACGTATAGTTTGAGAGAAAGACAAGGTCAAACTGGGACAGATTCCAAGAAAGGGTCCAATAAACCCCAGATTATTATTCTGGACTTATTATTATAATAAGTCCAGAAACCCTTGCCTAAGTAAATGAAATGAACAACAACAAATCAAAACCATGCTACTTTATTCTTCTAAAATTAAGAAGAGATGAGACAGGATTGCCTCTAATTACGAGAAGCAGATAAGTCCATTTTCTTTTTAACAGGAATTAAATAATTAAAAAATGGATTTTATGGTAGCTTATGGAGACCACCAGAATCAGTGGTCCTCTATATAATTTATAACATGACTCAGCTGCTTGAGAAAACACTAGCTACTGCTTTTTCCAAACCAGTAATCTATGTAAATACATACTGATAACACAATGGAGTAGTCATGGTTTTGTCACGTGTTTAAGAACAGTAGTAAACTATCATTTTGGAAGTATTGAAGAAGTGAGAAGAATTCTATAAAAACTTTTCATGTTACAGTAAAGAAAATGTTTCTTTTTCCAGTATGTTGGGAACAAAAATCTTTGAGAAAGTTTGCAAAGACCTGTTCCTAAGTTTGAGGTTTAAGCTTCTAAAATGTAACTGAACCCAGCTAGATGCCAACAGTGCATTACGACAAATCCCTTTGCCTTCTATAGCACACTTTTTCATTGAAAACCTTGTCATAAAAATGCCACCGGGGAGATTCAAAGTTGCAGCATTCAGTGGTTACCAGGTTAAAAGTACTCAGTCTGTATGTTAAAATAAAACTACTAATTGTTATTCATTAAAAAAAAAAATCCCTGAGGTGTAAAACCTGAACATACTTAGGGGAAAAGCAGCAAAGTCCTACTGGAGTTTTAATTACTATATATTACTGTCATTGGTTCAACCAACCTGATTATGGCCTTGGGGACACCCATGGGCAGCTCCACTGACCAAGGGTCACTGGCTGGAATTTGGTAAGCAATTCCTTAACAGGGGAAGGAATGGGGTTAGAAAGCAGGTTACAGAGCAGGGGGGCGGAACGGAGATTTTGACAGGAAAAAAAATTATCCTGACTTCTCCAGACATCTCCATATCAAACTCTGACATCAGATACTTCTTCTATGGTTCGCTAAAGGTTTATGCTTAGAAAGGAGGAAAAACTTAACAGCTTTAACAAGTATTCTGGAAGGTTTTCAGCTTCACGCGTTTTAGACAAAGAAGTATGTGGTACTAATGTTCTTTTGACTAATTAAAATTCTCTCTGATACACTACTTATTTAACGGCTATTTTGATTCAAGTACTAAAAGCTACATAAAGTTGAAAAAAATAATCAAAAATTAAACCCTGTGAAGGTACTTTTGCAGCGCTAGTCTTGAGGGAAGAACAGAAACTTTCTGCATTAAATAATTGAATCTTTATAAGCAGTGGCAACTTACACACACAGCAGAGCTTTTGACAGGCATTTCCTGTAATTGCACAGGCTTCAATAAGCACAACTAGGACTGTTTAAGTTACCAATGCATTTTTAAAAGACAGAATTAGAGCTATCCATTCCGGGTTATTGCTCATGGAAGCCAAGGAGATTTCCTACTGCTACAACAGGTGGTTGCTAAAGAACCATCCTTTTGCCCTGGGGGGTGTGCACACTCCCTCTTATTATTCCCTCCAGATTATCAGATAAAATTCATTATAATGGAAAAATAAACCCAATTATCAACATATCTTTCTGGACTGCACAACGCATATTTGTAATATTATTTTCTCTCACTTGAAGGTTCAGGAAATCCAATTTCCATGTGCTTGAAATCTGCTCTCCTTCCATTCTGCCTAACAGACGCACAGAACTGTTTGTTCATTGGGGTGTTTATTATTAGAATGTCTAGTGCAAAAAGGGAAAAACATCCAAAAATGCTCCCAGCTACAATTTTACTCTGAAGCCACATTGATAGCAGGCAGTATTTAACACATTTGAATGTCATCAAGCTACTCTGTCATAGAATATAGAAGAGGAATGAGTAGGAGCAACGTATTCTGAGACATGGATCTTCGCAGGTCTTCACCCCGGCCCAAAGGACCACTTCTTTATAGTAACGTGAATCCCGTATCATACCCAAAAATATTTTTCATCACGTTCCCTCTGTTTTCATAGATGTTAAAATAACAAATAGAATGAGATCTTTATCTAGAGAAAAAAAAGGAATTCTATTTTAATGGCCATATATGAAGCACTGTCATATGTGAAACCTGTCGCTTCTGCTCAGTAAGCTCTTTTCTATTAGTCACAGCACACCTTCCACCTCAGGACTGTCTGCACTGTCTGCAAAATTTTGTCAGAATCTTTTTTCATATTTTTTCCCCTTTTGATAAAAACCCTCAAACGCAACTGTTCTCCAGAAAGAAAGTTTGTGTGCCATTTTCTGGCTTCCTTCTTCTGCGCAGTGTTACTTATGCTGCGGGGCCATTTAAGGCCTACATAAAAGATAAGCTTCGACTGGCAATTCCCTACAAAGGAATAGGCTGGGTGACCTCAAGAAACTGCAGGTTTTCCTCTTCCTGCACAAAAGAGCAATCATAAACTAATTTCCGTATCTTGCTTTGATTAAAAACAAACAAAAAACATTATGAGCTGAAACATCAGAAATTTGTAAGAGAGAAATCTCATTTGCCCTGTACACCCACTAATAATAGCCTCATTTCACCGGATTACAAAACTCCATCAGTCATTTTTTTGAAGTGGATAATACTTCTTGGAGGCAGGATGATGACTAACAAAGTCAAAACAGTAGGCAAACTAAATAAAAGCAACTAAACATCAAGAATCAGCAGCTTAAAGGAACAACCATCAACAACTGCAAGCAAAAATGATGGGAACACAAGTGCTGGGCAGACAACACAACTTACAAAGATCAAGCACTGCTTTCCATGTTGGTGGAAAACAAAAACTGCACAATATAGCTAGCTGGTTGACGGAGGTGACTGTCCCACTCTGCACTGGTGTGGCCCCACCCCAAGTTCTGTGTGCAGCTCTGAGCGCCTCAATAAGAAGGACAAACTATTAGAGTGTGTCCAGGAGGGCGATCAAGATGGTGAAAGGTCTCAAAGGCAAGACTTAGCAGGAGCGGCTGAGCTCACTTGGTTTGTTCAGCTTGGAGAAGAGAAGGCTGAGGGATGACCTCACCACAATCCACACCTTCCTCCAGGGGGGCAGTGGAGGGGAAGGTGCTGACCTCCTCTCTCTGTTGACCAGGGAATGGAATGAAGCTGCATCAGGGCAAGTTGAGATCGGACATTAGGAAAAGGTTCTTCAGTGAGAGGGTGGTCGGTCACTGGAACAGGCTCCCCAGGGAAGCGGTCACAGCACCAAGCCTGTCAGAGTTCAAGGAGAGTCTGGGATGACACTCTCAGTCATACGATTTAGTTTTAGGTAGTCCTGTGAGGAGCAGGGAGCTGGACTCTATGATCCTTATGGGTCCCTTCCAACTTGAGTTATTCTACAAATCTAAGAATCTCAACAGGAAAGCTCACGTCTTTGTTTAGGTTAGTTACAACACAGTTAAATCAAAACTAATTGTCTAAGTACGTATATCCACTCACTCATCCTCAAAAATGCCTGTATATTAGATTTCAAACTTTAAAACTTAAGCCATCCCAGCCTTTAAAGCACTGAAATGTTGCTCATGCATGTAACGTTTCTGAAATGGAAAGAAAAAATGCCTTATTTTTTACTCTTGTATTGAAACTTGCTAAACAAACAAATAAGGTAAATAAAAAAAATTCTAAAGGCTAGCCATGAAAAAAAGCCAAGAATTTGAAGGCTACAAATATAAAGCAATCAAGATCTTGAATAAAGGCAAAGATAGATAGTTCATCTATACATGAATTATGCAGATAGATAGTTTATCTATACATGAATTAACAGAAAGACAAAAACAGTCAGAAAGACAGAAAGAAGCAACCACAGCATCGCTAGAAAAATCTGCCTTTGGCAGTAAGTTTCTCTTGGGAGGAAGGGCAAAGCCAATTCTCAGTGCAACAGCATGACTGCCATATCTATTAGATAACATATAGGCATGTTTGGAAATATCACCATATCACAAGTCTCAATGGCAAATAAGGTATCACTATTTACATGTCAACATTATTAACTGCATTTCTTTAGCAGCGTTTCTTCGAGTAACAGCCACGTAATTTATTTGCACCAACAATTCCATCTCTTTTTCCAAACACACTTATGACTTACCGTTCCGTGGTTGCCCTTCATCATGGACAGGGTTTCAAACATTTTGCCCTCCTACTCACATGGGGTAGGAATATACACTCGTGAGATTATGTATATTTTAAGTCATTTTTTGTGATTCAATGCTATTTTGAGAAATTACATCTAATCTGTCTGCCTTCTCAGTAATGTACAAATGCCGTTTTACAGATTGGGCATTTCAAAGAGTCTAATTAAGCAAGCACTCCCTTCATACCAGAAAGTCACAGTCAGCCTAAAGGAAAGCAAAAGCAAATGGTTGGATACCAGAAGAAATCTGGCACAGTTGCACACTGTCACTTCATCTCTTCCGACTGTTCACTGAGAAAATAATGTGCCCATTACTACCTTTGATGATTATAAAGATGTCATTTACTTGGTCTGAAGTGGGTGTCAGAATATACGTTGTCTTGATGACAGCAATAAAGAAATAAAAAAAAAAATCACTTCAGGAAAAAAGTTATTAAAATTGCTATGAAATTCCCATTACCTCTGGACTTCTGATAAAAATCATGACCTTGGCAATCAGCACATCTGAACCAGAAGCAAGTGAAGCATTAACTAAGCCACTAGTAAAAGGAAATCGACACTAAAGCCAACAAGAAATCATCAAGAAAAGAACCAAAGACTGGATTACACTTACAGATTAACTCCAGGGAAGTACCACATGATTTGGCCTAGACTTCCTAAAACCATACATTAAATAAATTTGGCAGGGATCATTTAACATTTGTCTTTCTAATCGTGATAGGTGTTCTTTCACCGTTGCAGGCTGAATGGCACATTACACTACAGTTTTAAGAAAGGAAACTTTTCTGACCGGGATATTCAAGCCACAGCATCACTTTTAATAATGGTATGACACTGATCAAACTTACTCCCCTGCCTTACTTGAGCTGTGACGCTGGTTTTATGTCACCTGCAGACAGTGCTGTAAGCCTTAGCGCTACAGGGCACTGCCGGTGCACGCATTTGCGTTCTCTCTGATCTCTTCTGCGTTTTTTTTTTCCTCCACAAAAAAAAAAACACAAAACCCCAAAATATTTTATTCGTTCCAATTTAAAAATGAAAATCCAAAGTCTCTGAATGTCCCTCTAGAAGATACCAAAGCACACAAAATACATGCAGATTCTCCTATGCATAGTGGCTATTGACTAGTCTCAACAATACAAACAAGTAGTATTTTTACAGATTTTTCTTTTTCTATTCCTATTTTCCCTATTCTTACCACAATATCCTCCTCTAAAAAAAGATGCAATCCTTCAGATTGCTGATTTCATTATTTGCTTTCATGGTAATTCGGTTGTGTACAGGAAAGGTCACTTATTCTAATAAAATGCAAACTTTGTGCCTATCTCCTCATGGAGCAGAGCCAAACACTGAATGTTCTCCTTACAAGAACACTCTCCACAAAGCTCTACGAATATGTGACAGCCCATATACTTCTCTTGACCACAGGTTCTAGACAGAAGGAAAAATAAAGAAACAGAGACAATAAATTACTGCAAACCCTCTTCTGAACTATAATGCAAACACTACATAGGAAAGTGCCTTCTACCCGAGTCTTTCCACTTTAAAACTATATACAACCACACAGATACCACAATAAAGCGACAACTCCAGTGTAAATACAAAGGCAACAATCCACAGAAGATTTCTAAGAGGCTGTGCTTATCAGTTTCTGTATTACTCATAACAGTATTCTACTTCAGCTGTTTGTATGATACTGAGAATTGTTGCCATTGGTACAATTGTGTATTTTCTTGCACTGACAACACAGGTAACAGGCTTTTTGCACTCCTTGCTTGCCAACAACACTAGAACTAACTACGCTGCCTGCTGGATCGTCATATGCCAGCTTTTCTTGTAGAAAGCAATTGTAGAAAGAAAAATGGGAGAAAGATAGACAAGGCATAAGTCACATCTAATATGAAGTATTAGATACGAAGCACACAGGCGTGTACGTGGCTAATAATGTCTCTTCACAAACTGGATTGCACGAAATGAGGAATACATCAGACCAGAACGTAACATAGTGATTAAATAACACCTTTTCTTCTTCAACTCTATCATTACAAGAACAGAATATATCACAAATCTTTATAACTTCTACATTTATTGCAATCTCATGAAATAAAGCACTGGTCTTCCCGTTTTACAGCAGGAGACTCGGGCATACGGCAGACCAAGAAAACTGTTTATTAGAAAATTGAGTTTATGGTTGAGCTGAGAACTGAATGCATTAGTGTAATCTTAGTTCAAGCACACGCTATGTTTAAGATGCACGAACTGCAAAATAACGAGATCAGCATTGTAATTCTGATCAATTACTCATGGATAATTTAAGAACACTTTGCGATAACCTGCTAAGAAGTTACACTGATAAATTTGACCTACTTGTCAGACTTTCACATTCTCATCCAGCTTGTCTCCAACAATTGAGTAGAAGTTATCAATGGACACAAACTGACGTGATGCTGGCCTGCAGGAAATCAGCCAATCATTTCATCTGATACGCTTAAATTACACACAGTTTTCGACTGCTTTATTCTCCTACCTCATCCCTTTATACACTGCCTCTCTTTTCCAAACCTCATCCTACAGGCAGGCACACATTTGACTCCCAGACTGCTCCCACCTCCACAGCTCTCCAGAGGACAGCAATTGCCTCTTCCTCTGCAGGTAATCCAGCACATTCCTCATCTTGATGAGGGACTCTGGCCTCTACGCTGTAGGCCTGGTTAAGTCCCAGAAGTTTACGAGTAACAGGAAATTCAAGACAGAAATAAATAAAAAAAAAACCCAAACTGATCCAAGATTCTGGACATCAGAGTGACTCTATTGCCCGACTTGTACAAGTGCAGTCTTCAGAAGTGTCTGACTGGAGGTCAGCAATGGTGTTAAACAAGCCGGTAGACAGCCTGTAACTTGCGCTGTCTGGGTACAAGCCCCATATGCGAAAATGAAAGCTATGTGCCATAGACTCTGCTCTTTTGTCCTCTCCTTTCTGCCCAAAGTGAAGTGACAAAGATTTATGTTGATGTTTGAAAAGTCAGAGGTTTGTATAAGATCTGGGAACACAAACTTCTTGTATATAAATGAAGAACCATTAGACATACAATCCTTATCCAGTCAGACAAGGAATCAAAACAACAGCTACTCCAATATTGCTTGTGAAGGAGTATTGCTACACCAAAACAGAACCATGTACAGAAGGTTCTTATTCAGAATTTTTTTTAATAGGTAATTTGTTTTCAGAAAGTAGTAACACAATGTCTGCTGATACAAGTACTTCTGAATAAACCTCATTTTTCATATTCCAACTCCGTACAGACTGACTTAAACACAGCATTCAGAATCCATATTGATGCACGTTTCTCAAGCGTTTGATACCATCTCTTGTTAAGTGTTCTCCTGCAGGAAACGTATCTATTCTTCTCAGCTATATACCAAGACAGCTATAAGGACAGCAACAGCATTTACACCGTTCCTGAATGCAATGCCTATTTCTTATGTTGACATTCTGCTGCATCTAAACAGATGGAAAAAAAAAAAATCTTCCTGCTTAAGGGACTTCCTTTAAGCTGCCATTTAACCATCTTTCTGATACACCAAGAGCCGTCTGAGGTGTACAAATAAAACACTGCCTTATTTATAAAATTAAGCGTATTGAATATAAACTTTATTTTTTTATTTCCTCAAGGAAACAGAATTGCCAATATGGGTGTGAAAATACTGAACTGGTCCAAGAGTATGTCCTGGGACTAATATTTCATGCAGAATTGCCCTGAAACATTTACCAAGAGGCTTTCTACCAGTCAGACGTGAAAGACAAGACTTGCACTTAAACTAAACAAAGTCTGAAATTTCCCTGTTTCTTTCTAAAGACTAGTTCAAAAGTCACAATTTTCTGAAGAGGATATTAGATGCAGAAGCATCAGAGAAGTTGACATTTAAGAAAAAGCAAAACTCTTTCTAACATACCTTTATTAAGCCTCCCTGTGCAACGCAGCCGGCACCCGTCCCTCCCGCGTTTCACAGCCATTCCTGGGGCCAGCCCACGCCGCTCAACAGCCCCTCCTGCCCTGCCGCCAGTTAGGCTGCTGACACGCACCATGTGCTCAAAAGCTTGCCGGGAAACGCAGTCCTTGACACAACCCCCCAGAAAACAAACCAGATTCACAGTTCTGGCAACAATGCAGAATTCAGCATTTGTGGAATGAGTTGAAAAATAACCCAGTCCAGGGGAAATCAAATCCATTTGCAGCAAAGTACCTTCTTCTCCATTTTTCATTGGAAAATTGTGTATTCTATATTAATGAAATTCCTATAAGAAAAGGGCTAGAAAGAGAAGATTCATCAACCTATCTACAAATAAAATAAAAAAAAGCAAAACAAAACATAGAAGGCAACAGTGTATAAAACACCTGTCACAAGAAATACAACTTCTCCAGAAACTTTGCCATGCAACCCAGCTTTTCCTGAGTTTATGGGCAGTAGTTATAACCGCAGTCCCCTGTCAAGATGTCCATCCCTCAAAGAGGGGTGTGCTCAGCGCACAGACATGGAGTCGGGCACAGAACGCAGAAGCTTCCAGCCATACCCAAACATGATTTGAGAACACCTGATACTAACACCAATGAAGGATTTATTGTTTCACCAATCCACAAGGTGCTTATGTCACGTCTGAGAGATTGCATAAAGCTATCAAAAAGAATAATTCATCCAGCAGTGAAGAGCTTTAACCTTTAAGGAGTAAGCAATCCTGATTTGGTGGGTTGTTTGGGGTTTTTTTTTTTTCAATATCAAACAACAGAGCATAATCCTGATTCTACAAGTCTAAATGAGATGAATGACATTTTCTAAATGAGAGTGACTTCCCCGTTGTTCAGGAGAATCAATCTACCTATGTAAGCTTCAGATTACCTTCAGGTATATGTCAAACTGCAAACACCAGCCTGACATTTGGGATAAACACTGGAAAGGTAGCAAGCACTCCGGCTCAGCCATATGCCTGTAGTGAATACTCACGGAGACAGATTCCACGTCAATCAAACCTGTTCCTATAAACTGCAGCCAAATAGGCAGAACAGATAATTATCTTAAGTCTTCATCCACGGAGCTTGAATCCTCTGGTTAGCTCATCCTATTTAAGCTCTCACTCGCATAGAAAAATTCTACATGCACGTTCATCCCAATAGCACTCATTTACTTTCCGGGAACTTGATTAAAGCAATAAAAATGCATTTGCTGCTGAGACGGTTAATGGGCACTAGGGATTTTTAGCCCCACTGCCACTCAGACAGATCATATGACAACACTTAGTGCAATGCCAAAAGTTTAAAAGGTCGTTCCGGCCCAGTCTGGAGGGCTAGGCCAGTTCTCTGCCTCTGCTCACGTCAAAAGCACAAGCCAAGGGAGTGGAATAAGAAAAAACGCATACATCCTTGAGTCTTTCTCCACATCCAACCATTTCCAGATCAGGCAGTTGTGAAGCCATATTCAGTTCAGTTGCTCAGTAACTCGCAATGGATTGCTCCTCAATAAATACATCTGCTCTTCCCTTCAGCCTGTGTGAGCTTCCAGCACCCACAATATCCCCGGGAAGCGTGTCCTGCAGCTCAAACACCAGGGGGACGGAAAACCACCTCGCCTGTTTTTGCACTGAGCCCTGGCTCCTGCAAGCTTCACTTGAGGTCACCTGGTTCTTATACTTCAAGCAGTAGTGAACAACTGATTCCCTCTTTACAACATCTTTTTAATTTATCGATTGGTAAATATTGACTGGACATTTTCATGTAACCAGCTGTTGCCAGGCAAACTCTTGCTCCCAAATGGTAACAATCATCTCAGAGATAAAGTCAGAATTATTATTCCCCATGTGCATTTTTTGCCAATTACTTACAATGAATTTCATCTGGCATTTTAATGGCAATGACTCTTGCAGGGTCTTCTGCACATCTTCCATGTCAGCTCACATCTTTACTACCCCCTAAACAACTTACCAGTATCGCTACATTTTCTCATCTCCCCAGTAAGCATATTTTCCAGGTCATTCACAAACAGAATGAACATCAGATATCCTGATGGTACTCTGGTGGTGAACTCCTTCCTTCGTGAGGACTGATCCTAGACTCTTAATCTCAGTTTCCTACTTTCTAATCAATTATTGGTCCACAGAAGGACTTCACCACTGCCTAACTTGTTCATAACACACTGGTGAGGAATTTGGACAAAGGCTCTTCATAGAGAGTCCTTCTCAGTATCTCTATCTCTTGATAGAGAATCCTATTGTTTGTTGTCTAATAAGCCATTTTAAACAAAAGGATCCACACAAACTTAGCCCCTCTAATTGGGACAAATACACTAGATGTGCATGTCATTATCAGATCTGGAAAAGCTGTTCTTACTATGCTCTACAACAGCAAAAAAATTAGTGTCTTTTAGTCTCTGACAGTCTCCCAAGACAAGATTTTTGTACAAGAATCGTCTTTTTACCTTAAATCAGAGAGGGAGAAATGGTTATTGTTTTCTCATGAATTTTGCTAGTGGATGTCCTCACAGAATGCTTTGATTACATCTAAGAGACAGCACGTACAGTTGAAAGCTTACAGGTATAATTAGTTTCACAGATTAAAAAAATTGACACTCCATAGGCTAAGGGCAGGTTGTAGTTGAGTTATTTTAAAAATGTATTTATTTATTAATAGTGAAAAGCTTACTTAATTAGAAATAAAAGCCTCAAACGACAACCTGTGGTGTCACAAAAAGACGTTAACCTACATCTACCAATCCTTCAAGATCTGTAAGGTACCAAGAAGAAACCTTATCTCTAAGCTGGTTTGGGCAACTTCAGAGAGACTTGTACGTGGTCATAATATGCAGATGTCCGGTAGACATTTTTCAGGCAAAATAACTAAGTCAAAGGCCATCAGGTTGCCCTCTCCTTCCACAAAGAAACATCAGAAAATCAAATAACAATAAGCATCAGATTATTTTATTAACATTTTTATACATCATATTTCTGATTATAGTATACCACAGTATAGGGAAGAAACGCACACGCTATCCTTTGGGAGATCTTATGATATACTACATTCCTTGCAGTGATCCGAGAACTACTATGGTCTGAATGCCAGACTTGAAGGAAGGCATGAAAATTTTGATGTTTTTCAGCCTGAAATGCATATTTCTAGAATGAATTGAACCATACCTAAACAAACAGAATCTCTTGACATTTATACTCTATGCAAATATGCAGCACAAGTGAAAACAAATATACATATAGGTGTATATATATGTATGTCAACAGAAAGAGCACGTATATGTGATTACCCCAACAGAACATGACAGCTAATTAACACCAAATCTCAGATTATCTTCAGGTGGAAAAATATACTTGGACTAAGCAGTTTATTGCACAGTGGTAATAACTGCCGACATAGCGTTGGCTTCTGTCACTGTCTGTTCTATCACAAACTGACTTCTTAATTACCCCATCTCTTGAGATGGCTTCAGGTATGGATTTTAACTTTTATGTCCCACATAATGAGCAGTGTCATTCAAAGGAAAACCATGAGATTTCTTTATGATAGGCCGGGTCACAGTGAGCACAATTACCTTCAGTTAATACACAGCCACTATCTTTCCCCAATAGTTTTCTTAGGCTAAATAGAACAACTTTTCTGTTGGCAAAAACCGGTAAGTTATCTTCCCTCCTTAAGCAAGACTATTATTACAAGACAACAGAAGCAATAATTGTTCTTGATAATTTAGATATCATATGGGAGACTAAAACTTCAGAGCTACCCGCATCTAATCTCTTTTCATGCAGTATGACATGCTAAATCCATTATTTAAACACCACAGCTGCTTAAATAAAAGCAGGACTTTGAATGTTCCTCCTGCTACTGATTATTTTGCATATGCAAAGCACCATATTGTCAAAACAACTCATCCACATGTGCGTGGATCCTACTTTTCTCTCCTGTGCAACTCAGAAACAACCTGCAGACTCAAACTAAAAAGGGAAAGACTGAGTTATTGCGATTCAGTCAGAATCTGACCATCTCAGGCTGAAGAACAGGTGATATTTTCAGCTGTCTGAAAGAGAAAACAATCCTTGAAATATCTAAAAGATGAAATCTCCATCAGTTTTTGTAATGCCACTTTATCTGTTTATACCTGACCCTTTTTCTGCATGATACAGCAAGTTTCCTTAGAGAGAAGATAAAACGGCTTATGCTGCAGAGACAAAAGAAAAATGACCCAAAAATATTCCCCTCCCCTATGGTGAGTTCATTGATGTTCTCTTTCTAAATGAAGCACATCAGAAACAACGCACAGCTGACAGCATTTTGCTGATCCTGTGATTTTGGGTTGGGTGGCACTGGTCACCTGCTCCTTCACCACCCCTCCTTTCTTCTGAAGCATGTTTTTATTACATTCTTGTATTGTCCAAGGCAGCCATAAATGAGGTCCGCTAAATAAATTTGCTTGAGAAATTTATACGAGATTTGAAAGTTTAATGCAACTGCCAAAAGATTTTGGAGTGCTGGGAGAATTAATCTTAGTACTCATTACATTTATTGATTCAAATCAAGCTTCCGGACGTCAGCATAGGTGCCATTGCTAAGAAATAAGAAGTTTCCAGGAAATCTGTATGTAAATCTAAAGTGATTGCCAGCTTGGGGGGGGGTGGGTGATCTATATGCCAGTAAGTGCAGTACTAATAGATTATCATCCACTACTTGGGATGCTCTCTCCAATACAGGTTTTTATGACCAACTAAAGCTGGAACTACATTCCTCAAGCCTGTAAAAGGGTCAGTATTCATAACAGATTTTTCTCTTTAAATACTTCCCAAATGAAATTAGGGATGAAAGAAGTAATAAGGAGCTTCCATAACCAAAGGCTGGACTTTTTTTTTTTTTTTTAATTAGAAATGAAAACTTGTTTAAGGTAGAAGTTGAACAGTCCTCTCCAGCCATGAGATGATTCTATGCTAAATAAATTCTGAAATAATGTCTACTTTTGCCCTCAAGTATAAGCGATGGCTTTTATTTTGAGGATGGAAGAAAACTGAGTTTTGGAATTCATTTACTAGATTTGGTAGAGTAGACCTGAGGTTAGAAAAGCATCTGGGAAAGGATGAGAAATAATGCAAGTAATTTTATGCAAAATAACCATAAAAGTATCCACTTTACAATAAGGACCACTCCACAGCTGAATCAGAATCTGGTTCAGCTGTGCAGAGAGGTACTTCCTGGGACACAAATTGATGGAAGTGTTATGTGAGGACAAAACCAGAACGCTGAGCATATGGGCGGGGGTCTGTTCCACACTAAACTAATTGCTACACATAAAGGAAGTTAATATGAAATTTTTTCTCCACATAGTTTACAACTGTGGTCAGGAAGAGAGTGGGAGAAGATAAGGGGGAGCGAGACAGAGCGTGCCCTCGCAGTACCCATGACCTCAACAGCGGTATAAAAATCAATCCAACAGAAACCATGGGTCATCAAATACACTGCATTAAATGAGAGTTTCCATATTTCTGCCATCATTACAATTGCAACCTATATTAGCAAAGTCACACTGGAAATGATAGGACAGTAATGCCCTAGAGTGGCCACAAAGATTTTCCACCAACTAAATGCAAACCAAAAAACTTTGTGTTGTCATTTGTATATATTAGGTATCCCACAGACCATCAACAGCATGAAAGATAATTGACTGACAAGGGAAATACATTTGAATATAGTAATCTTATGAACTGGAATTAATTACAGCAAGTTTTAGATGATACCACAAATAAGGCTCAGGTTGTACTACTGAGATTATCACAAACACAAACCATAAACCCTTTTTTAACACTTAATAACACAAATTTCCCCATAGAGCAGCATTAGCAGCCTTTCAGGAAACCACCTGATAAGCAAATGCTTAAATGTCACACTTAGAAAATTACTTAACATGAAAGACTTACCTTTTGCCAGTGGTTCCAGAAAAAGGTCATTTTACCAGTGAAATGCAGAATTAGGTCAACATTTCAGAATGGTGCCAATTACTAATACTTCGTTTCTACCTGGCATTCTTTCCTACCCTTTTCCCTCTCCCCTTTGATGATGGAAGGCACAGCATGTCAGATACTTGTCATTTAAAACACTGTTTTAAATTTCATAGAATCATAGAATCGTCTAGGTTGGAAGAGACCCTTGGGATCATCGAGTCCAACCACCTCCCCTACTCTACAAAGTTCTCCCCTACGCCATATCCCCCAACACCACATCTGAACAGCTCTTAAACACATCCAGGGATGGTGACTCAACCACCTCCCTGGGCAGCCTATTCCAATGCCCGACCACTCTTTCTGTGAAAAATTCTTTCCTAATGTTCAGTCTAAATCTACCTTGTTGGAGCTTGAAGCCATTCCCTCTTGTTCTGTCATTGATTACCTGTGAGAAGAGACCAGCACCAACCTCTCTGCAGTGTTTCAATTTAAAACACTGTTTAAAAAGAGGAACACTGTTTCTAATGCACATAAGACACTTCACACTGTCTTCCTAATGGTTTCTCTACCCTTACCACAGCCTTCCTCCTCACCTCTAATTGCCAGCTATAATTTTATACATCCAATTGAAACCATATAAATGGTGCTTTCTATCAACTTCAAACAGGTAAGAAAAGTCTAGAAGGGAACACTCCTTTCACCTGTTTGGACATCCCCTGCAAACCATAGTTAAGAATATCTTAGCCAGTCCTATGGTGGTATTTGTTGAATTCTATAAACTTTGATTTAAAAGCAAACAGGATAACTGATCTCATTTTCAAGCTATTTTTCAATACTTCATTCTTACTCTCTGTTGTTATTCCGTATTTGTCCGATTTCAGCCTCCCACCAAGGATCTTGTCAAGCTCCTTTCTGTCATTCCAGTCTGCCTCCAGTTTTCAAGCATTTTATTCAGTCTCCACACCTCTCCAGTTCTCGTCACTAAGTTGTCAGGTAAGAGTCATCTCCTTGGAAATTTTTATTCCAAGGACGTTTGATCACCAGAACTGCCCTAAAACAAAACTAAAGCAAATTAACATGCGTCCTTCTTGAGATAACTTTCATAAAGATACATATCAAAGACAAGTCTTCCTTGAATCTAACAGATAAACCAAAAATTAAAAAAAAAAAAAACAAAAAACAAAAACCCAAATGATATCTCACCTTTCAATCCTGGACAGATATGGGTTCCAATAAAAACTCTAGCTGAATGTATTATATCCCCTCTGCCTCTCTGAGCGATCTTCTTCTTCCGTGACTTCCTTGCTTCTAGTTTGCTAGCCAGAACTCATTTTACATCTGTGCAGAAGAACCGGATGCATTATCCACAGAGCAGCTCACTTCTTTTACTCCCTCTCCACAGTATTCAGTATGTCACTTGCAGTGCTGAAGCCAATAAGGTGGCCTGTGAAAGAGAAAGTCAGAATAAGCCGGGACACGTGGACACAACACAGGGTGGTCAGCTTCATAGACCCCGATCACGCTGCCAGAGTGAGCATAAAAGATCAAAAGCCGGAATGATCAAGCAGAGCAGCCTGGAAAAATAAGACAACCCACACATTCAGGTTATTACTGAAAAACTGTTTCAAAAGCATGAAAACCTTCAGAAAGGAAAAGAATATTCAGAAGAGAAAGCAAGATCTGGAATCAGATAAACAATTGTACAGGGTAAGCTGGACACAGAGCAGATGCTCAGCACAGAACTTGTTAGCCTGAGTGATTCCAAGGGAAGTGCCTTGGAAAACAATCATTACTCTAAAGATCAAATAAAGGACTTTGCCCCCATTCTTCCCAAATCAAACTACTTCTCTTTCTAGTTGTAGACTGGCAGTAAGCTGTTATGAAAATCCCTACAGTTTTTCTAGAAAAAGAGTTCTGCTCAGTGTGCTGTATTTCAGATGCGAAAACCACCCCAAAACTTCCTACTTTTCATTAATTACAGCTTAAAACCCTGTGTTGCTCCAGTAAACCCCAACTGATACTAAACAGACATCCAACAGCACACATCAGAAAACAGAAAACACAATGGGAACATTTCTTGTATATTCTCATCAGAACAAAAGTGCCCTTTAAATAAAGATCATTTTGTGAAGGCTTTTCAAAAATACTAGAGAAAACAGAAAGTGCAAGACTTGTTCTGTTTAAATATTATTCTTTTTTTAATTAAAGCTGTAATAAACATATTAACATCATGAGTTAAAATTTCCTAGAAATATCTGAAAAATATGCATCTTGAAATGGTAGTAGTTTCATCCAGGAAAAACTAAGTGAAACATATTTAATAAATTTTTAACATCCAATTAATGAACAGCTGATGACTTCTGCTGAGCCTCAGTGCTTCACCCACATGTCACAGGCAAACGGCACAGTGGTGCACATCTGCAGCCTTAGCAGCCATAAACAGGTAAGTTTTAGCCACCCTTCAAAACCACCAGAAATGATTACAGCAAAGTCGAGGATAAATTAACATATACCCAACCCGTGAAGCGAGGCTAATCACATCTACGCATTATCTGGTCAGGAAGCGATGGTTTGCAGGAACACGTACAGAGTATGCCGAACCAATAGTTACACAACTCACAATTGCTTTTATAAAATGCTGTCACCTGAGCCCTATTTATTTCCATATCATGACAGTACCAGGTGAGGCCCAGCCCCTTCACGGGACACCACAATAATGGGCTTTGCTGGCCCGGGGAGCTGCAGCGGGCACAAAAGCCTCGAGCTGAGCAGCAGAGCTGCTGTACAAACAAATGCAGAAGCAGAGGATGAAAGAAAAAAAAACAAACCTCCTTGGTCCAGTTCAATAATTCTGTTCTTAATGAAAAAAAAATTGATTTGCAACACTCCTTTCATAGATAAATAAGAAAAAGTCTTAGTCTAAAAGAAGAGAGAAAGAAAACTGTGCAATGCTATGGCTGAGGAACTTAGGAACACAACCTATAATGAGTTTTGCTAGTAGGGAAGATGGGCAGAACAGTAAAGCTCTTTAACCATGTCTGAAACAAGTATTCAACTTCCAAGTTACTTTACATCCACAAATATGCTAAAAGTGCTATAAACCTTCGGTAGATACTCAGGAATTTATGCTAAAAGTGCTATAAACCTCCAGTAGATACTCAGGAATTAGATCTTTAATTCTTTGTCATAAAGATAAGTTAAGACGCTTGTTTAAGGAGCTGGCGTTGAAGAACAATAATCCCCACTTGTTTGATGCAAAGAAAATTGGAGCCACTGGAGTAACACACAATATCCCTCAACCACTGTTTATATGTTTAAAATTCTAATAATCATGAAGTTCAACAGCAGTTCCCAAGAAAACTCATCCTGCTCCTAAATATATTCAGCAATATGCAATACAACTTTTCTAAAGCTTCTTAAACAAAATTACACAAAGATACAGTAAAAAAACATTTAAGTCGTGAAGTCTCACGGTCAAGGTGTTGGAAACAACAGATTCATAGTTACTGGTGCAATCTTCATTCCCCTCTGATGTACATGATTATCACGAAAGCATCCGGAATGACATTCCTTTGCTCCAGAAGACTCCTGCCTTAGGCTTAATACCAAAGGGGGCAGAATAAAAGTAATGGTACATCCAGAACTTCTTAGTGTTTGAATTCCTAACTTGAAAAAATTCTTGCACAATAGCCTTTGTACAAAATGCACACGTACATATAGGGGCATGTATCACCTCTGTGTCAAAAGTTTTACAGTTCAAAAAGATAAATTCTCTCCCAAAAAAAGGCTGACTCTCCAAGACGGGCTTTCCATCAAAAATATTCACCAATATCCTCCTCTGGTTATCAGTGCTAAGAAAGAGAAAAACCACCACAAACTGCACAGAACCTTTTCTCCAGACAAGTGACATTTAGCCCACTGTTCCTTCACATCTCTGGCAATCCTCCACTGCTCAAGTGTGCTAACATTAATAAAAAAAAATGAAGGTGAGAACTCTTAGAAATATGTCAAGGACTGAGGGAGAAAAGCAGTATTAGAGAGGAAAATCCATTAAGAAATGCAAACCAAGATCAAATCAATTACGATTCTCAGGTTGCAGGACTACCGAATTGCTGTATTAAATTGGTCTGTAAGAAGAAAAAAAACAAACAAAAGGGAAAGAATTTGGAGAAACAGAGACCTTCCCAGTATTCTTCCTGACACAAAGTATCCAAGTATCTCAAATGAGTCTCCTTTAATTCAACAAATGTGAAAAGTTGAGAAACTGAATTACTTCTTTCCAGGAACACTGGATTCTGGCATTGTCTCCATTTAAATCCACATGCAGATATACTTTTCTTCTGTATTCCAGAAAAGTACACGTGTGGGGGGAGTAAAGAGAGGCTGCAACACTGAGGCATTTGTTCAGAAAGTTTCTTTTCTTCCTTATTCTCACCCACCAGACTTCCCCTTCTGATCCATCTTTTCTTCTCCACCTGTAGGCTCAACAGTTCCGCAAAGAAGCGGTCAAGAAAGGCCTCGAGTACTCACCCTAGAGCAAGAAATTTTAGGAATCTGGGCAGGGGAGAAAAGAGTAAGGGCAGCCTACAAAGTCCAAAGGTTCAAAAGTTTTCAGAGGAGCAGTCGCTAAGGGATCACATCAGTAAAGAGAGGAATGATGTTAGAAGTTCAGTCTCTTACAATGAAAGGGGCAACATAATTATAGTAAAGTCGCAATCACATAAGAGCCGGGAGTCTGCCTCGCAGCTGACAGTTGCATCAGCTATTTGACTGCACATCTGACAAGTACTGACTACCTCATTTTAATAATTTTTACTAGCAGTAACTCTTTAGCTTATTTCTTCAATGCAGTACCTGCTTCTCTAATACAGCAATAGGCCATAAAAGACAAAACTTGAGAACATCTGGACACCTTGAAATCCTACCAAAACAAAGCTCAGATTGAATCCATAACCACCAGCACTACAGACTCCACCAACGCCCTGGGCAGAAGGGATGTGAGGACGCAACTCCCATCTCTTTAGGGGCAACGCTGAGAATTTCTCACTCTTACAGACACTTTTAGATCCGCTGCGCAGCTTCCCAGAGATCTAAACAGAAGGAGTCTCATGTAATCAACTACATCTAGAGGTTTTGAGCTTAAGAAAAATACCAAGTGTTGCTATACGACTAAGATGCAAACTACAGTCTTTCAGATCCTCTCATATTTCCATCAAACACATGTCCAAGATACAAAGGGCTTCAGTTAATCAAATAAGGATTGCGGAAATCATGTGGTATGTCAGAAAAATCAAAGGTGGGGTCATTCTTCCTAAAACAGAGAATAAAAAAATTAACGAAATTAACTTCACAGCACTCAAGATAAAAAAAAAAAAAAAAAAAAAAATCATGCCTGAGCTTAACTTAAGCACCACAAACTTTGCAGACTGGGGTTCCCAAAAGATAAATTAAGTGATGCTAATGATTGGGAAATACACGGGTTCAGGTATAGTCTGACCCCAGTAAATGTAGCACAGAATGTTTCATAACATTCCACATAGTAGTTAGAATAATTTTTAACTAACGCTTACATTACAAAACTACCAGACACATTAAAACTTGTCGGAAACCAAATGAAAACCCTAAAATTTAGGTATAGGAATTGCCAAGGCTCAAAAAGCATGTTTCCTAACAACTGGCTAGAGGTATACGAAAAAAAATGTAGTTCGACCGGCAGAAGTTATTTCTCTAATATGAAGTTAACTATTTTAATGAGGACATTTCCTATGGGAAGATGCACTATAATTTAAGTAATTTTTAAGTAAAAGGTTCATGAATATAAATTACAAGGAACAACCCTATACTGGTGGAGACAAATCATCTCATTAAAACCTGGTGACACTCCTGGATTCAGTTATAACGAAACTGCACACTTCAGTACCTCAGTAACCTTTAACTGATTTATTTTCTCAGGCATTATGAACTGTAAAAAGGTCTGAAAGTTTCATAATGCGAACGTGTGAACCTCATTCGGTGAAAAATCCAGGGCTGTTTTCAAATCAGGAAAACAAAACTTTATGGAATTATTTACTAAGAACAGAACAAACAACTGTTGTCCTGCTCAGAAATAGAATGTTGATAAGAAAAATAAACAAAGCCTATAACTTTAAAGTGGACCCATCCAGACTGTTCCCTTATAGTCAGCCTCCCAAAAGGGCCTGAAAGATACTTTAATGTGTGCAAAAAAGCACATGCTGAGAACATGGTGAGCTGTTGGTGAGAACAGCCAGGCCAAGGAACTTTTCAAAAAGAGAAAGATGAAAGTAAACAGGGAAGGGGGAAGAAGTGCAAATAAAGTATGTGCACAGCTCTCTGCCCAGTCACTGCATCTTCCCAGGCAGATCCTTGTTTCCGTGCCATTTCCTGACCTGTGAGCAGTGAACTCTGCCCACTCATCTCTAGTGCGCAGGAAGCTCTCTCGCCTTCTCTCCATGCTTGCAGGCATCTGGCTTCAGCAAGTGAAAAGGAGGAGAACTGGGGCCTCTCCCGACACCGAGAAACATGCCCTGTTTCCCACTGAGAGTCAACCCAGTCCTAGGAAGTACTACTTAGGGAGCGTGATTTGGGAACGGTATGAAAGGTGAAGCCTGAACAGATTTGCACCCAGAGGTCTGAAGAGGTCTTCAGTTTGTGCTCAAACCCAACAGCCTGAAGCCCAAGCTCCTCAACAAACCTCATCCAAGGCTTGAAAGTGAACCCTGGCTCCCTCTGACGTGATACTATCACTGGCAACGCAGGTTTGAAGGTAGAACAAGGCACAGGATCAAAGGAGAACCTGGGTGACGCTATTCAAAGCCAAACAAAGCGCAGCAGCTACAGGAAAAGAAACAGTTTCAATGAGCAGAGTTTTCTGACTCAATTCTTCTGTCTCCTATTTGTTCTCCTCTTCAAGTATACGTTCTGGCAAGAAATCTTCCTGCCAGAACGCTGCCTGCATCTCATTACTAATGCATCTGCTTCACGCCAAGTCTTTCTTCATCTTAATGTAAAATTTTTCATTAACAGAGAAATACCAAATGATCTATTTTTCTTTAGAGGTGAGCCAAATCTGCATACTTGATTTCTTAATTAACATTATCCATTTATACCAACTACAGATTCCAGTTTCTCCCCACCGTGATATAGGCTTCTTCATCAATACTGCACTACAGACATTTAACTCCCCAAAGAATATAAAAATGGAATATACTTATTTGATTAATGTTTGGCTTACCGTACCATTCAGTGCCACTATAGCAATATATATATATATTTTTTTTTTTAAACAACTCACCAACAATAGCTGTATTTTCAGTCAATAGCACAGATTTGGAAGCCAGGCCTGTATTAGTAAGGCTTTTGCAGGTCTCTTAAAAATTACTGTTTTCTTAATTGCACAACCAAAAGACATCCTCAGACAAAACAGCAGTAGTAAAAAAGCAAACTAGAAAGAAAGAGAAAACAGCACAGTGGTTATCAGCAAGGCATCGACAAAGCCCCCTAGCATCAGCCTGACCAGCTGGCTTGAAATATGGGATGCACATAATAGGTAGGGCTGTCATTTAATGCTACCTCCCACTGTCCATCTCTTCCTGCGCCACCAAGACATATATAAAAATCTGCTGTATCAAAATATATAATCCATAGCAGTATTAAAAACATACTGTGTTTCTGCATTGTCTTGAGGCAGGTATTAAATGAGACCCCAATAATCCCATGAGTTAATGCAGTTAAAAGTCTTAAAGTGATGAAGAAAGCCTTCTACAGCCCACTTTTTCTTCCAGATCTGCAGTGCTGTTGCTGTTTCTCTGCGTACGATGAGAGACATCAGAACAAAAGCTAAGAGCCTCATGTCTGCTTAAAGTGATCTACTGCAGACACATCCTTCAGACAGAGCAGATAACGTCACTAGCATTTATTCCATAAACTCATCAAGGTCTTCATGGTCTTTAAATGTTTAAGGACAGTGGTTTTGCTCAAGACTAGTAGGGTACAGTTTAAAAATAACCAACTCTGGTCAGCCTATTAAGTTAATTAGGGCAGAGGTAAAAAACTTTCAGGTGCAACTGCTTAATCTACGTCCATTGTACATCACCTGTTCCATGGTTAAAAATTTCAGATATGTCTTTGAAGAATATTGAGAAATGCCTTACAGGGTAAGCTTTGAGACACCAGTGAGGTAAGCCGAGTCATACACCCGTTGTACAAACTCAAATCAAGAGCTGTGAAGCCACATACACTTCCAAGCGGCAATACCAGCTAGCTTCTGCTCCTGCCACTCACCACAATTGCCTTCTGAGAACCACACATTAGACGTCCCACGGATTTTCTGCTTCACAAATAGCAATAAATTACACTGTTTCACAAAGGCACACGCAGAAACGCAGAAACACAGAATGGCTTATATACATAAATATATATACGCTTGTTTTGCTATGCTACCTGACCATCTGAAAAACACCAAGACAAGTAAAAATTAAGTTTTCAAGAACAGCATGAAACAAACCACAAGTATATTCTCTATTTTCTCTGGTTTCCTTGTTAAATGTATTGCCTGACAGATTTTGTGTTCCCTGTATAACACAAAACACCAGAGTTACGTCAGGTAAAGTTTCTATGGAAGTCTAGAAGTTGGACTCCACCGTTTTTATGGTATTCTACTTAAATCTAAACTTTGTTCATGTTTTCTACTTCTAATTCAGAAAAAGAGTTTAACCTGGAGCCAGGATAAAAAAAAAAAAAAATAAAATCGCATTCGAAAAAACTCAAAACCTAAAATATTTAACCTCTTGCAAGCTCCCATAAAGCTGTCTATAATACCTTTCCATATTGAAACTTTTAATCCAAGTTACAAAGAACGAAAACAAAAATTGGAATTTCCTGTAGGTAACAGCACCTCTCCACCTCCCCAGCCCCTGCAGTTTGTGCAAAACTTGGAAGTTCTAAGTTTAGCTGTCAGTGCTAACAAGTAAACAAAATATTGAAGCTCAGAAAGTATCTTCCTATGGTTATTCCAAGGAACAACGGGGACTACGTAACCTCCCATTTCTCAGCTAGAGTCAGTGACGGCTGGGAAACAGCACAGAGGCACCACAGATGCCAGGCAGGGAAACCTGAGGGTGTTAGGCCTCTTTCCGAGGTTGTTCTTTTTAATCTGACAGTACTTTGACTTCCACACTTTTTATTCAGAGCCACAACACAGGTGGGAGCTGTTTAAAGAACCAAACCTTTCCATTAGTCCAAGCACCTGGTTTATCACATACATTTTTGACAATACTTGTGTTTAGTCAGATAATGAACTCTTCATAAAGCCAACCGGGTGCAAAGAAACAGACAGTTTACCTCAGACATGATATTTAATTTGAATTTTACTGATAAAACATTTCTGAAAGATATAATCAAAATAAAGATTATTGAAATCACCCTTAATCATGGGTGGAAACCTAGAGTTCTTCAATAGTTTTGACTGCACAAGCAATTAATATATTCTATACTGAGTCTATTCACCAGGTTGAGAGAATCTAAAAATATACCCAGTGCTAAGAATGACAATTTCTCCGTCTGCTGCACAGACAGCTTTTCTGCTCACTGTCTTCAGGGAATCCTCTGCCTGGCGCCTCCACATTTCAGATTCAAAAAGAGATTTCAAATAATTTTCTGGCATTTCTCCAGTATAACTATGACTAAATCAATTCAGCAGAGAAATGCCAGACTTCATATGGCTTCCGAGTGGGTGGGATTGACAGTACTTTGCTAATGCCCCTCCCTCTCCCTGCTTTTATTACAAATAATTTTTATACCTATTTTCCTAACAAAATTTGATTTTGTCAACATATCCAGTGGGCTTACAATACAGCTATTGTTGCTTGAAATGTCAGTACTTCAAATATGATCCTTGATGTAGCTCTCATAGGATATTGAGAAATAGCCAAGTAAATTTATTCTTTGTATCTAAATGTCAGTTTAGGGATAAAAAGAATTAAATATCATGAATAGAAGAAGTATGTGCACCGTATATCTAATGTGACGACTTGGATAAGAAACAAAATTAAATCCCTCGTATGAGACTACTGTACATAGCAGTGGAGGATGTCAACGGCCCCTCTATAAATGGAAATGTATATTATAGATAAAAATAATTTTCCAAGACCCTTTTATTGTAATCATAAACCCTAAAACCATGATGAAATCAAGACATATTACAGTTTAAATATACAATAAACCACAAGCTATTATACCCCTAGCATCCTGGATATTTTAAAGGAAGGCATAATCACTGAATAAAAATTTATCTTACATCAATAATATAAGAACTGCATTCTTATGAGCCAGACTGTTTTCAGCAACTCTCCATCTGAATCCCTCCACAAAAGTCAACAATGTAACCATTTATGGAAACTGAAAAAAATATCGGAGAAAAGATAGAGTCTTTGCATGGATAAATAATTGGTTATAAAGATAGGAAACAGAAGGTAGGATTAAATGGTCAATGTTTTCACGGGGGAGTCCGCTCACCAGGGGAGTCTTGCAAACAGCCGCGCTAGGAGCTGTGCTGTTCAACATACTCGTAATTAATCTGGGAAAAGAGTGACTAGGAAGGTGACATTCTGTGGATGATACTAAGGTATTTAAGACAGTAAAGATGAGGACCACCCGCAAAGATCTGCAGATGGACCTTCCATGTTTCAGGGACTGAGCAATCAAAATGATCGATGGAATGCAACAGGAATAAATGTAGAGTGATGTACCCAGGGAAAAAAGAATCCTGGCTTTACATACAAAATCATGGACACTGTGCTGAATATTAATATGCAGCAGTGATAATGTGGGGCTGCAACTATTAGTTCTATCACAAAATTGGCTCAGACTCCTCTACTCTATAGTCAAATAAAACCTGAAAAAATTAGAGAAAGAATAGAAAACAACAGAAAAACACGTGTTTCTGTATAAAACCCACAATGCATACTTCTTGGATGCAATTCTGATTCCCCCATCTCAAAAAGGATATGATAGACTTATAAAGGGCTCAAGGGATGGCAAGACTGCTGAGGCCTTTCAGTCAGGAAAGAGAGATGATTCTGTCTGAAGAGGGATGACAGAGCTCTAGCAACTCCACAGTGAGATGGAAAGGGTGAAAGCCCCACCTGGTGCTCACTGTCCCTCTCGGGATCAGAGCTAGAGGGACATCCAACAACGGCTCAAAACAAACAAGAAGCAGTAGGTTTTCCTATGTGGCCTGTAATTAGCCTGGGGAACTTTGCTTCAAGATACTTTGCATATCGAAACGTTTACACGGGTCTAAGAGGAGACTCAAAGTTACGTGGGAGAAAGACCACATGACTGTACCTCTGGTTCCCCAACTGCCTGAGCATGTGGACGGAGGAAGTTTTATTACATGCTTGTTCTAAATGCATATCACCATACAGGTATGTGCTTTACAAGTGAAGAAACGTAATGATGGAAAGCCACAAAAATCAAGTAGCAGCCAAGAGCAGCAGAGAAGAACCCTCCATCTTGAGCTTAAAATGGTTGTGAGGCAACCGCAGCATTCATTGTGATATGAATCTAAACACTGGGAATGTAAGAAGAAAAAAAAAAAAGTAAAGATTACACTCTGCCTTGCAGTTTTCCTTGGCCAGCCTCAGCCACTGGAGACAGCATTAACTGGAGAACTGGTTTGTGACTCCACTGGTGAGTACCACCGCCACCCAGAGCGGCAGGACCCACTCAGGTGCTCTTTGCACACAGCAGTGCTCCAGACTGATGCTGTCTGTGACTCCTGCAGGCCTGAGCCCTGCTTTTTAATCTCTGGCAACCGCTAATACCTGGTTTCTGCTCCCAGAACACCCCCCAGCCTTGCTCCAATCTTCACCCAAATGCAGTGTAAACTCCTTCTGGACTGGTATATCCCCTCACCTTGTTGTCAATCAAAATAATTCCCTATTCTCATCAGCAATCACCGGACCAGAACATCTTCACCCAAGTCAGCCTCAACAGGGTGGTATATACACGTAACTACACAAGCACATGACAAAGAAGAAATACTGAGTAAACGTGAAACAGAGCAGATTATCTGGGGATGCAAGTTCGTCCCTTTGAGGATACCTGGCTCTCAGAGCCCAGCAGCTAAATTCTAGGGTCGACCAAGACTAGAGGTCTAATTAATCTGCTGAAGGTTATACAGATAGCTTTGGCGGAGATCAGAATCTTGTGTAGTATTTTAATTGCAAAGTATCATCTCCCCAACCAGATTTACTTATCTTGGTTCTACTCTACTATAAATAAGCAGCCTTCCTCTGGAACACCTGAAAGCTCATTATGTGCTCCAGTCAAACCATTTGTAATTATTAAGTCATCTGATGCTGTTTGCCCTTTTGGGTATTTGAGCACCTCGGTGTCAGAGAAGGTATTAAAGCGTTTACAAAACAGGTAAATTATTTATTTTCACATCTGAACAGAGTTCACTTTGGTCATCTGCAGTTTCACATTGCATATCATTATATGCAATCGCTCATCTAAATTGCACGATGTTGCCACTTTCCATACGAATGTCTGAATGGCCAATGATATCAAGATATCCATAGGATTTCTATTTAATAGCAAATATTCTTGTTTGGACATGAATACCCTGTGCCTGCACGAATACAGATACCCACACAATGAAAACTTGTTCTCTGAATACTTGCTAAAACAAAAACACATCATAGCTGCTTGCAAGGAGCCTGAGCATGACTGATAAGAAAGCAATACAAGTCTCCGGCATACATTTGCCAACTCAGTTCTGAAACATTCAGCTGATTGTAGCTGGAGATTACTGATTTTCTCCAACCATCCCTATTTTCATCTTCTGCTAAAAATATCCACTTACACAGACCGGCAAAGAAGCGGTCCAGGACACCCAAACTTTAATAAATCACAGACATCGATTTAATCTCACATAAATGAAGCTTCCCGTTGTCCTTTTAAAATAAACAAGGAGGACACAGAGGCCTGCACATAATCACTAAATTACAAAGAACAGATGTGAAACATTAACAAGGAAACGCTCATGCTGGCAAGGAGAAAACGCTATAAAACAGCACGCACTGTACCAAGCCAGATTGGCTTTTAAATGACTCATACTTATGAGATTACAAACAACAAGGAACAAAAATAAAATAGTTCATTTGACTGGGCCTAATACACTTTAGTTACTTTAAATTAACTGCTAATTGTGCCATTTCTTTCCCTCCTACTTTTCCTTTTGACATCTTGGTTGAAATGCCTTTGATGGAAGGGGAATTACTACAAAACCCACACAATTCACATCGAGGCATTTACCTGTCACACATTTGTTATTAGCGCAAGCGTTCCCGTCAAAACATGCATTCGTTTCTCTGAAAAGAAAGCATCCTCTCCATCGCCTAACATGTTACTACACCAAGTATGCGTATGGTACATTTGTTAGTTTTTCAAATGAATTCTCTGAAGTTTTTTATTCCGTTCGTCCCACGTGTTATAAAGCCCGTTTCTCACCTTTCACTGCGAGAGAGGGGAAAAAAGAGCAGGTGTCACTTCTTGCAGCGCTACCAAAGGCTGTTAAATGCACCAAAGGCTGTTGAAAGGCTGAGAGCACTGGGACTCTTTAGCCTGGAGAAGAGAAGGCTGAGGGGAGACCTTATTATGGCATACATGTATCTAACGGGTGGGTTGAAGGAGGATGGAGCCAGACTCTTCTCGGTGGTTCCCAGTGACAGGACGAGGGGCAATGGGCACAAGTTGGAACACAGGAAGTTCCGTTCCAACACACGGAAAAACTTCTTTACAGTTGGGGTGGCAGAGCAGTGGCACAGGCTGCCCAGGGAGGGGGTGGAGTCCCCTTCTCTGGAGATTTTCAAGACCCGCCTGGATGCAGTCCTGAGTGATGTGCTCTGGGCAGTCCTGCTTTAGCAGGGGAGTGGGGCTGGGTGATCTCTAGAGGTCCCTTCCAACTCTGAACATTCTGGGATTCTGTGTACCCCTTAATGACCAAGCCATATTAAGTCATTCAGGATAACAGAGATGAAGAACCACCATGAAAGTGCAGGATGACAAAAGCTAAAATACAAATGACAACTGAAATTCAGTGTACTCTTTTGGCAGTTATGGTATTTCGTTGGAACAGGCTTTTTAACTAAGTTGCTAACACTCATTTTTGTACACGTTTTCTATTCATATACCTATTCTACAAACGTTATTTAGTGTTTTGAGCAACTTTATGGTTTATTGTCCAGGAACAATTTAATTGACTCACCTACTAGGGTACACTAAAATATATCATCTTTGCTTGCGATGCTAATTTCTGCAAATTCCCCAAGCCCAGATGTACTCGAGCCATTATGACCCATATTCACGTGACATCATGGAATCATAGAATAGTTTGGGTTGGAAGGGACCTTTAAAGGTCATCTAGTCCACCCCCCTGCAATGAGCATATAAAATGCATCAAGAAAACTCAGACTCCTTTTCTTTTATCCTTAAACAAGGATATCAATCAATCTTATACTTCTAAAAGCCACTAAAAATGCTCCTGCCACCAGCACTGCTGCTCTGTCATTCAGTACTGAGTCAGACAACTGGAGCGTCAGGACCACACTACTCACGCACTTTCCACACTGTTTACCTCACAAAAACCCTTGTCTGCCTAAACCATCTCATATTAGAGCTGATCAACACAGAACTTCCTAAATTCAAGAAGTTACTGTGGAAAACATTTCAAATCAAACATGCTGCTGGTGGTCCCCTCCCTTAATTGCCCTTCTCCCTCTCTGATTCTCCAACGATAGTGCTTTCAGCAACGCCAACTACGCAATAAGTTTCTTCCATATTTTACAGTATTTGCATCTAAGAGTCATGGCTCAGAAAACAGAAGCTCCACGCATGGGGCAAGGCAAGAGGGAGAGCAGAAGTCTGAAAAGACTAACCCATTCTAAAATACCGACCTCGAACTGGTCCCAGCCTTGTGCTACAGAAATAGAAGCTCTGACATTTTTTCAGTATCTGGGCAAAATTACATACACTTTAAGGTTCTGAAACGGAACCCTTAAATACTGCTCAAGTAACAAAAACTTAAAAATGGTGCAGAATCATAGAAAAAGGAGGGGGGAAAAAAGGGAGAAAAACTGGGGGTCAAGAAGACACAACACCCAGTGGAAGGAAAAAAAGAAAGTTAAGAAGGGGCTCACATACTGGTGTTTGGCCACAGGCCTGCAATCGTATCTGCAACTAGGCAACAAGACTCCAACTTATGACTGCTGCTCGGGCTCAGTCAAACTCTGTTGGAATTATTCCAAAAAAGAGAGTACTTTGGTGCAGACAACACACTGCATCTTACCCTTTGGAGCTAAGCAACACTGAGGGAAGGGAAAGGGCCTCAGTGATCCCATGACTTCGGTAGCAAGAAAGGAAAAAGAATTTTACCTTTGCATGAACTATGTATCAGCAAGGTTCACTGCTGAGCACATCCTAGCTTGATTGTAGTCAGGTCACTGCCCATTAACACAGGAATGTCCATGGTACGGTCAGATTACTGCCTATCTTTCTTCATTACACCACTGGGGAAGCGTGCTTCTCATACAAATAGGACCTTTCACCTTGGTACTTCTCTATCATGAGTACTTTAATGCACTCTGTTGTTCAAATTACATAAAAATTAACACCTTAACTACTTGGTAGAAGGGACCCCAAGCAAGATCTACACTATCAGTTTAAAGAGAATCACAATAACAGAGATGGAGTAACATTGGGAAATTTTTGCTGCTCCTACTACTGATGAATGGACCAAATTTTTTTTGTTGTTGTTTTCCATACTTCTGGTAAAGATACCCACCTACATGCTTAAAGCAGAAGCTCTCATTATGACCACCCGGGATTAACTTCTTCACAGCACATGGGACAGACTTTCTTCCTACTATCCACTGGGAAGGAGAAAGAGGGAGGTGGTGAATGTATTAATTTCTTAAGATTTCCACTGGTGGAGAAAGCCGCACATCCTTCGGTAAACTTTGTCAGCAATTACTTAAACACAACTGATAAAAATTCAGGCTTTATTTGCAATCTGAGTTTCTCTAGCTATAGATCCCATTTAACAAACCTTCCTACGCCTTTATCTACTGGATTGAAGAGTCACGTAATCCATAAGCATTTACGCAGGCAGAAGTTGCATTAAAACACTTCACATCTTCTTTTCTTCAAACTAAATGGACAATTCCTTTTTCTCTTGCTGCAAATTGAGCTTCCTCGAGTAACTTCTGCAGCTCTTTCCTGCACCAACTCTATTACCTTTTTACAATGGTGATACCCAAAGCAGGTTCTCCAGCCTAGGAATGATCTTACCACTACTTCATATGGAAATACCACCACTTTTGAGTCGAGGCCGATAATGCCCTGTATTTATTATTATTATACATATCCATGTAAGTCTGTTCTTAAGTCTAAGACCACCAGAGAAAATACAGCCAAATTTAACTGCTTGCAGCCTTTAGCCTTATTATCCAAAATGTATCAGTCTATTAACAAACAGATTATGATGTTTCTTATTCTTTGCAAGGAAGAGCATTGAAGCAGCTGATCTTGCAGAAAGCAGCTGAGAGCTGGCGAAATCTTCCCTTTACAAACCTGAGGAAGCAGCAAGTGGAAGAGACAGGCTTCACAAGGTGATCAAAAGAAAAGAGCAGCCAGAAACAAAAGCTGAAGTTAAGTAAAGAAACTGTTTTGTTTAATGGTTTAATCACATTTATATTAAGAACCACCATCTCAGAGAGACCACTTATGGCACTTGTGAGAAACTCCACTGACTTATATTGCAGAAATGCATACTTATTTTTCCTAACCCAAATATTTATATCCAGTTTTAACAGTTGTTAAAATTCATTATTCATGTTCAAATTTCTAAGAAATTTTGTACTAAAATAGCAACAAAGAATACAAGAAGGCAGCCTCACAACGATGGTGAACTTTTAAAGCCCTATTTCAGTGCCAAGACTTTTATTTTGTTCAAGGCTAAGGGAGCCTGAGCACTTCATGCTTCAGTGATTATGCATCTACTTTCACATCTAACCTGAAGAAGAGTGCAGAGGATCATGGTAGCATCCGTATTATTCAAGGCACATTTTCACTATTAGCAAAAATGCACTGTGGCATTAAAATTAAGACTTCATACGAAGATGGCAAATTTCCAAAATCGCTCTTTTAAATTTTTTTCTGTCAAGCAAATGGAAAAGATTAAGAGTGTCTATTGGAACAAAAGGAACAGAACATTCTACCTGTAGAAGGGGAATCAATGTACAAAGACAAGAGAGAAATGGAAAACATTAAAAAATAATAATAAAGAAGTTCTAAAGTGCTCTACTAACAAAACGTTTTCTACAAAAAAAGGCCCAAAGGGCAGTAACTTTAAGGGATCAGAGTATTTATTTTCCTACAGAAGCGGAACAACTATTTGCAGTCGGTGGGATTCTTCAGCACATGGAAATCAGAGAATCGTCTAGGTTGGAAGGGACCTTGAAGATCATCGAGTCCAACCATGATCATTATGCATCCAGCAAAGCACAAGAAGACAGGATCAAGTGGGTGTTGCGTTCATCAAGGCTATGGACGAGCTCCATGTAATTCTTCCAGAAGGCATAAAAAAAATGCAGTGGTTGAGACACCAAATTGTTAATAAATATCCCTTTTTATTACTAGATATCAGGAAGAATTACAAAGTAACTCACAAAATTACCCAGGGTAAGCCCCAAAGGTCTCACAGGAGCATTCCTAAAGCAGAAAATAGATGCAAACTTGATTTTGCTGGAATACGCTGCAGCGTTTGGAAGAAAAGGCTCACAAACCACCTGGTAGAGCAATGCCTGCATTATCTACCTGGAACGTATCCACAATAAGGGACATTTACCTTCAGGCAGACTAGAAATCAGTGCAAAGAACTGGACAATCAAACTGGCTCGGTTCTGTCAAGTTTGCAGACAAAACCACCCTGTGCGTCCACTTCATCCATCTTTTCCTGGCCTACAGTCTAGAACGGTTTCAGGAAAAGAGGAGTAATTTCACTGATCATGGGAATCTTGAGAGAAATAACCGCTAATCACATACACAGCCAGAGGAGCACACGGTAGAGATTCTTCATGCTAGCGACACATTTAACATCAGAGAATGAAAGGACACCAGTGTCTAGAAGCGTTACTCTGCCAACCAACAACATCCATCTCACCAAATACTGAGCTTAAGCCCAAAACCTGACTTTGTTTCTAAGATACTATTTCCAGAGACTAAGAAGTGTCTGATGCACCTCTGGCACAGACAAACAGCACAGGTGACAGACAGTACCGTTTCATACCTAAACAAAAGCACTGTCTTGTCCCTTTCAGACGTTTTTAAAGCAGTGATGGGCAAGGCCCTTGAGACAGAAGGACGGACATCTATCAGCCCAGGGTCAAGCCTCCTTGGCACAGAAAATCATGTATCCTTCTTGCTCACCAGCTACGAGGCCTAAGATAAAAAAAATGTTCCAGCAACTATTTCTCCTTTGTCACGGCAGCCTACTTTTTAGAAGTTAACAGCGAGTTTCTTGCTGTTGCTGAAATATGTGAAATAATCACAGTTACCCTTTGCCGAGGGCAATTTTCATAGTCTGAGACACAGCCTTCCTGTGAATTAGGTGGTAATTACATTCTTCTTTGCTTATTTATGTTCTTTTCTATTTATTTATGTTAGAACACTACCAGCATAAGTAATTCATCGCGGTTTGAACAGTGGAGTCAGACAGAATAAGGAGACTAACAGATAGGAATAACAGGTACAAGAGACTGACACATTTCAGCTCCAGGACAAGGCTATTCTTAGATCAGGTCTGCGCATCTGCAAACGATACACCAGCCAAGCACCAGTGACAAGCATCATACTGGGGGGCCAGAATGAGAGCGTGAAGCTTTTTATATTTACATTTGACCACTCATAATATTAATTCTTGTATAATTAGGAGCAGAAGAAACCTTTTTTCCACACAGAGCCCAGGCTGGGTGGCTAACAGACAGGTGGCCTTAGAGCTCCAGATATGAGCTGCCCTTCTTACTCTATCTTTTTGCCATCAAACGATAACTGAAGAGACCAAGATCTCCCCTGCCCCAAGCAGGCCTTGGCTAGGAACAAGTCACATTTTCCATAAAGTCTATCGCGTGCAGTAACAAAGTGTTATTTCTCTTCCTTCACCTGGGGAAAAAAGGAAAAGGATGTACACTACCTGTACTCCTGCCTTCTGCTCAGCCCTGCCTCTGATCAACCAGGCATCCAGACACAGACACATGTTCCCCATATCCTTTTGTCTGCTGTATTACTCCCTTGCCATTTTGTGGCTAGATACAGCACCGTAAAGTTTCTAACATTACGTGTTTCTAAATTATCTTCCCTAAGGAAAGTCTTAGAAGATGGGCAGAATTGCGTGAAGAACAGAATTTGACAGTGGGCAAGTATTTGTAACACCCCAGTAATCAATGCTGCAGCAAATTCCGCCCAGCTGAACAGCACGGGTCCATTTCCCAGATCAAACGTGGATCCCAGGCACAGCACTCACCTTGTTTACACACCAGCCAGAGATCTATAGTAAGGAGGAAACTGTTTGATACTCTGCATTGTCCTGGTTATTTTTTTAATGATATGAAGGATGCTCATGTTAGATAGCAAGCAAAATAGGTTCAAGATTACTGAAAAAGTGATAAAGATATTTAACCAAAACTAAGAAACATAATTAACACCAGGGAAGAGAAGACTAAAGCACACTTTTTATTTCTATAAATAGGAGCACAGACAAGCACATAACTTGTGGTATCTGCTACTGAAAAGGGTTATCCTTAGCTACAATCCCTCACACCTACAGCTCACTGCTATGTACCCAAAACATGGTAATTCTTTCCTAACCAGTATTACTTTTTAGAACTGAGGAAAAGGTCGCTAGCTGGTGTAAAACAATAGTTGAGGATTTGTTCTGTGCTTTATCCCAGGTTTGGACAGAATGAAGGCTGTGTCACTAAATTCTTCCTTTCTGGCTACCTTACCAAGCCTATGCCACCCAAGACCTGTCAAAAGCAATGGAGAAATTATGAGATCAGAGATACCTCTAACATGTCTTAAAAATAAAAAAAAGAAAACTATGTCACACTGTGCAGATCAGGCCCCCTCCAGCTCTGCCTGTGTGCAAACCAGCAATAACTTTACTTTGCTTGAAAAATCAGGCAACTGGACCCTAGGGGCACTCACTGGGCTGACCAAGTGCCTCAGGCCAGGTATTGGAGAGCTTCACAGCACGTGGGAGCCACTAGGGAGACTGGGATACTGGGCCAATTACTGGATAGATCAAGTGTCCCGGGCCAGCTATTGGAGGGAACTGTGCTGGACCATTTCCCACCAAGGGGCTTTCTAACCCATACACAGCTTTCACTTCCACCAGCTGCACTGCCTCTGGTCACGTTACTGACCAACGGACCTCAGGCAGAGACAGCTCATCTCTCCTGGGTGTTTTCTCTCAGTTTCATCACAGAACAGATCTTTCAAATACTGTAACTTGACCTCACTACACCTCTCAGCACGCGAGTATGAGAAGCATACAGACACGCAGCAAAGCCTGTGACAGCCTGTGCATTCTGAGACTCCAGTAAGTGGCACTGACAAATACAGCAGCAAAAAAAGGAAGTCCTTTTGGCAGAAAGATGGGTGCATTTGACATGCCAGTTGATCAAATAATAAACCCGAAGCAAAATAAACCCAAAGAACTGCAAAGTTTGAAATTATATATTTGGCATTACTTTCCTTCCTTTGCTCTTACGCATCCTCCTTTCTTTTAGTGGAGAAGGTAACATCCTTGCTGCAGAACATTGTTATTGGAAGCCTTCTACCTACTACCGTTGAAGGCTCTTTTAAAATATGTTAATATCACAGTATTTCCCTTACTTCCATTATAAAGTTTATTTGGTAAGCTATTGACAGGTCCCACTACATCTGCATTGATTCCCAGATTTCAGAACAAACTCCCTGGACACACTGTTGGGTTTCACACAACGTTTGTGGAGTGGTTACCCCCACCACACCGATGAAACGGAGCTTTTCTTGACATCTGAAGACACATAGCTTTAAGATAGCCTTCACTTCTGAAGGCACAGACAGTGTTTGAAGAACCACCTTAAACCGTGTCAGGTATGAATGATCTGGCTTCCGCACACAGCAGTGTGACTAGATTGCGGCAGCTCCGAGATTAGTTTTTGCATGCCAGTATTAATAGCGAGCAACGCTGACAGTTACTCATTGTAGCCTGTGGGGAAAATTTCTCTTGGGCAGGAACTCCAGACATTGCTGAAAAATCTGAAACACTGCACACAGCATGAAAATATTGAACTTGCCTCTCTTTCTGCAAACAGACTAAAAGGAATTATCAAGGACTCCGCTGGTGTGAAACAACAGGTTGTGATATACAATGCCACAGGATACCACATAGTAACAACAGGGGGAAAAAAAAAAAAAAAAAGAAAAAAAGAAATCTGCTGTTTGCTTTCATTGACAGGCAAGTCACTGAAGAGAAGTGCTGTGTGATTTCGCATTGGGTTTGTCCACAGTGGAGCTTTGCGTTAAAGCAAATGAGAACCCAGAACAGAGAAGACAATAGATAAGCCATCAGACCCATCACCTGAACGTGCTTCACCAACATGCTCCAGGAAAGCTAACCAGACACAAGTAAGAGGCTATGGACATTTAAAAAAAAAAAAAGTATACAAAGAAACCCCAACAGCAATTTAAAAAAAAACCAAAACCAAACAAAACCAAAAGAACAACTCAAAAAAACCCACCACATCACACACAAAAACAAAAAAAAGACACCACAGGCTTTTGACTGTATCAAGACTGGGAACAAGCAATAGAAGAGCAACACCATCTAAATTTGCTGTGAAACCCCCTCGTTGTTAAACTCAGAAAATAAAATGTATTATTTACTATAGAAAAGTATAACCCCTAAGTGCCCTTAAATGATTCCTCAAATAAAAAAAAGTTAAAGGCTGCTCCAGAAGCAGACCTGTTGCTTACTCCTCACTGCTCTCTGAAATTCTTACTGGCTGAAAATTCCTATAAAAATGATCTGACACGATTTTTTTTGTCACTTGTCGTTACAAGATAATAACTTCATTTTTCAGATATGCTAGAACAATTTTTCCTATCTTTGTTGCAACATCCACAGACTCAGTAAATGGAAGTATTCAGCAGCACACATTCAGCATTAAAAGCAAAATCATCTAATAAAAGCACATCTAATGATGAAAATTGTGTAGCATTAATTCCTCTGTGCAAAGGTGTGAAAAAGACTTTAGCCAATAAAAATGGCTAAAACCAAGCAACCGACAATCAAAATTTTGTGGACTAACAGATGTCTAACAGATCATAAAAATCAGAGATGTACTTTATTACCATTGAAACCATCAACGCTTGAAAAGACGCGATGCTTTCACAAGACAGGATCCTTCCCAAATGTGCTTAGGGAATGCCTGTTTGGATAATGGTGGAGATAAAAAACCCATCTCCCCCATTGCAGTCAAAAAATCCCACTGCCTGGGACACGGGCAAGCAGTTAGGAAGAAGCATAACATTATCTCCTGGAGGCGATTACTGTGGGTACAGCTACAGAGGCAGTAAAGACTTCCATGGTTGCGCATTTATGAACTGTGAAGTTGGAATTAACTCGATGTCCTATGGAAACATTTATATGAACCTCCTCGGTTTAACACAGCAGTTAAAATACAGAACTCACACTAGCCAAAAGAATAAATTACACTTGTTAACTTCACCGTTGGGATCCATAAGATCAGGCACACATTTTGAGCCTGTTCCTTCCCCAGTGAAGAACAGTTCATGCAGCACCAAATCAAAAGAGAGATATACCTAATCCAGTGCTGTTAATTAAGCTTGAGATCTACAGGCAGAGCAGAAAAGATAGCATAAATATTTCATTTCAACTTTAGTACTTAGCAAAGATAACTAGCAATTTACCAAGCAGAGACTAATGGGATGCAAGCCATCAGCTTCGGTCAGTGGTTCTGATGCAGTGGTACTGCAGGACCCTTTCTCCCCTCTTCACTGTTTACTGAAGAAAGAGCATCAACCTTGAGGTTGTCAAACCAACTCCCAGTCAGGTACCTCTGGCTACAGAAATCACTCCGTTAACCTGACTCCTGTCTTCCTTCTGCACATGGGTCACGCACATAAGGAGATTTTGAACCATTCAAAAATGGGAGATTTCCTCTCTCTCTTTGAACTGCTCTGTTAGGCACTTGAGACAAAGACTCTCCCCCCACCACCCTTCCCTGTTCAGGGAGAGTATGTACCTACACCCAGAACAGACTGAGAAAGCAACTTCACACAAACAACACTTCTATATACATACAAGTAGTCTTAAAAAGAAAGGAAGATACAAAGACTAATCTTTTTTCCTCCCTCTCTGAAGCCTTAAGGACATCATCAAGTGGAAAGAATTCAGAAGACAAAAAGGAGAAGGGATGATTTTTTAAAACGAGGACAGCTACGGAGCATGAAAACACCTTTCCAAGAGCTAACCGGGAACGGTCCCCTGTCCAGAAGCCAGAGCATTTCTGTGTTTATCCCGGTGTACCTCTGGCCTGATGCTCTGCTTTCTGTGAAGGTGGACTCATTTCCCTTTTCCAAACAGATCATAAAAGCACATTAAACTCATGTCTGCAACCCAACAGAACCTGGAAGCTGTAGCCTAATAAATTATCATTTTGCCATTGCCGGCAGACATCAGAAACTTATCACCATCCTAACAGCGCAGGGTTTCAGGACTTGCCAAAATAAGAGAGTGAAATTCACACTGAGGGGAGGGGAAAAAAAAAAAAAAAAAGTCACAGAACATTTAGCATGAAATTTGACAATGCGTTACGTGACACTAAACCAGCTGCATGGGTAAGAGCAAAAAGCATCAAGGATTGAAGGTTAGAATCAGCTGGGACTCTAATAGCACCATCCTTTACCCAGATGCCATTTCTCATAAAACTCAGTAAATCAATTTCTGAAATTTCTACCTTTCTGTCAATTCTGGTTGGAACTGTTCAAGGCATTCAAAAACCTGTTAGTGCAAGGGAGAGAAAGGAAAAAAGATAAGCACACACAAGAGGCTGTATGATCACATAAGCCTTATTTCCACAGATAAAATAAAGTAGGAATGCATGAGGAAAGAAAAACAGAAAGACCACAGGGAAAAGAAATTGGACAGAAACCAACTTATTACATCAGTTTTGTTATGAACCGAGTGAGTGTGAGTTCTGTTGAAGCCCAGGACATAGGCGACGTACTGAAATTGAGTCTATACATCTTAAAAAGTAAGTATATTTAAATGTTATATTTCGCCACTTTTAAAAAAAATTCTGGGTTCAGATCCCAACGAACCTATATTATTAACTGTCAAGTTACATCAATTATATACCAAAAAAAAAATTATCAGAAGTTTGACAAAATTAGATCATCTTTTTATGCCTTGGCAATTACCTGAATGCTCAAGTGAAGATTTTTCTGAAGTTTTATTGTTCAAATCTTCATGCGAAATAACCTATGCCATGGAACTGAGGATGCAAGAGAAAACTGGAAGGTAAAATAATTTGCACAACTGCGTATAAAGCTGAGCACATCGGTACAGCAACAATGAGCAGTAGTATGACTTTCCAGCCAGAACAAATTAGCTCCTTTTTCAGCTTTCAAATGGAAGACAAACTCCTCTTTCAGAAGGGAAAAGAATCTGTTGCTGCCACACAAACCAATGGGTCACCTTCAGTCTGCTACAGCTTCCCAACACACCGAAGCCAGCAAGGAAGGAGTGTCCACGGAATCCAGAATAGAGTCTTCACAGAAAAAGCACTGATTCCCTGAACTGTGGACTACATGCAAAGGACATTCAAAGATATGTATTTATCTACACAAAGCTTGTTACTTAAAGATGCCAAATCATAGCTGGGATACAGGCAGTAGCCACAGACTGCTGGGAGTCAGAGGAGTTTTACCTTAAAGAAATTCATCAACTTATCATGAGCAGCCCCCTGCTGCAGAGAGTGAAAAGAAATACTAAGTATTGGAAATTATAGAACAAAACAGACAGAAAAGTATTATTAAATCCTAAAACTAATAATGGCTTGTTTTCTTTTAATTGAGTCAAATGTCTCCCTTCCCCACCCTACCAAAAAGAAAATCCTCAAAATACTCAGAATGAAAGAAATAAGAATAAGAAAACAAAGGGAAAAAAAAAAATCTGAATTTCTTAATCATGGATCTTTTCCACAGACCTCAGGAGAAATGGCACAAAATGTAACAATGTTTTTTGCAGTTACTTTATTTTCCCTGTGCTTCATGCTTCACTATGTATGTACACACACCATGTTTTATTAAAAGAAAAACCAAACAACAAAAAACCCAACAATAAAACCTGCTGAATTTCCAGAAGCGTTTTATACTAGTCTTATTGGTTTCTGCAACGCTTCATATAAAAAAAAAGGACCATAGTTTATGAAAAATGTCCCTAGGGGTTACCACTGTGACTCATACTGTCTACCTAATAATAATAATAATAATAAGCAGCAGCAGCAGCTTTAAACATCTCTGTCTACAAATAACGAGGAAAGCCCACCAGCCCTCTTCAAGAGGGACTAATAAGCAAAACAGGTGGAAAAATGACTTGCAAAAGAGACCAAACAGACTTCCAGCAGTTTCCTTTCGATAGACAAGATATCAGATTAGCAAACAGGTTCTGAAACATACTTAAAACTATTCCACAGAAACAGTAAGCAATTGATAGTATTTGTCTACATATAAATGTCCTATTAAAATGTTTAACCAAGAGCAGGACACCTATTTTTTCATCCAGGAAGAAGGAAGCAATCATTGGGATGATAAAAATCACAGGAGATGTTGTGTAAGTTTACGTAGGTGTTACGCCTAATGCTGACTGAAGACTGAACAACAGAGACCGTCGTTCAAAATGTCACGGTAGCCAAAGTTTACCTGAAGTCCTTTAGAGGGCTGGTAAGACAGGATCAACAGACCAGGGGAATCCAGCAAAGGGATCTGTAACAATCACCAGGAGGAAAAGAGCTTGTGTCGGTTTCTATAGCAGAGCTGATGATGAGCATTTAATCAGGTATTACAACCTTTTCCGAAGTAAAATTTTCAACACCCTCAACCCTTCTTGTGTGTCCTTTTGACATGCTACATTGCCAAAGCCTGGGCAGTAAGACATACTCTTCCAAAACAAAGGCAGATTTGGAAAACAGCAAACTGAGATTTATTTTGAAAAACTACGTCCGAGTGCTTCAGCAGCTTAAGTTACATTTCTCCAAAACATATACATTCATCCAAATCACACAGCTGCCAAAGAGCCTTTCAGCCTAATTACAGAGCCGCTAGCGTGCCAAGAAGTTCCCTGTCTCTCCTGAGACGAAAATACCAGCTAGTCCTCTAACACAGCCTCACCTCTATTTTATTACACAGCACTCCGCAAGGGAACCAAACCATCTTGCTCTCCTTGGCCAGTGCAGACTCCTTCATTTGCCCGAGGGGTAACCGTGCCACCGCAGCCACTCGCCGGCCGGGCAGAGACGCAGCTCCCCAAGGCCCTCTGCCTCCCCCAGCGCCGCGGGGAAACGCCGCCCAGGGCAGGCAGATGGCTCGCCTTGCGTGTTCTTTTACCAACCTGCGATTATCGGAGTTTATGACTACCAGTGGAAACAAACTATGGAGCAATGCTTTGTAGCCAAGCTTTATCACATTAACTCTTTTTTTGGTTTGTTTTTTTTTTTTTATTCCCTTAATTTTCAGAGTATAAATCCACCAGGGCAGAGGAAAGTACGTACTTACAGATTACTGAGGGACAGACCAGTCCTGGGTAGAGTGGGTCTTGCAGCCCGGGATCACCTAGTTCTCCCTCAGAAAAAGCTCTATTTGTAAGTCAGGTTAAATGGCAAACTTAGAAGAGTGAACAGGAAAAAATAATTAACAATCTTTTTCACAATCTAGACAACTGTCTCTGATACTGGTACCGGAGCACTAGATCCAATACAAAACTGAAAACTAGTACATCAGATTTTTGTCTGGAGGAATTGAACAGCAGCTTTACTCATTTGATTAGAAACTAAGTTTTAAGAGTAGTTTAAGCCCTTCAGACAGCAAAGGATATCTGAAAAAAATTGGCACTTTTCGGTTCATAATTATCTTTTGATCTCAATTTTCAAAAACCTATTCCAAGGCAGTTCTTAGGGACAACTGCGCTGTGAGATCTTTGTTAGTGCTCATCCTCCCGCTTAAAGAATGGGGCTTTTCTTTGGCTCTGTGAACTTTTTAATTTTCTAAAGTACAATATTCTCCTCTATATTGCCATTCAGACTTTTTAAAATAGAAACCAAAAAGATATAAATACTATGGTAAGGATAGGAACGATTTTGTGTAAGACACTTTTCCTAGATACATTTTTTTTGGTTTACCTTTATGTATTAAGCTGTCTACAGACCAACCTGGGCCACTCAAATCAAGGCTCCCTCATGGCAGCCCTCCAGGAAAAACATCAGAGCTTCAGCTCCCCTCCACGGCCTGTCCAGGGCTTGAATAAAGGACAGGGGAAGAGCTTGGGCCACCAGGAGTGAAAGTCCAGAGGGGAAATACAAACAACACTTAGAGGCAGTCCCGGGCACGAAAAGGCCTGTGGGGAAGGGTCTGGAAACCAAAAGGGAGAGAAAAAGTAGTCACACTGCAAGAACACGGAGGGAACTTTCCAGATCACTAGTGAACTTGAGGAGAAAAAGAAATGAATTGGTTTTGAGAGAGTCCTGTCATGGTCATAAAAGAGGCACACGGAAGAGACTGACCAGTGCCTTCCCTCTTTGGACTTTTGCCAGGAAAGCTCTATTCTCACAACGAAGGGGGTGAGGACCCCCACCATCAAAGCACACACAAACAACTCTGCAGTCACCCCCCCGCCCCCGAACAGCTAAACAGGGCGCAATACCCAGAGGAGAGCACACAATCACCCCAGCGAACATCGTAGGAAGATTTCAATGAAGCATGTTGTGTCTCCTGAACTCAAGAGCTGTCACTGGTCCAATACTTCTTTCAAACAAGTCAAAGTCCCCATTCTCACTATAAAACTGTTTGCAGACTCCATCCGTTCCCCACCTCCCTCCCAATAACTTCAACGATTCATTTTAGGTCCTCTTTCTGCACAAGCTGACTAACATTCAGCCCCGAAGATCTCCTGCCTTTCCCTCATAGCCGTCTCTAACCTTTGAGACAGGTTTTTGGACCAGTACGGAACTCGAGAGATTCATTTGCTCTCAATGGGCTCCAGTAAAAGCTTTTAGGTACGAGCCCATAAAGCTACTTTCTTGACATGTATTTCATCCTGGTCCTAAGATGCTTTCCATCCTAGATTCCTCCCACCTCCACTCAATTTGACATCAATTCCAGAGTGCAATGGCTGAGGACGCCCTTTACTATTACAGTGGGAAAAAAATCCTGCTATTTTCTTTTAATTTAAGGGGTTGTTTCCCTTCTGCTGACACATATTAGGACTCCAGGGATGCGCAGAACTTACTCCCAATTTCAGTTACAGTACCAACGCCTGGCAAGACAGTCTTTTCATTCAATGCAGGGTTACAACCTGCTCTTCCTGGTTTATTTTCGGAGTTAATAAGGAGGCACTCTGTGGGCACCTGACAAACATTTTTATTGAGGTTTGGATTTATTTTGTGGTAGTTTCCCTTTTTAACTTATGACAAGGCTTTAGCTATCAAAACATCTTCTTACTCCTTGTTAATTCTTATTTTCTTCAAAGATCACTGGCAATATACATATAGCCAAAAATACGGTGTAAAGATTACTAACAGGTAAAGAATGAGGGTGGGGAGAAAGAATGTACAGGTTTCAGCTGGTGTGCAGTACAGGGCTGCAGTTAGAATTTGCCCATCAAAAACGCCGTGCCTGTGGACTGCAATTCTAAGCTAAACTGAGTAAAGGCAGTGATTTTACTTTCAAGTAAAGATTCACACGCTCTTTTTCCCTTCCTTAGTAAGAACATTGTCATGTAAAGGTGTATACTTCTCTTTTTTGTTTGTTTGTTTAAAAAAAAAATAATGCGAAAGACTAGGAAACCCAATAGGCTTTACTCTTCAGCTCAGGAAGTGTTGGCAGGCAGGTTTCCGTGACAATAAATATTACATCAACATTAAAAAAAGGTAAAAACCATTTCCTCACAGCAACTTCCTCAGCAATGACCGCCACCATCCAACAATTATCTTCAAACTCATACTTCTCCAGTTCCTCAATTTTGCACTATGAAAAAAATTGTCAAACTACTAAATAAAGCATGTGGTAGGAAAAGATGATTTAATTGTGAAAGACACCTCTGCATTTAAGCATCGCTGTGACAGCGTAAAAAGCAAAAGGATCAGATTGCAGATAACATCTCTGTGTTTAAATAATTTATTTTCTTCCCATGTACTCTTTTAAGTCAATGTCAAACACATAAAAATGCAAAGAAACTGGTATGAGTAGCTTACTCTACTACTCAAGCATAAATGTCACTGCCATACAGACCTTACAGTATCAGCTTGACTATTAAGGTTCACAATTACAACACTTCAGAGCCCAGACCAAAATTTTTTATCTAGACCAATATCTACTAGTAAACCTAATCAATGCCAAAGACCTCTTCCTACAAATATTCAACACATGCTGTTCCTCTTGAATTCCATTTCTCTTCTTGCCAACAGCTTTTCTATGTTGTTTTTTTTCCCAGCACTGAAAAAGGGATGCAGATGTCTAATTATCATATCTCAATTTCTAAATTTGTACACCTTCAAAACGTGCAAAACATTATTCTTCTTTGAAAAATAAGGTAATTGGAAGTATTTCAAAAGAGTTATACCCTCAAAATTAGTCAGTCAAATAACACTGGAAAGATCCATTATATTATTCTTATCTTACTTATAATCTTAAATGTCTTTGACAGCTTTCCCCCACGAAAACCTACCTGGGGTTTGAAAAGGCTGCCAAGATCAGAATCCCTATAGGGTTAGGGAGGGGAAGCAGATGTGAGAACTGGTCTCCAAAAAAATTCACAACAGAAAAACTTACGGAGCAAACACACAACATGAGTAACAAGCGAGCAGGGCCAGATGCCATTCAGGTGGGAACTGTGGAAGAACTTGGAGACAGAAAAGCTGGATTATGAACCAGGAGTTGAAGCAGTCGCTTCAAACTAGCCTCAGGATGTACCGACGGGAAGGCAGTAACAAGAGGCCAATGTATGAAAAAGACATATTCTTCTAAAGGTTTCAGCACCGTCTTCCAGCAAGACGCCTACAAAAAACGTGCTGCCCTAAGACACGAGGAATAGCCCCGCCTGTCTCTCCAAGCAGCTTGTTAGAAGATGATGAAAATAAAGGCAGGATCAAATGATCACTGGACTATCTCAGGATCTGTGCTCAGGTTTGTGCCACGCAACGCGTTCCTAAGATAACCCAGGCCGGGGCTGGGATGGGGAGATGACAAAGTCTGAGTTAGAGCTGAGCCATGAAAAACATCCTCGAGTTTCTACTCTAACCTTCAGACAGCAGAAATGGGGAAAGTTTTTGGATGGCTGTGGCAGTTGACAGTGGCACTGGCACACGATGGAAGGAGAGAAGAGCATCCATTTGGTGGAAAAAGATTCAAAGTTTTAAAACTGTTTTTCTCAGCAAATCATGCAGCTTTACTTGCTGTCAGATATTCATGTTGTTATATTCACGAATCCCTAAAATCCATTCCTAACTAGCTGCAGAAACTGCTGGATGACATGAACAAGACTATCATGCACTAAGTAATAACTCAGAAAAATAGTTTGGATTTTATAAGGGAGAACAGCATTAACCACCTCTAGCCCAGTGAGACTCAAACAAAATGACTCCTTTTCAAAGAAAATATCAGTATCTAACTCCAAACAGAGTATTTTTTTTTAGCTTCAATAGCCTAGTTGAAGGAGAATTCAAAAAGCACTTTTATTTAACACAACTCTCAACAGCCAAAATATTTCACTTAGTAACTTGATACGGGGGGGAAAAAAACCAACCCTATGAAGTTAATACAAAAATCTTGGGTACTCTACCATTGCTAGAACGCAAGCACCGCATCCTGTCCTTATTTTGACATCACAAGGGATTTAGCTTGCCGTTTCGAAAGCTAGCTAGGAACCAGGCCCCAAGATCCAACGGCATTTGTTGTGCAACTTCCAGATTCAGGCTCTAAGCTAACAGCAAGCTGACAAGGCTCAAATTACATTTGACACACTGAAAGAAATTATTTGTTTTATTCCCCTCTCATAATGAATTTCAAGGTTTTTTACTTCCAGATAAGGCTATCCACCACACATCTGGAATACTGGAGTTTTGCTGCCAAAATTCAAGACCTCGCATCAGAATTAAAAACCATGTATATTTTCTGCCTTTATTTTACAGTTTTACATTCAACAACCCTTATTAAAATCCCAACAACAAAAAAAAGAAAGGCTATTTGCTAGTAAGCAATGCTGTTCAAGATTTGTACCTCCAAACAGCAGATGTGTACGTGCCCTGCCTTGCAAGAGCAGGAACGTTCCGGTCTTGCCTCAGTTTAGGTTGCGTGCACGCTTCTCAGCGGAAACATAGATACCCTCTTCCTTTGGCTTAACCATCAGCTTCCACTTGGTAGGCTACGTATTTTTTGTCTTCGGAAAGGAGAGTATCATACAACCAAAGCAAACTAACCTCCATTATCTACTTCCTCTGAAGACATCCCTTTTTCCTGCCCTCTTTGCCTCAGAGACTCTGTGTTCTACTAGAAAAAAACAACCATTTTTCACATTCCACAAAAAGCACTCCATCAGCTATAACATCACAGCATTACGTTATCATTTATATTTGGTAGTAACTTTTTTTTTTCCATCCTGCAAGCATGGGACATACCATTTTCAGTTCCTGTAAAAATACTGTTCCAATCCATATCACCAAAAGAAACCCGTGCCTAAACACTCCTAACGCCAACCCCTTCCAGGATAAAAGGCAATAGGAATTAAATATACTATGCAACGCTGATCACAGCCAAGTAATCAGAACAACATTAGTGTATTCACAAATATATAAATACAAATTGCCACTGGTATAAAATAAGAGAGCTGAGCCTTATTTGCATCTTTACCAAACACCTAAACTCCATCCAGAAGAGGCCGGTATGATTCTTTTCATTTATCATAAATTAACACAGAGGTAATGCAGAGGTAGAATATTTCCAGAGCAGCACTGAGATACTCTCAGATTCTAGGGTCAACTAATGTTCGCAACTCTGTCCTGTTGACACGCAGCGGCACGAACACCCTAACCTCGCAGGACACCTAAGAGTAAAATGTTGATATCTTAAAGCTAAGTCAAATTGCACCCTACGACAAACGCACTCTGAACAAAGAACTGTCAATGCAGTTCTGACCTGCAGTCTCTCCTCTCTATTTTAATCCTGAAACTGTGCTTTTTGGGGTATAAATCCATTCCTAAACCTATCCCCAGCAAGAGAAAAACAGGTTGCACAAGCAGTGGAGTGCCTGGATCCATGTTCACACGCTTATGGCAATCAGAGTAAAATAAATACGCAAGCTAAGCAATTTTGAAAAAAAAAAAAAGAACTAAATTAGTAAGCACAATACCTTCCCTCCCCTACAACTTGTATTAGAAAGTCACGCGAATCCCAGTGTTAACTAAAGAACCGGGTCTAAGCAAGCATATTTAACTCTAGACACCATCACTAGAAAACGCCTTCAAGAGTACAAGAAACAGTTTAAACCAACTGTATAAAACCTGACATCACAAAATCTGATACCCCAACTGCTTATAACCTCTGTGTTCCTGGCCGCAGGTCTAACATTGACCTTCCACTGCTGGGAAACGGGTATTTTCATGTGAGTCTCAACTTCAGACAGAACTGTATATATACACCGACTGCAGTTTATCTGAGTCTTTCAACCCCACAGATGCACAATTCAGCCATTTTAAAGCAAACCCAAATAATCAGCAGATCAAGAAAAACGTTTCATATAAAGATAAATCATGACACTGCTGGGTTTGATACAGCTGCACTGTCAGTTAATCCATTACATGTCGCTTCGAGTCAATGAACCCGAACACACCTTTCAGTTCCAGGCTCAAGAAATCATTAAGATTAGATAAATCCTTCCCTATGTCTTTGACCGCAGGACTGAGGTGCAGAAGAGTGTTCCATCATTGTTGTTTTCCTTTTGGAGCCAATCAATTCCAGCACATCTACGATAGGAAGCATGATCTCCATCAAAGTCATCTGGCCATAACAATCACTGTCATGTTACAAATGATGCAATTGCAAGAAAATAAATTCAGTTAGCATGTTTTGGGTTGCGTCTTCCAGTAATAGAGCCACACAACCCATCAAGCTCTTCAGATGCATTTATCCTAAAGTATAGATTAGTATCTTCTCTTGAAGTATGCATTTTCTAAGAAATCAATAGCTCTTTGCACATATTAAAACTTACTGCTCCTGCTATCTCGACTGGCTGATTGAGAAAAATAAGTATTTCTCTGCAGGTGAAACACGTACCAGTACAAATGAAGTTCTTAAGAAATACAGTGTAAGTTCATTATACAGCTTTTGACTTGCAGACAGACTTCTCTGACTATCCTTTCTTTCTACAATTAATTCTGGATTACACGCTATCAAGAGCGTAAAATTCTTTTGTTCACAAAATCAGGACACACTAAGACAACATTCCAGTGTATTTAATTCCTGCTTGAGCAATTATCATATAATAAATAAATTCAAGAAGCAGTTATGTTTCTCTTTACAAACCATTCAGACATCAGCTCGCCACACTCTCATTTCTGCACATTCTCTTACCTTCTTTCCTTGCAATTTTGCCCATACAACACACTGGTCCAGACATTTAATATTTACTTTTGTCTTCCTTCTGTATGAAGATGCATAAGAGTAGTCTGACTAGATTTATTTTACTTGTGAGGACTTTATACCTTCTGTGAAAGCCTACTGCTGAATGAAAGAAAGAGTAGCCTAAAAGAATGGAATGCAATAATATGAGTAAAAGGAAGAAAAAAAGAAGAGAAACTGCACCAAAGCGTGTAAGAGATGAATAAAAAAAAAACAGGCTAAAAAATAAATAGATATCTACCTGACATTTTATGATGCAAATGACAATACTGCCAAGAAATAAGAAGAGGACAAAGGAGCACAACTGTACCAAAGGCAGGTGCAGCTTCTTTAGAAAGCACAGGCAGCAGCACATGCTGCCAGGTGTCACAAGGAAGGCACGTTTGTAGCAGGAAAACACAACAGAATTATCCTCTAGGCAGGGTATGTCAGTAATTACAGGTTTAAACAGCTTTTAAAAAGTGATATAAAAAGGCTCAGGCCAATGGGCTGAGTGTGAGAGCACAACGGGGACAGCGCTGCCCCCCGGCAGGCTGCAGAAGGTACCGAGGGACCCACTAGCTCTCATCTCATTTTAACTAAGAAGTAATAGAATTCTAAAAGCAAAAGTTATTTGCATGAAAAGCGAAAGTTCCTTGAATCAACAGAGGTTTGCCAAAATATAAAGGGGAAATTAACAGCAACAGAATGAAAATTTGAGAACTGCAGAGCTAGAAGGTACCTTCAGGTGTTTATTTCTTGCTTTCTAAAAGTAGGATAACTTGTATCCAAAAAAATCACTCCTGACAAATATTTGTCCAACATACTATTTGAAAACACCTATAGCAGAGATCCTACAGTTGCAATCATTTATTTCCATGCTTGACACTGCCTAATCTTAGAACCCTTTTTTTCTTGCCTCTGTGCTGTAATTGAACACCTACACCTCCCCTCGCCATTTCTTTTTTTTTGCCAAAATAATGAACAGACCCACCTTCCAGGATAGTTTTACATATCTAACTTCTCATGTTTTTTCCTCTCATTAGTAATACCCACCCCATTCTTACAGATTTTCTAGATTTCTAATATTTTTCGCTGACATTGGGTTTTGGCCACAGCTTGACCACTGACTTGCATTAGTTTTCATTCACTGTATCTCCAAAAGTTTTTATCCGAAACCGATGGCTAGTGGCCATTCCCCAAGTATGCGTATGTGGATTATGTCTGCCCAACTCCAGTACACTGCATATATCCCTCTCTCATTACATCCCTTTTATTTCAGGCAACTCTCACCTAGTGAAAATCCCCCTGAAGCGTAAGCCACACTTGCAAAACACTTCCAATCTCTTCCTTACTCAATGCGTGATATTCAAAACCGTAGCAAGCGTATTCCACTAGAGAAGACTTTAATTAAAAAGCTGAATAGGACTGAACCGAAAAAAAAGATACTATTCACCCCACTTTTTCTGTACATGAGCTGTGAAATCCTGATAACTGCTCTGAGTATCTTCAAAAAATTGCAGGCTGTGCAGAAGCCGACAGTGGTTTCACGTGGCCCGGTATTTTTTTACTCCATGCTTCCTTGCCACCAGTCAAGATCCACTCTGTCCTCCTCATTATCTTATCCCATTGTAAGTGTACAGGAGGGGAAACAATTTTTACCTCAATTATGAAGCTTCAGCGGTTGAAAACTCCTGGCTCTGTAGACTTTGGAAAACTCTGGGGATACTGGAAACAAGCTGAGGAATAAAGGAGGGCCGAAAGGTTGGCCATTCCCCCGGGCACTGTCCAAAGGAGAAGCTGAACAATTCCCATTCAAGAAAGGAATCCCAATATGAATACCGGGGCAGCTTCCTACGGACCTAAAAATAATTTCCTTTCAAAGAAAAAACGAAACAAAACACATCAGCAAATGACTCAATGCATTCTCACGTCACATCCAATCCAAGTGGGGGCTGCCACCAAACAGGACCATCTGTTCTTCCCTCCACCACGCACCGCCAATTCCTGCTCCCTTCCTGCGTTGGATCTAGTGACCACACAGCTGCAGGATGAATTAATCGGCTTATCAATGGGATGAAAAAATAATCTGCCAAAAAACCCCACCAAAAGATGAAACCAAATTGGTTAGTCTTGTTATACGAACAACAGAGAGAACCCAGAGAGGGGGTGTGGAACTCTGAGGCGGGGCGGGTGACAGCAGGACGGCTCCTTCTGGGGCATCCTGCCCACCGACAGCAGAAGAGAACACCGCAAGCACAAAGGCACCAACCCAAAAGTCTAAGGTACAAAATAAATTACAACTAGCATGGGATGTAAAATGCAAAATGACAGCATCTTAAGTCCTGCAGAAGTAGAAACAAAGGAAAGTACTCATGACCGCTTAAGGGGAAGATAAATAATCCTGTACGTGAGTCTGAAATGCTCATACCTTTTAGTTTCATTCTTCACAAATATTAGACACGACCCAGTATTTAGGCCAGCTAACTAGGCTTTAGAAGCTCAAGTCCCAAAAATGGGGGAAAAAAGGGCTAAAGAATATTGTTTATTAAGAACTATTCAAATCAGCAAGGCTAGATTAAAATTACTTTTAATTATCTTAGGAAGCAGCAGAAGCAAACCCCAAACAGACAGAAGACTTGGGATGTCCCTAAGGACTAGAGAAGGACAAATCTAGGACTATCTTAAAAACGGGAGGAAGGAGGACTTGAGGAATTAGAGATCAGTAAGCTTAACTTTGCTACCCAGAAAGATACCAGACCATATTATTAATCAATTTACAGGCACCTAGGGGATAATAAATGGATAGCAAACAGCCAGCATGAATTTGTCAAGTACAAATCATGTCAGACCAACCTAATTTCCATCTCTGACAGAGTAACTAGATTAGGGCATAAATATGAAATGTCTTCACTAAGGCTTCCACCACTGACGTACATTTTGTTTAGAAAAAGTGAACTAAGTTTCGCAATTAGGTAAAAAGGCACAAGAGCAGTTTTTAAAATGTTCTCTTTCAACCTGAAGGACGTTTCAAGTACAGTTCTGAAGCGATACGTCCTGTGTTCTTTAATATCTTCACTAATGATTTAGAAGATAAATTATAGAGTAGACTTACAAAAATATGCAGAAGATGATGATGAAAAGGGTAAAAATAACTCTGGAGAACAAGATCAAAATTGGAAGCTATCTTGAGAAACTGGAGGAAAAGTCCAAAAGTCTCCAATCAAACCAATAGTCCACACAGGACAAGTTATATCAGAAGCAAACCCACATATTGGGGACGCCTTGGCAAGGGGACAGTGCCACACAAAAAGAATCAGGACTTTCTATAAGTAGCAAACTCAATGCGCGTATGGTGAAGTAAAACCGCCGCAGAAAGCAGCGGCTCACTCCGGGCGTACACCAACAGGAACACTGCGCACTGTGAGCACAACTGCCATCTCCAGTTTGTCCTCACAACCCCTTATCTACAATACGCATCCAGATCACGTCACCGCATTATAAAAGATGACGTGGATTAATTGGGAAAGTTCTACTTAAAAACCAAACAAAACCTCACAGCAACTGTGGCACTTAAGTCTTCAACCATATAAAGGTTATTATGAAAAGGAGAAAAATCCCCCCACTGACTCTTTCTGGAAAGAACAGGCAGGAACAGGTTCTGTTTTCGGGAGAGATGATTGAGGTTGGAGTTCAGCAAAACTTTCTGTGCACAAGGCCAGCACAGCCTCAGCACAAGGCACCTGGAGAGTTTGCAAATCTCTTCCATAACAGCAAATTCAGGCTAACATCTGTCAGCGAACTTGTTCCTGCTTCCAGATAGGGAGACAAACGATGGTGAGCTCCCAAAGAGACTTCCAGTCTTAAACTAAGATACTGCCCTGGGATAAAAGAGCACGAGAACACATCAGATTAATATTTTCAGGTGACTCACTTGATTTTACAGGACAAACCAGTTCAGCCCCAGTTTGCAAAGCACAGCTATTCATGAGCAGATACACAAAGTAAACACAAGGATAGGATCAGCTTCTCCATCGTTGGAAATGCCTGTCTTGATTACAACTCCTACTCTTATCTCAGCTTGTAAGTTATTGTCCTGGTTTGAGCAACACAGGACTAATTTCTCCTCTAATGCTTAGGAAAACTGCACTTTTAGAAGATTCTAGTGTCCGAATTTGTGAAAATATTTACTATATAGCCAGCTATGGTGTGTGAGTCTCAAGCTCTCAGTGTTTTCGAGCTCACCAGGTACAGGAATGAGGAGGAATGAGACCTGGGCGCTTCACCCAAGCTGCCCAACAGAATTATTTCATACCATGAATAGCACATTCAATATAAATTATAAAGTTTGCTGAGGAGTTCTCTCTCCCATGATGGTGGCAAACCTGAGAACTCCTTGCCCCGGTGCCGGAGCCCTGAGCCCTTCCCTTCCTCCCAAAGCCGCAGTGCTCACAGTGTCTGAAATTTGCTGCCCCCCGCTGGGAGTGCACAGATAGAAGGGGCTGAGTACAAGCCTGGTATATTGTATACTGGTATTGGGATCAAAACTGGTTCTTTAGTACTGTTAATGCTAATTATTTAGTCTAAGTCTATCAAATCCGTTTATAAGTAGAACCCTCATGTTTCCTTGTTTTTCCCCTGATCCCCCTTCCTGGGTGGGGAGGGGTCATCGGGCGAGAGAAGAATTGTCTGAATAACAGTAAATTGTTGTGGGTTTCTCAAACCATACCAGCTATATAAATGTGCATTCCTATATAAATGTGCAGAAGATACACAGTAAAGTAACACAAGTAGCTACAATCTTATTTTGCTTTTAACTCTGTAACTACACTAGAGAGGACGTGAAGTTACTGTTACCAGTTGTACCTTGGAGGTTTCACTCATTTTAACCGGCTGTATGATCTCACTTAGCTTCCCGCTGTTCAAACAGATAATTTTTCCTCCCTTTTTCTCTGGAGAGAAAAAAAAAAAAAAAAGAAAAAAGGGAATACAACAATCAAAAGAAATTCTCATGGTGCACTGTATTTTAAGATCTCATTAGTAAAAACCCCAAAGATTGAAGATACTGCATTTTGAAAGCTCCTGACTCCATGTTGAGGAGTTTGCCTATCAAAAAAGAAGTATCCAGCTCCTTCCTCAGCCTCACCAAGGTTGGTAAGGGAAGATTTCTCGGGCACTTATTAGCACCCATATGCAGTCTGGCTGACTGCTATTATTATCTTCAGATGAGAACACAGATGTCGTGTAATTTGATTTGGATCACAACACAAGCTTTCAACTCTACAGTTTTTATTCATGGATGTTTATTACGGAACTTCTTTCCTCTCTGAATACAGGATGTACTATTGATTTGGTTATATGCAAATGTGGCCTGACAGAGTAACTCTTTCTGCAGACTACTTTCATAATTTCCACATGAATCTTCATTTTTTACATGCTGAAGAATTGCAGCTGCAGCATGAATTCCTTTTGTAGTCATTTAAAATGTCAAGGTAAAATTAAAAAATATCAAGGGTCTGTTTTATTTATTTGTAGGGGGTTTTTTATTTTGCTTTTCTTTGTTTAATCTTTCAATGTAAAAGTTGCTTCTTAAAGACATCTTAGAGAAACTGTATTTTTTTTTTTTTTTTTTAAACACTTACTGACCCACAGCAGTTGCAGCTATTGGGTGGAGAGCTAAGTTTACGCAGACAGGTTACTACTACTAATGGCACTAATGGGAATTGTCATTTTCTTGCCATCCCTAATTCGGCTCTAATGCATCGCTTGAATATATGGACTTGTGTCAACTTTTTCGTTCTTCCTTTGTGAAAAGGTAAAGAGCTCTTCAATTGTGTATCATAAATCCAGGAACAAATTGTCTTTAGAACCTGAGCATTGAGTTAATTGACCAATTCTGATTTCCAGCACAACAGTTAGCACAATTCATCTCCACAAAATCTCCCTGGCTTAAAAGAGGACACAAATTCCAGGAAGGCCTCCGCCACCTTCAGAGGTTCCGAGACTCAAGAGGTTTCCTTAAAACACAATGATGACTCCAGAGCGTTGTTATTTCTAACGTGGATTATTCCCTGGTGATAAGTCCTTGCTGCCAGGCCCGCTTGCCGCATGACGGAAAAGCAAACCCGCGCTCTATGTCAGACACCGTTCAGTGAGGTTCATTAATGCATCTGTGCAACGTTGCAGTGGCTCAGCTCAAGCATGGCCCACATTCAGTTCAACGCTAAACAGTAAATAAACTTTTCCTTCCTACTCAGCATTTACCAAATTGCTCCTTCGTGGACCCACACCAAGATGCAACCAGAAACGTGCGCTTCACAGCCTCGCCAGCAACAGGAGCAAACAGAAGGTACCTTAACACTGAGCAAACTGCACACGCAAACTCGTTACCCCGCAGTAATTCATTTGTGCAAGCTGGTCTCCTTCGTCAGGCAACCGCTCCAAGCAAACAGGCAGGAGTAGTAGCCATGGGAAAAGCAAAGAAAATTGCCAGCTGGAAGGAAAAGTTTTGGATGAAAGATGGATGAAGTTTCAGACTGGTTCACATATTATAAAAATACTTTGCCCACCCTGTTATGTTAAAAAAATAAATAAAATGACAGTGCTTTTCAACATTAGCCTTACTACGCAAAGGAGAAGCAAACGCAGTAAGTCTATGAAAGCTAAGACAAAATACTTCAGTCACCCAACACGATACCAGCCCAGACAAATTAACACTCAAATGGAAAAAAGAAAATCTGTTTCTAAGCTGTTGTCAGGAAAAGTACAGTTATTTCAACAAAGGGGTCTTCTTTTCCTCAAAATAAAAAAAATATTTTAACTTGTCACAGCAAAGTGAAATTCACATCAAAAAGCTGCTCCAAACAGTTTCTTTCAGCGCTGATCACAAATTTCCTAATGTAGGGATTTCTCAAGGAAAACCTGCATTTGGCACAGCAGAGAAAAGAAAGGTGTCGAATTCTCCGATCGCGCCGTGCCCGCTACCATACTGTTCTGCCGTGGTTCTGCTTTCTGGGGCAGGTTTAGGAAAGCAGGACTCCTGGGACTGAGCCAGTCTGTGATCCTCCATCGCCGACAGCATTAGCAGCCTTCGATGCTTCCCCCGCGGCTATCCTTGGCTTGCCGTGCTCTTCCAGGCTCCCCCGCGCAGGGCGGGCACAGCTTGCCACAGCACTGGGCTCCAACAGGATTATCAAGAGCTCCCATAACCATCAGCAGAACAGGTCAGGTACCGCTTCATTAATAACTTCAGGCTACTCCAAAAATACCTTCTCCATATGAAGAGATTTCCTTACATAAACTTAGTGGAATGCAATGTGATTTGAAGAGAAGAACAATGAAAATACCAGTTTAAAGATTAAAAAAATAACAAGTTAATGTATTCCATTTAATTCAGCATGCTAATTACCAAATTACAAGCAGATGTAAATTTAGGGACTATATTTAAAGAAGATAAACTACTTGTTCCGATGTGGTGATAACACAATGATTTTCATCTACCCGTTCATTAGTTGTCACGGTTTTAATTTGTTTGCTTTGTTTTGTTTAATTTGTTAGCTCTGCTAGTTGTTGCTTCATTTAGTCTCTGCTTCAAACAGTTGAACTTTTAACCTTCAAGAATGATGACTGCAATGCAGAACAAAGCCTTGGGTTTTATTCCCACTTGAGAATATCTGAAACTACATTTTTGGTTCAAATTACTGAAAAATTTCTGTCTGGAGTTCGTAAGATTAAGAAGGTACAGGCTCCAGAGCATGTCAGGATTCCTTTTAAATAAACCCAATATTCTAATTGGTAGAAAGCCACGCCACTACCTAGAATACTGTTTACATCAAGAAGTGGAAGGTAAGAGCTTAACTTTAAGAGCTTGACTTTTCTGACAACTTGTACAACTGCTCATCCTCTGTTGCAAAGCAGTCTTTGGAAACGGAGAACTATAGAGTTTTCTTTTCAATACAATACCCCAATATACAGTCAATACAAACACAGAGGCCCAGAACACGTTAGTAGAATTATTTCCCAGCGCATACATGTAGCTACATTTTAGACTGATCTGTCTTGGTATTAACCAAGCAGGCGGGAGGACAATTCTCCCTACCCCACCCCTCTGGATGGTTCTGCGCCACAAACTGACCAACCTTCTTCTGTGTGCTCAGAGCCCGGCTATCTCCGCAGAGGAACCCTGGGGGCACTAACACCTCACACAGAGGTCCTGTCTGCCTTGTTGAATTTGGGTTCCCACCGTTCATCGTATATCGGTTCGGTGATAGCATTTTTTCGGGCTTTCAGTTTGACAGTTAACATCGCGTTTCCTAAAGGCGTCATTTATCCATACATATTGAGACACTTCCAGGGGGGAGGAACAAGCTCCAAACAACACAAGATAAAACTGTTCTTACAGAAACGCACTCTGGACAGAACGATGTAAATAAGTTCGCCTTGCTGGAGTGAGCCCTTTCTTGTTTTCTATTTAGGGAAAAGAAAACATTGTTCATTTCTCCCTTCCCTTGACTCCTGCCTAGCTCTGGGAGCAACACCACATAAATAAAGCATCACTTAGCCAATATCATAGGAAGTTCAGTTAAAGAAATGTTGGCTCCAAAAACCCAAGACTGTGATCGCAGCTTCACTTCAAAGAAGATCTGAACTCTCTAATGCACATATTAATGATTTCATCTAGTCCCCCAGTATAACTTCAGGTGCCAATCGAAAAGGGGGCACCGGAGAATATTCACTCATTTGTACAGAGAAAGGGCAACAAAGAAAGCTAACCAGAAGATACCCCAAAGAGAAGAAAATAAAAAGTCATCTTACAGTTTTGCATCAGAGTAAAAAAAAAACAAAAAAACAAAAAAACAAACACCCAAACAAAAAACCCCCCACAACTGTAAGTACTGTAATTAACTCAAACATCCATCTCCCAATGTGGACCACAAATTGAGGAGATAACATTCGCAGCCTCGCGCCCATCACCCAGGCTTGGCAGCAAACAGCCATTCTGTAAAGCAGAAGTATAAAGGCAAAAGTTACTTGAAGAGCAGATTTTCTTCATTAGGCATTACTGCCATATCAAATGGTGGCAAGGGAGAAGAGTATTTCACAGCTCTCCAGCAGAAACAAATAATTTTCCAAAGGACAGAAATATAATAATATATTAAAAAACTACAGACTTGACATCCTGATGGTATTTCCACCATGCAGAAGGCTACCAAACATTTTGGGAGAAATCTGGCCAAGTACTGAGAATAAAGAAGAAACTGGAAAGACAAATACATTCTTCTCAGTCCTGATTCCTGTGAGAAGACTGAATAGAAAATAAGGAATAAGCAGAAAACAAAGAAGAAAGAAATAAACATCAATATGGGAACTACTTTTTTGAATGGGATCCTCAAATTGACTAGGGAAAAACTGTAGCATTACGCAAGCAGTGTGCTTTACCCAAATATCATAAGGAAAAAAAAGCTGCAAAAGTGTGGTTTTTAATCCTACAGCAAGTTAACTAAACAAAGGCAAAAGGGTGTAATCATGCTCCTCCATCACACGCTGAAACACAACGCAGACCTCTGACCACAGAACTGTACTTATGCCAAGTCCATGATGTTTGTCCTCGCTGCAGAGGCAGCGTAACACATCCCGTACGTGTTGCATTTGAGCTCAGTGCGTATTAAAACGCCCCATCCCCCCAACCAAGGACGCTGACCTTGATGTCCTCCAGGTTCAACCTCATCTTACTTCTCCTTATTTTCTAGACACCACTACCATATCCTCCCCAATCTTCCAGCTCCTTCTCGTTCATTTCCTTCCAACACCATTGTTATAATCACAAAAGAAAGTTGTCTGTCATATCCGAGTGAGTTCTGTTTTAACCACATTTCTGAAGTACGTAAGACAATCTTATTACTATCAGCTTCCCCATCACAACTTGGATTCTTAGCTCAGATTGAGATTTTTCTGTGGATAGAACTGCACCAGTATTTGCTCGGTTCAACCTCTCGTATAGTACAAGCTACGGTATTTCTAATGCACACAGCTTTCATAAACAGCAAATCCAAAGGGGAAAGGTAGAGCTAACGTGCAGAACATATATAACACGGCCAGATCACCCAACAGAAGCATTAGTTATCAATCTAAAGACATTTAGCAGGCTTCCTTGGCATCTTATTTTCCAGCAGGATGCCATTAGTGGCAGTGGACAGATGCGTGGCTGCTACACAACCTTCCTCCAAGAGTTATCTGCCTCGCTGTCACTTGATAAATTAATGTTGTTATGAATATGCATGGAGCCATGCTGTTCTACTGCCAGAGAACCCAGGGATATTGAAGGAACAGCATAAATCAACGAGCGCAGAAGAACAGCGAGATCAGCGCCCCTTTCGGTGGACTGCCTAAGTGTAATTTAAACACAGAGACCTGAGAGGTGAGCGGCACCTCGGGTTTCTCGTTCAGTCTCTGCCACCAAAGGGTGGCAGAGTGGTTATATTTTCCAAACATAACGCTCTCCTCCCCAGCGCTGCAGAATTACCAGAGATGACTCTTGCTCCAGGACTGGTCTGAGGCTTCCCCCTTTAAGGCACCGTTCCTCCCACTGGGTATCATAGAATCACTGAGGTTGGAAGGGACCTTTAAGCTCATCAAGCCCAACCATTAACCTACCCTGACAAAACCACTGCTAAACCGTGTCCCCAAGGACCACATCTACCCTTTTTTTAAACACCTTCAGGGATGGCAAATCCCCCACCTCCCTGGGCAGCCTCTTCCAATGTTTAATAACCCTTTCAGTGAAAATTTTTTTCTTAATATCTAATCTATGGCAGATGCTCTCTTTGGGGCTAGAACAAATCCCACCCCACCCATAGCATTTCATGTTTTCAAGCTCTATGAGCAGAAGTGGTTTTAGTGGCTTCGAGTGCATAGAACACACAGCTTTTACTTTCATAGAGCAAATATAGAGCACCTCTTTATGAGGAGAGGCTGAGAGAGTTGAGATTGTTCAGCCTGGAGAAGAGAAGGCTCCAGGGAGACATTACTGCAGCCTTCCAGTACCTAAAGGGGCTACAGGAGAGCTGGGGATGGACTTTTTACAAGGGCATGGAGTGATAGGACGAGGGGGAATGGCTTCAAACTGGAAGAAGGGAGATTTAGATTAGATATCAGGAAGAAATTTTTCACTCTGAGGGTGATGAGCCCCTGGGGCAGGTTGCCCCGAGAAGCTGTGGCTGCCCCATCCCTGGAGGTGTTCAAGGCCAGGTTGGACGGGGCTTGGAGCAACCTGGGCTGGGGGGAGGTGGCCCTGCCCAGGGCAGGGGGGGTGGAACTAGATGATCTTCAAGGTCCCTTCCAACCTAAACCATTCTATGATTCTATGAATAATTATTTGTTCTGCTTGTCCACTAAAAGCAGAAATGCAGTAAATGGTTACGGTCCCTTCCATTCCCTGCAGTCCAACACACACCCTCCATGCAAGATACTGCTCTTGCAGAAGTGTAACCCCTCATACAGTATTCCCACTCGGAGCAAAGCCCTCAGCACTCCCTACCCAATAAACCAACTCTTTACTATCTCGGGGGCTTCTGGCAATAATTCTATTTGAAATGCAAATATAACATTTCTTTTACTAAAACAGCCAAGAAATCTTTAAGACTACAAGAGCTCTCTCTACCTTTCCTTCAGCTAATACACATTTAGCTGAGCTACAGATTAATTTATTCATTAGCTGGCAATGGCTTAGCACATGTGCGCTGTTTTTCTCAACTCCTGTAAAGCACTGACCAGTTTTAATTTGCTCTCAAAGAGCTGGCATGAGAAAGAAGCGTGTCAGATGCTATACCATTTCACCTATAGAAAGCTGATGGAAAAATCATCTTTTGATTTCAAATGCAAAAAAACAGCAGGAAGTTAGGGTTGTTGGGTTTTTTCCCCCCACCCTTTTCTTGTTTTCAGCAAAAAGGTCTGATCACATCTTGCTTATAGCTGGAGATTTTACTACTGCATAATGCTACAGTTGTATACATGAGCTTGATAGTACGTTATCTGTGCGTGTCTCATCTGCCACTATTGTCTCAGAGTCGCCTACGCAAGTTTGCAAAAAAATAATCCATATTAACGATGGGTCTGGTATCAAAAGAGACTTCCTCATTTCTTCATTTAAAACAGTTGTTGATCTGACAGTAGAAGTCATTATGAAAAAAAAAAGGTATGCATTTTTCATTGTGCGTCTTTTTTGGCTTGCCTTCTCCCAGCTCTCTTTCTAGAGCACAGAGTTAGCGGCTGAGCTGCAATCCCCTTAGTTACACAAATGAACGGTGCTTGTGAGAGTCCCCAGCAGTACACCCCCCTCTGCACAGCACATTCACAGCTCTAACGAGACATCACAACATTGCCTGATAGAATGGGCCCTTCATTGCCAAACGAGTAATTTCTCTGTGAAGGTATCCTGCTCCATGATCAGCTACGGATGGGCTAGAGAAAGAGATGCATAGGGTTTTCTTTCTTTTAATTAAGGCTGTATCTACATACAGAACAATTACTACCTTTCTCTGAACACTATTTCACATCATTTGACTGGGACACCACAGAAGACACTGTTAACGAAACACAGAACTTGCCTGATTAACTCACCGTTATTTCTTTGCCAGATTCTGTCATCGCTTCTCATCAAAAATCATTTTATTCCACAGCTGTCGTACTGACTTCTAAAGTACTAAAGGATATAAGAACCTGGCACAGTACGCCTTTTTCAGACAAAAATACAACTGCTGGAATTCAATCATTTAATTTTCAACTCTTTTAGTAGGCTAAGTGTATTATCTATCAAAAAGATACTACCGGAAATAGTACGCTATGACCATTAGAGACCGAAAGTGACCGTGACATCAATCACACTCAGGTTAGCAAACATTAGAAACGGTGGCAGGCAGCACAGGTTTCACATAGCTTTCGCTGGGCTAATAGGAAACGAGATGATGGGAAAATGTCAGAGGGGACATTCTGAAGACAGAAATGAGTCAGTGCGTTACACTGGCAAAAGGTTAGAGAAGCACCTTAATTACAACCCAGGCAATAGATGCAACTTTTACCTCATTAAGATGACTTGAATTCTATCCTGTTACTTTATATAGATTAATACAATTTTATGATAGCAGTAAAGAAGGGCTAAGAAAAGAAGGATCCTGCAACAAAATGGGTGCAGATGCTCTTATCTGAAAATGCTCCAAAGCTTTCACTGAAAACTAGTGTCTAAGTTTAAGTACACAAGATACTCTGTCCTAGAAAATAAATTTCCCATTAGTGTTCTTTAAGGTAATGTTTCACTACGTACAGACTCTGTCTTTCAAAGTTCATTTTTAGTCTCATCTAGCATCAACATAACCTGCAATCACATGTATGGGAAATCTGTGTAATAATAGCAAATGTGATATCTGTATTGCACTGCCCTTTTTTGTTGTTTTTGTTTTGTTTAATTACTATGCAATTTATAACGCACAGTTTTAATTTTCTACTAACAGAGTTACTCTTTGGTGCAGGCTCCCCGAACAGTTGTAAATGCCATCATTTAAATCCCATCTGGAGGTCAAACCTGACCAGAATGTAGTATGAAACCAAAGCAAAATGAACAAACACAGCAGGAAGTTTTGAATTATTTTGCAGCAGCGGGTATAAAGAACATCCTCCCAAACCAGCCGAGTAAACAGGATGGATCAGAGCCGTGCAGCATTGCTATTAAGCTGCAGAACTTATCTTGTGGTCTTCTGGTTCTTGAGAGGGAAATCCAAACAACAGTAACAAGTGGCTTTACAATTTAAGCCATAATCAATGTTGATTTGCTGCAGGTTGAACTTCTGAGATAGTGGAAAGCAAAAAAAAGAAATTAAAAAAAAAAAAAAAGCAACCAACCCCAAGCAGGCGCTCTCCATCTCTTCCCAAAGTGTTCCTGAACAGCGTGAAGAGGCAACTCTCTCTGTTGGAGGGCAGCAGTGGATGAGCTCACAGGTAGCGGCAGACAGCCCTTCCCCAGCAGCACGCTGCGGGTACACAGCCAGGACGTGGCAGGATCAGAAATTCGACAGCCGCAGCTCCACCAGAGAAACGGTCAGGGTGCACTCACCCAAAAATGAAGCAGAGCCCAAGGTAACAACTGCTGTGTAGTGATTTTTAATCGCTTTCAAAAGTTGGGAGAGCAGCTCAGCCACCGTCACCTCCGTCACCATTAACTCACTGCCAGATCTCCAAGGCAGCCACCAGCTCCTTTTTTTTTTTCCCCCCCACTTGTTCCGCGGTTATCACCCTCCCACACAAAAACGGCCAAAAGCCCTGTTTGTTGCACATGCATGTGGGCACTAAGCACCAGCTGTCTGAACAAGGAGCGATGGAAGAGGAGGCGGCCACTTTGCCTTCCCTCTGCCAAACTCTCCACTGCACTAACATCTCATTTCATCTCAGCAACAGCAGCGTTTGGCCCTACAATTCTTTGCAGTGTAGTTTTAGCTCCATCAATAGGATTGACTGAAGTCGCAAGAAGGTGGAGGTCAGAGCTGGAAAGGGCAAGTAGAAACGGAAAACAGAACTCCGAGATACAACCGAACGGCTAACGCTAAATAACCTGGACATGCTTCCTTCTCCACAGCACTTGGGAGGCTCTGCCCTGAGCCAATGCCCTCCTTCTTCTAAGGAAGGATCCCAGGAATCCTAATGTAAGGAAGCACAAATTCAATGCTTAGATTGAGATAAATGAAGTTAACGGGTGACCTCCATTTTAGTTTTCAGCAGAGAGACGCACCAGACAACGCCTATAAACTGTAAGACAAGAACCATGCTCAGGCAGGGAGGGAGCTAACAGAAACGAGGAACTGAGCTACAGAAACACAGGATGGGCAGTCTTCAATTCAACCCCTATATTCCTTAGAAGAGCTTCTAGAACAAATTTCAAGCAAGGTGGTACAAGCAGGCTGTGTATGAAACTCATCACCTTCGGAAACAGTGTTTCACTGAAACAGAACCAAGCTGAGGCCAGGCAAGTCTAGAGAGGCCAGGTACAACCAGTGGCATATTTAAGACTTCGTGGACAGAAGCAAATCAGACATCTTTGGAGAACAATGACGAAACCAACCAATTTCACCATTCAACCTTAATCCTAAAGTCCTTGCACCCGCATTTATCAGCATTAACCTTCATCAGAAGGCACAGAGAACTTAAGACTTCATGGGATGGTTTTAAAACTCCCCTTACTTCCGCCTCAAAATTCCTTTTGAGATTTCCCGCTTCCTTTTCCCAAAATTGAGATTTTTGCTGAAGGGAAGCTACCCCTCTCTGAAGAAAACACTTTCAAAGGGGTAGGCTACATAAAAATTGGTACGATTCCCTAAAAACTCACATTAAATTTACTCTGAAGTAAATTTTAAGTAAATAAATCTTTCTGTAGACTACCATTGTGTACTACCGGTCACAGCTGCCTTTGTGGGTTTTTTGGCAGACTACTGGTGAAAAAAAAAAAATAAAAAATTATTTGGCAGTTCTAAGATAAAAGAATAATAAGTTTTATTTTGGTTATGTGCTTCAAAGTGACATTCACACACTGTCCCCATCGTGGGCATCGGGCATGCCAGCAAAAGCAGTCTGATGCATGCTGGCAGCCAAAACACATCGCTTATGCCCACACTACCATTGTTTCTCATACATTTTTTTGGTGGGGTTGGGTTTTTTTTGTTGTTTTGTCTTATATAATAAACATGGGGATTTGCTGCCTGTATAGGAACTGGTTAGCAGAAAGCCGCTCACACTGTTCCATGTATTTTGCTGTAATCCCAGCTCCCCCCGTCAACTTAAGACACATCTTTTCATATGGGCATAACAGAGATGAAAGTCACTTATTTCAACCATCATTCAGGTTTTGATGACATGAAAGCCACGTGGGGAAATACTGCTCCTGTAAAATTCAGTAGCAGGTCCCCTGAATGTAGGCTGCCAGCACAAATGTAGCTAGGTTGGTTGTGTAGTTTATCCAGTACCCTTCTGGGAAGCGCTTGGACTCTGCCTCCTGAAAGGCACTGTTTGTTTTTCAAAACAAGTACAGAAATAAAGTTGAAAATCTGTTAGTTAAAATATAGTAACTTTAGGGCGTATTAGAAAAAGCATACAAAGTAAGTACGTACATTAAACTCTTTACAAGAGCTCAGTAAACATTTTGGAAGTTGAACATCCATATGCACCGAGCAGCTCTAAACTGCTGCAGAGCAGTTCCACCTTTTCTTGGTAAATACGTAACACCAGTGGCAGCTTTTAGATTGGCTCTAATACATTTTAAAATACAATGGTGCAAGTTTTCTTAAAAGTGGATACTGGCTTAGGGTTAAAATTCCCCATTTAGCTCCATGAAAGTTCACAGTATTGTGCATAAGACCTGGCCTTGGGCAACCGGGTCTAGTGGGAGGTGTCCCTGCCCAGGGCAGGGGGGTTGGAACTTGATGATCTTCAAGGTCCCTTCCAACCCAAACCATTCTATGATTTATCAAACTTAACAAGAGCCGTACAAGAAAGTTCTATCCAAGCAAGCTGCCTAGAGTTGGCTTTGTAAATTGGGGCCAATAACTCCTATACTAATGTTTCCTCTGTAGTTAAGATCACCGTCTTCTCCTTCAACGTGCTGGTAGTTTGCCAAAAGGGAAAATGTGAACAAGCAGAAACCCACCAACTCACAGGCGGCCGCCTGATGATGCTACTACAGACGCTATCACAGCTAAGCAGCAAGCTATGTTTCAAAGCATTTACAAACACTTCACTTCAGAATATTGCATAAAATTAAGCATGATTTACTTCCATTATTAATTTGCGACTTAAACAAACTGTACCCATGGCATTCCCCAGTGGGGTACTTGTACTATTGACCTGAGTCTCCAAACATATTGGCCCAAACACAGCACGGCATGTGCAGCATTACAGAGCTGATAGGATCTGAATGGAGTTTGTACGTGTAGAATTAAGCTGTCCCTGCTTAAATGCTTGAGTGGATAAGAGGCAAAATACGCAAGAGTATAAAGCAAGCACAGTTTTTCTTTAACACTTAAATAAGCAATTTTGAGCTGCTTTCTGAAGTTACCTGTACTTCATACATTCCTGTAGTTATTTTTCATTATATCCTCTCCCTACGGAAATACATTTAGAGAGTAAAGTCTCCACAAAAATACTGAAATTCCAGGACTAGACCAGGCTACGGAGAGACCTTACTGCGGCCTTCCAGTACCTAAAGGGGACATACGAGAAAGCTGGAGAGGAACACTTTACAAGGGATAGGACACGGGGGAATGGCTTTAAACTAGGAAAGAGGAGATTTAGATTAGATATTAGGAAGAAATTTTCCACTTAGGGCGGTGAGCCCCTGGCGCAGGGTGCCCCGAGAAGCTGTGGCTGCCCCATCCCTGGAGGTGGTCAAGGCCAGGTTGGACGGGGCTTGGAGCAACCTGGGCTGGGGGGAGGTGGCCCTGCCCAGGGCAGGGGGGTGGAACTGGATGATCTTAGAATCATAGAATAGCTAGAGTTGGAAAGGATCCTGAAGATTGGATGATCTTCAAGGTCCCTGCCAACCTAAACCATTCTATAATTCTATGACTTCATCTTGGAAAATCCGGATTACAGAAGTAATTAATAGGTTGTTTTAGGAGCACAGAGTTTTCAGTGGAATCTCTTTGGTCTCTAAAATACAATAAATTCAGGAAATTTCATTCATTTGCCCTCAAAAACTCTTCCTTTAGGTCGATCTGTCACTAGCTAATTATTGCATGTGACACCGACAGTTAACCCGCTGTTTCCAGACGTATCCCTCAGCTCAGGTAACAAGACAATACACTTGGAGAATACTTGCAGGACTGAAAACAGCACACACAACCATCACATACCATAAATAACACAACCTTTTTAAGGTGTCACATTAGGATAAAACGGCAAATGTTCAAATAATGGATTTTACAAGTTAGCAGCGTTCATTTGCAGTACACTGTGAAAACAGGAGGCAGAAAGCTGAAGTTTATCAGTTACGCAGAGATACCAACCCATACACCTATGACCAGTCCAGCATTAATCACAGCCTTGTTTAGGACGTGGGTCCGTGCCGCTATCGATTACCCTGCGGAACTAGAACAAGTGACAGGCTTATCGCACTCCCAACCCAGAGCTCCCCCCTCCCTCGGTAACCGCACAGACCTCGCAGCAAACTCAGATTCAGGGGAGTTGTTTTTTGTAATAACAACAGCCTCCCACTTCCTTCATGTTTCCAGGGCAGAAGCCACACACCGGCTCCCAGGAGAGGAGAGCGACGGTGCTGCCAAACAGGGACCTGTAAGGACGCAACAAAAGCCTGGCTTTTTGTGGAACTACCGCCAGTGGGAGAAAACAGCCACTTCCTAATGTGGCCATGGCCCCAGAAAGCCTGGGTTCCGTCAAAATATAGCTGCTTCTACATTACTGGGTTTGTACACGGAGCCAACCATCCTGACTTCAACAGGATGACACTCCTAGGTGTTTAATAAACTGACTTTCACACCTGGGCCCATACATCTGCAGGCACAGGCACCACATTAACAGTGTATATAAACGGCTTCACTCAGGAAGTGAAAACCAGCAGAGCCGTTTGGATGTAACCATCTCCCTGTTCTATTGTCAATGCAATGCAACAGACTTAATTAGTGGCTCTTCTTTCTGAAGGAAAGAATATTTTAATCTCATTATTTCCTCATTAACTGATAGTAACAGAAGCACTGAGTCCGACTAACACGGACAGCACTAGATCCCGCAGCTGTCCAGCACAAAGTGATGAATTGCTAAGAAAAATGAAGGTTTTGAGACTAAAAAAAACCAAAACCCAAACCAAACTATCTAAGAATGCCATGAGATAAATATTTTAAGTATATATAGCAGTAACTATGATGAGGCCCTGTTCTTTAGTTTTATTGTGGTTCCTGCAAATAGCTAGATAAAGGAACTGACATAATCTGGTACAGCTTCATCATCTTAAAAAAAAATAGTAATCCATTAACCATTGTGCCGCATTGTTCTTATGAAAGCTATGACAGGATTTTTAAATGCAAATTTTATTTTCCTCCCCCAACTGACAGTTTGTGTTGCTGTTATAACTCTTCACTCCTCCAATTCCATCCACTACCATTCCACTCCCACACGAACACAAAGCGGAGATGCCACATAATACCCATTAGCACACTGTTTTCTCAATATAACTTAAAGTTTGTTTTCCTTCCTGTAATTTTTATTGCCTGGCCTTTTCACTAATCCAGGACTTAATAATGAGAGCTGGCAGCTGCTATTTCTGCAGCATTCTGGACAAGAGCATAAATTTCATCTCATATTGACTTTATCTGCTACTTAATATTATGTCAATGCCATTTGGCAAATACGGAAAAAGTGAATTGTCTCTCTACTTTCATTCTTACAACTGAATCAATCCAGGGTCAAATAACTATCAATAGATCTTTTTTCCACCAACTTTTTTTTTTTTTGAAGACTACATATACTCACTAATCACTGGATTTCCACTACAATAGAATCACATCAATTAAGCAGTATCCTAAAAATAACTGCCAAAAGCAACTTTTGCACCAGCTTTTCACTAGAAATCAAAGAAATGACAGGATCTGCTCATTTTGAATGGGCCTCTTCATTTTTAATCTTTAACCTTTTCTCATTTTTCTTTGGACACTAAAAATAGGCACGAACTGCGAGTTGCTCATTGCTCAATCAAGAATCGTATCCTAAAACTGCGCAACAGCCTTGGATAGCCTTCCCAGAGTAAACACTAAATAATTGGTTACCCATTAGGCAACCAGTTGCTTGCAATGTTGAGCTACGATCACTGATGGTAACCAAAGACCTCAGTGTTTTACAGTCTTCCTGCCACCAACATCGGAGAGAGCCACAGAACCTGGCAGGATTATTGGCTGTTGCTACTCAGACGGACAAGGGGAAGGGAGGACATCTGCACAGCACTTCAGCAGCGCTTCCTGAGGATGCTATCTGCATTGGTGACCCTGACAGCTGGCCACATCTGCAGGGCTAGGGACAAACACAGTGCATAAGAGAAGTTGTGCTGTATTATTTTGATTCATAACCTAAAACTACAAATATAATCTAAAAAACAAAAGCAGGCGTGTATTTTCCATGCTTGTCTTCCTTGCAGTCCCAAATTTCTAGACATTATTAAATATTCTTTCTTAGGAAAGCTTCATTAAATCCTAACAAAGATATCTTTTTCGTCTCGGAACCAATGGACGATCTCACATCCAAAAATCCTCTGGTTCTGCGCCAGTGTGGCGTAGTGTGAAAAAACAACAACTCATGCCAGTAAAATGGAGAAGGACACGTTCTCTCTTCTCATCAGACTTCTCTCGGGGACAGATGCAGGCACCCTGGCAGCCCATGGGACTGCCTTCTGCTTGGTGGGATTGGCTGACCCAGTAACACAGGCACCTGCGCCGTTCTCCCATGAAATACACACAGTGCATCTACCTCCTCTGGCCACCTCCCACATCTTCCAAGCCAGCTACCTGTGACCAGCAATCTGGCACCACGCACACCCGCTCCACACGGTGGGTAGTACCAGTCTCAGCACAGTTTCGGCACAGCTAATTATATCAAAAGTCTATATAAGGAACTAAGATTACTTGTCCTTCCCCCTAAAGGTCCCTACATCTGGGTTCAAATGCCACAGTAACAGCGTGAGAAACCACAGCAGTGCACACTGGGCCAGACCCCAGTAAGGATGATCTTTCTCCTGACCTAAGAAATGCACTGGAGGTCCTTTTTCTGGGCAGACACTACCCCAGACATCACCTCCAAGCATGTATTCCCTTGCCTTTTCTAGAGATACTCCCGAGCTCGTTTCTAGCTGCAGTGCTATTATTAGCATGGCGCAATGCCCTCCAGCCGAAGCAGCGAGAGCGGCGTACCTGCCGAATGCGCAGAGCCAAGGGCAGAGACAGGTTGTCCCTACCTGTCCACAGCTTTCCGCCCGGGGAGGCCACAAACACCGGCAGCGCGAGGCTCTGGGTAACCCGCGGCTGACCTGCCTTAGCGGGGGAAAAAGAATGCGAAACTCCACGTGGGTCTGTAAGAAGCAGAAGGGACTCTCCCACTACCAGCGGTCAGGAACTGCACGCAGCTTGGTAAGTGAAGCGCTCAGTGAAGCGCAAAAGTGATCGCTGAACTACTGCTAAAAGGTATGGAGACAAAAAGAGAAATGTAGAAATAAAAGATCATTTTTTAAAGCAACAAAACCAGGACAAACTGTTGGATATTGTTTTTTTCTCTTTTCCACATTTTACAACTAAGAGAAAGAAAGAGTATCAGATTTACCTGCACGCAGACCGCGCTACAACTGCAGCAATGGAAACCCACCATAAACCTGATTTAACTGCCTGGTTAAAAGTATTCACATCCTGTGTTGATAGAGCAATGAATTTGTCCACTGTGCTTTGTGAGACTGCATTTTACTTACAAAAATACTCAGCCTCACTGTAAAGAAATCAACTACATGTATTATTTGGCACATCAGTAAAACCGAGAAAAACAGCATTTCCTTAATATTCATAAAGGGATCTTTTTCCTTCTACATTAACGTATGGGAACACGTAACGTTTTTTCAGTGTGTAAGAGTATCTTTGCTACGTTCTGCCAGGCAAGTCACAATAAAAGCAACTGTGAACAGTTCTACATAACAAAAATACTACCCTGTGACACTTCATAAGCTTCATATTCCTTCCAGGAGAACACACAAACATCTATTCTCTTGTGAAATTGTTTTTACATTGCCAATTCTATTGTGCCCAAAAATATCCCAAACACACCACATAACACTTGCGGGACGAGTTGATTAATGACAAGAAGTCAAAGACAATCTCAGGTATCGTAGTAATGAAAATTTAAATGTCCTTTTCCTTGTGAAGAGAATCTTCAAAACCAGTGTCTGAAATGGAGCTAATCTTGAAAGGAGGATTAGGATACTTACCTGCTTCCTTCAGCCAAGATCTTAGAACATCCCCTTATCCACTTACATACGCGACAAAGTGAGCAGATATTGAGCAGTACACACAAAAGCTCCAAGAAATACTTCCTTCAGCACGCAAGACCTGTGCCACACCTCGGGACAGCAGATAGAATGCATCTTGCTGCTGGCACGACAAGATTAGCAGGAGAGGAATAACATCTGTAGACACTTCAGGATCTGAAAGATTCCGAGTTCTACAATTGAGAAGGTACTCATGGGACCGCATCTCTGTCCCCAAAGTGCCTGCTGCTGGCGGAGTGGTATAATTGTCATTCTTATACATGCTTAAAAGCACCACACAACTATTTGAAGCGCACAAGGCTGCCAAGTCATTCCTACAAACAAATAATACCTCTTGCCGACTGAAGCTGCATGCGCTGCAAACACGACTTTGACTTCTGTACTGCCGAGGCCATCCCTACTGTCCTCGGATGCTCCCGGCTGGTGCAGGCATATTTAAACACACAAAATGCCACGCAAAATTTCACCGAGAGATTTGGCAGAAGCATAGCTGCTAAATGAGCAGCAATCAAGTAGTTCACCCAATCAGTTTTCTAATTCACCACGACTGCTATAAATACTACCCGTTATTACTGAATGTAGCTTTTAGGGGAAAAATACATGCACAATTCCTGCAGTATCTAATCTATGTGAAAATTATACAGAACATCACATTAAAATCTAAGTAAACACTTTGGCATACTCCTAATGTATGTGCATAGATTACTTGGGTGTACTTCTAGGATAAGTACCATTTGATGTTCAGATTATTGGTGGATATTTAAAGTTGATTACCCTAGAGGTAAGATATAATTGGTAAACAAGGAACATATACAGAACAACAACATAATAACCACCAGTTGTATTTATTTCACAATTTATTCCTACGTGCGGGACAATAGTTCAGTAAAGATATTAATTGTTTTTTTAAACTAACAAAATGAAATCAGGAAGTTCCCAAAGCATCGTTTTTCATGATATTGCATTAGAAGTTGAACGGAAGACCTTACTGGACATCACTTTGACAGCACCTCAACTGACGCAGCGTTACTTTGAAACCGGAGCTGTGTCGCCGGCACAGAGGGAGAACAGGGGCTCTCAACAGGCAGAGCTTGCTGCGGGGCTGCGCGGACCCACAGTGAGCCCCACGCTGGGCATCCTCCCAGGAGAAAGACTTCCACAGCCCAACAGTAAATCTCAGACGCCACTTAAGACAACTTTTTAGCTTACAGCACTTCAGGCAAGGAAAACTCCATTGGTTGTGGCAAAGGCTGGTATTTACTTCAGTAGCAAAGTGCTAGAGATGGAAGAATAAACATGCAGCAGCAGATAATAAGAGAAGAAACAAAATAGATGTAGGTAACAAAAGAACAAACAAACAGAGAGGAGACACTGATGTGCTCAGTAGATTACTAAAGAGATCAATCAGCTCACAGATGTGATGGTGGGGACATGTTCACTTGGCTAACACATATTTAATTACCTATATTATTTTCCCTTTTCAGTGTAGGTACCTTGTCTAGACTGTTTGATTACACCCAGCTGCAAGCTGCTTCTGGCTTTTCTCTCTCTTTTGTGTTATTTTTAAGGTGGGTTTCGCTACGCAATACAGTGCAATTGCAGTCTCCTTCCACATTTCTGCCTCCTTATCGCTGCGAGGCACTGACAAATTGTTGTTGTTTGGTTTTTCCCACCGATGACCTGAATTAGCCACTACCAGACACAGCAGTGCTGGGCCATCAGCCTCCCCGGTTGTTGGAGTCACACTGCCTCTCGAGATGAAGTATAGCTCCATTTCCTGTGGGTGCGGGGTGTTGAACTAGAGACAGGTACCCTCATCCCCTCCAACAGCTGGCAGCCAAAGGGATTATCTGAAAGCAAAAACCTAGAGAGAAGACCCTTCACAACGAAAGCATGATTGCGTAACGTGGATAATAATAAATGAAACCTAGATAAATAAAGATAGTTATCCAAAAATAAAAAGGAAGGCTATTTAGACGCTGTCCTACGCAGCTGCTCATGTTTGGAGTATCTGTTAATAAATGCACAGCCCGACTGGAATTGTATATAGGATACATCAGGAGCTTCCCTGGTGACAGCACTTCCTCCAGGAGTGCGTGTGCCCAACACCAGCACAGATCAAACTGGTTCCAAGCACGAAGCAATGGTCTTCCAGAGGAAAGTAAATGTTGTGTGTGAATCGCTGCTGAAAGACAAGGCGGGAATCTCCCTGACAACAGATGCACTAAAAGACCTTGGAGCAGCAGTCTGAGCCTTCCTCGCGTAAAGAGAAGACTCCAGCAGTCAGATAGATGAGGCAATAAAACACTTGGGGAGAGGGAATGGGCTCTGGTTAAACCCTGCCCGGAGCAGCCATAGAGGAAAGTCTAGCTAAAGACCACTTCAGTGCTGCTGTAAGCTGTGGGAATGTCCAGATGCAGCTGTGAAGCATGAAGCTGCATTCAGTTAAGTCATCACGTTAGCATATGAGGAGGAAAAAAGCCATAAGCTGGAAGAGTGTGAAAAAAACAGCATCGAGACCTAGAATTGCACAGTTCAAGGACACAGCACCAAGAACAAAGTGTTTCACAGCACGTGTTTTAAAAATGGTAGCGCATTCAGAGCTTGTATTCCTTTTAGAGATCTGGCACCAATTTCTGGAACAATTGTTGCCCGCAGGTACGTTTGTGAGAATAACCCTGTTAGCAGCGCCCTAAGCTGGTACCAACTCCAGTGCTAACTTTCTGCCTTCCGATCTTTCCACAGCATTCATGTGGGCTGTAAAACGGCTGCTCTCTCCTCGGAGCGGCTTTTGTTGCAGAAAAGTATCGTCCACGTAGTTTGAAAAGTCACTATAAAAACTCATACTTGAGGTAGCAGGTACTTGAGCTTTCCCACCCTGACTTAAGCATGCAGACCTTGAAGATGAAAACCCCTCTGGCAAGCTGCACTGCCCGTATCTCCAATGCAGACAGAGCCAGTTCACAAAAAGAATACACTTTCATATGACAAAAAGGAATACAAATGCAACTCTACTAAGTAAAAGAAACCAAAACCCAACAAACCAACCACAGAATCACACAGAATGGTTAGGGTTGGAAGGGACCCTCTGGAGATCTAGTCCAACCCAGAGCAGGGTCACCTACAGCATGTTGCACAGGACAGTGTAGATGACCTGGCTTTACAGATGGAGAACGAAAATGGAAAGAATTACTTGAATCACTTTGCATAAGAAAAGGCATAAACCAGGAACAATTATATTTTACTGGGGACCTAAATATTGATTTTAACAACTTAAGAATCTCACGCATGCTTTTGTCTCCTCATTACTTTGATTTCATAGGATATTTAAGAGATACCTCAGGTGCTTCACTATCAGGAGAGGAAAAATGTTTTTAATAAGCATTCATTCTTTGGTTGCATTTTAGCGGTGGCAACCTGTCTTAAAAGAACAGAATTTCATAGTGCTATACTGAAACAGCACTAGAAACACAGGCACACGGTTTTCACCATTACTTGCTTTTCGAGTCAGTCAAAGGAGCTGTGCTCCAAGTAACAAGTGCTCCTAAAAAGCCTGTAAACATTTCAGGAAGAGATATTTAGAATTCAGACATGAAAATCCTAAACACACTTAATGCCACTGCAGCTACACTTGGCCAGGTGCGATTTCTAAATTATTCCATCGAAGAGATAAAAAAATCCTACCATAACACAGCTTTGCCAATAGCTCATTCTTTCAAATTACTTGAAATTATACTGCATCTGGAGAGCTTGCAAGAAACATGGAGAGATTCTCTGTTAAGTACACGACATAATAATGGAAACCAATGTAATACAGAAAATCCAGTTCTGCTACCAGAAAGTAAGAAGAGTTATCTTTCCAGGAAGATAAAAACAGACAGCTCAAGAAAGAAATAAGGGAAAAAAAGTCTTCATGATAAAAAGAACAGTTTTCTGATGTGTTTCAAGTACTGAAAAATCTAGGACTTACTTAACAGCTTTGTTGGCAGATCTGAGAGTCACTGAACTCAAAAAGATTATCTGAAGTAGTGCACATCAAGTCAGTTTTTGCATAAGAACGTCCTTGCCCATGTCTAAGCATGGGAAAGACACAGGGGTTGAGTTGCACCAGTGTGCTGAACACAAATCAAGGCAGATACAATCCCCTATCTTCTCTCATATTAAACTGGGGAAATACCATTCGCACTGTAGTTCAATTCTTCAGTGGCTGGGGGGTGATGAGGAATGTTACCTAGTAGAAAAAAAAAATCCCAAGCAGCACTACAAGTTTCTGTTAGACTAAGTAGGCTTACATAGCAAGCAAATGTAGCTGAGGCAGAGCCATAAGAAAACTGGAGATTACACACTCTAACTCTTCAGGTTTTTGAGATGATCAGTCCAAATAAGTAACTAGGTAACACCTCACAGCATCGTACTGTCTGTCAGCTCAGCCGCATTTCAGCTCTTCAATTTAAACAGCAGTTTGTCATTGAATCATCACAATTAAAAAACAAAACCAACCCACATTCTTTTTATAATATGTAGTCCTCTTCTGCAATCTAAACTGTTCACGTATTCTTCTGCTCAAAAAGAATATTCTTAGATTATCCTTATAGACCTCCTCACCTTTTTTTTCTGAGAAGGGCAAGAGTCCAGCAAGTATAGCAAGGAACAAAGGCTACAATCAGGGACCCCAGAGAGGCCTTGCTAGGTACCAAGGACAAAGCATGGGCTGCTCATTCCCCATCTCTGTTTTTTCACCCCAGCACAGATTCATAGTGTATCCCACTACTCTCCCCCCTCTTGGCTTGTGAAGGAGGGACTCTCCATCTCATCCTCTTTGCGTGTTACTGCTCCCCAGTTCTCCATGCCAACAGCAGTTTTGTCTCTTTCTTTTATTGCTACTTGGCAAACGTGTTACTTATTAAGTCACTGTTTTAACTCATACCCAGGAGATACAAAAGATGATGCACCAAGAGGGATATTGGCTTCCATCAGCCAATTAAGACTTTGGACTTACCGGGTTGACCAAGCACGCAGCAGACACATAGGGCACTGTGACACTCACAAAAACCCCTCTGAGCTTTCCAGCGTGCATACCATGATGCAGTTCTATCACAGGGCACCTCACATCTAGAAAGAGATTAGCTGTGTGGAGTCCAAAAGCAGCAGCGGTACAGATGTTACTACACAGACTCTGTGTTTTGGTTTAGCTAAGGCAGTCATTCAAAGCAGCAGCTCATCAAAAAGCCCCTCAAGAAGAAGCTAAAGCTCCACAGCTCTTGTCAACAAGATCCTGCAGGAAAAAACAGAAGTGATGAAGAAAAAGATTTCTAACTTTTAGCAGCAGATCAATGAAATACATCAGCACATCTCATCTCTTAGCAGATAACTTTTGGCCTCGTGGAATGTGCCATTAGACAAAATTGGTAAGAAAACATCTCCAGAGCAGAGTACCATCAGAGTGCCATGTTCACAGGTAATTGTGAAATCTGACCTACAGCACAGATTTCTAACATAGAAAAGATCTAAGTTGCTCACAGAACAACTGCTCTGAAGTGCAGGTTTGCTTTTCTCCTTCAGTCACACACTTAAGGCCTTACTTCCCATTCATCTCTAATTAGCATGCGAGAACAATGCATAAATAGGTTAATCAAACTGGTTTGTTTACAGGACGTTTGTCTTTTGTCTAATTAACGTTAAAAGAGAAATTGAGATTGGATGGCTTGGAAAGATAAGGGAAATTAAACATGTTTGGTCCCGCGGCCCATCATAACCTCATCACAGACTGGAGTGATTTCAGAGGAATGAGCGCTGTGTATTTACATGTGGCTATAAAAGCACGTTGAGTAACACACCCTATTGAAAATGCAGTCACTCCGCTGCTCTCCTGGAGAAGGCAGAGCCCGAGACCAAACCTTGCCTTCCCCCCGGCTCTCTGGAGGCAGCGCTGCCCCAGCGCCCGTGCAGCAGGGCTGGTGACTAACCAAGGAGGGAGGACTGGCAGAGAGCACAAGAGCCAGGCTTCTCCTCCGCCGTGGCAGCAGGGCTGCGCCAACAGGCGTTTGCCTCATTATTAAGTTGGAAAACATGAACAAAGTCCACAACTTCAAGAACGCTGCCTACACTTCAGATGATTTTATCACGACTGAAAACCTCATCTCCCTTGGGTTAAGCACATCCAAAAATTTTCAGGACGGAGCATCCTTGCTGGGAGACGTGCTTCGTGGCAAGGTGAAAGGCTGCCTCACCTTACACACAGGGACACGCTGGCCTTTCCTCCGTAACGTAACGTAGAAATGTAGAAAGCAACCCAGCCTTAGGAAGGTTCTGTATGTTTATAAGCAACCTGCAGGGTTTTTGAATTACCATCCAACATGAATCACTCACCAGAAAAGTTGCAGCCCTACTCATAACCCTTTGCATGAATTCTGGGTTACAAAGCAAAGGAAAGCAGCGTTCCAGCTTTAACACCACCAGCTCTGTAAAATAGAAAGATTGCCTTAAGGAAGAAACCAAAAGCTTTCTTAAATGATGTTACAATTACTGATTTTTGCTTCCTCACTTAAGAATAGGTCTGTCTCTGCCGCTCACATACCAAGAGATTTCCGTTGTTACAATAAGGGATCAATGAACATTGCTCATTCCTCGTCTCTCACACTCAGTTAAGCACTGGTTACGTAAAGCTGCATTTCTCTCCCCAAGCACAAGCTTTAGGGGATATAAGCCATTATTGTCTGTCCTCGCAGGTTTTTTATACACAAAGTATCTTTCCTTTTAAAGAAAAAACCCTCTTCTGGGGAGCAGTAAAAAATCCATTGGTTCTTAAAATAATGCAATCATAGCGGTATTTTGTTTGACAGTTAAGAACATAAAATTTTACTGGGAGAAGGGAGAAAGGTTTTCATGCAATAATAAATGCTACATTCCTAAAATAATCGCATCACTTGAATACACCTTCAAAACATATACTACTTCTTATTACCGGTATAAAGGGAATTCTTTCCCCGTGCTAGATAAAAATGTCAGGTGTTCAGAATCACAATTCTCATTCTCCTTTTACTCCCACTTTCAACAGAGCAGTAATATATCCCATTATCTGTCTCACACTAATTAGCAACAAAAAAATCAGCTATTTTAACACAGATCCTCTTTTTATGTGAAACGATATAAATTGTCACGGGCAACATAACTTACTGAAAGGATGAAAAGAAGAGAAAACCACAAGCTGAGAAAAATGACTTTAAATTCAGAGCTTCTGAATGGAAGCAAATTTCACCACATGTGAAAAAGGTATATTGGTTACTACTGCTTTGCACGATCAAATAATTTGCCTAGCTACACAGAAAAAGTGCTATCTATACAGAAAAAGACCAAGAGAAACCCCTAATTATTTATTAGCGCATTTCCTCGAATCTTGTATTTCACTGAAACATTAAAAGGAGAAAAACTGTTCTATCAGACCTGCCAAACAGTACAAGTATCGCAGCTAATATTGGAACAATTCTTAGCAAACTTTCTTCTCAGAATCCAGAAAATTTTACGTAAAGAAGCACTTTCTAAAAGGTAAATAACAAAACGGCAGGTCAGAGCAGTCCAGCAGGCTCGGCAGCTTTCTCTCTGGAACAAATTTGCACCCCTGCCCGCCGAGTTTGGCACTGTGGCGTACCCTCCATCACTTCAGACTGGCAGGCGGCTGTCAGAAGGTGCCTGCGCTGGGTCACAGCCCGTGCGAAGACCCTGTTAGACCCAAATCTTCAGTGACGTTGACAGTAGCCATTGGGCACTCTGAAATGTTAACACTCCTATAGAATTTAACATACTTTCTTCTTTCCCAGGTTTCTACAACCACGGGGGGTGGAGGGGTGGTGGTTCTAGCAAACGGGAATATGTGCATCATTAGCAGAACAAATGCTAGCTAATATTTTCAATCGGCTTCCTAAGTCCCACCAATTTGGGAGCACTGGCTCCTCCCTGGGCTTGGCTGCTCTGCAGCAGGAAACAGAAGGCTGGTCTGGCAGGGGAAAAAAAAAAATAAAAAAAAAGCATCTATTCTTTCTGTTTGAATGCAAACTGCTTCGGAAGTGGTGCTCCACTAGACAGGATAGCTGGAAGTTTGAGACTAGGCAAGACACACGTATGTAGTAAATGACTAGGGACATGGTTTAGCGGTGAACTTGGCGGTGTTGGGTTTACAGTTGGACTCAATGATCCTAAAGGTCTTTTCCAACCTAAACGATTCTATGATTTTACTGAACTACAGTAAGAAAAATGTCCTGTGAACAGGAGTATAATCTAAGGCAATGTCCAGAAACAAAAGGCAGTTGGGGTGTCCCACCGCAGCAGGCAGCAGCCCTCAGTAAGGGCTGCAAACCTGAGGCTGAGCGCCAAGGCTGCCAGCCCAAAGTCACGGGCTACTTCCCAAGTCCAACAAGGGGAAGTGAATTCATCCTCCCCAGATGCGGGACTGCACAAAGTGAAGACCTAGAAGTTTGCTATGTATTTATAAATCACGTGCCTACTGACAGATTACCTCCCAACTTTCAAACTGCCAAAAAACTGAAAAGAAACTCAATAAAATATTTCAAGTAACAGAAAAACATACTAGCAATACAAATCCATTCAAGAGTTCTTTAAAAGCATCTCTGCTCACTTCAGCATCCAAAAGCAGCGCGACAGAGCGGGGCCAGGAAGTTTAGCGCACATATAAGAAAAAGAATATCGGAAGCGCTCACCCACAGGCTGTTATTAATCTATATCCACTGGCATTCATGAGCCAAACAGGCTGCTTAAAGGGACCAGTCATCAGAAATAATCCAGAAAATGAGGAAAAAAGTAAAGCGCCATTTCAAAGATAAACAGTATTTATTGCTACAAGTTTAAAGGCTGTGTTATTTTGGTAACGCTGCTTGTGAAGGTGCTACAGCACAAAGCTAATAGCTATGAAAAGAGACAGGCAGTTCAAATCAAGAGTCAATTTCCCTTCACACTCATTAACTAAAAAAAGAAGTTAATGTTTTCCAAGTGATGAAAAATTAGGATACCAGACTTCAGAGACCTGCCCCAACCTTTCCCTGCAGTATCACCAACTATCCTTACCATCCCCATGAATTTATCTAATGCAACATTCTAGTTTCCCCTCCACACCTCCTAAGCTCCGTCAGTGTAACCAGTACTCTCGGCTCCCTCCGACATCCAGAAATTATCCCTGGTTAAGATGTGGCATAAAGCGTGGCTAACTCAGGGCTACACATTCCGAATGGTCAGACACAAGTCAAATACAGCCAGTAAGTGTTGAACCCACACCGCAGTTTCTCTCTCATTGGAGATACTAATTTGAGTACGTTTTCTATAGCCAGCTGCAATGTTTCTGCAAAGTAAGGAAACGAGCTTGGAGATCTCTACTCCTGTGTCAGAAATGGATATCAGGGTCAAAAATTACTGGAGAGATGCTGAAAAATGAGAAGGAATAAAAGGCATTTAAGACTGCATTAAGAACCCAGACTAAAAATGCTGTCAGTGCCATGACCAACGACTTTGTTCATGTAGGAATAGTAGGAAAGAGTCAGCTGAGGTTTCAAAGACTGACCATCTCTCAGATTTATGTTCTACGCTCTTTTACACTATCCACTGACATAAGCAAGCTGAGTACCCTCCGTCTCTAAAAAGGAAGGTACTGCTCAGTACTGCACAACATCAGCATATTTCGTGCTGGCTGCCAAGGAGCAAAAATCAGACACTGAAAGACGCCAGTGATGTCTTCATTTGCTACCATAAAAAAGATCCAAGAACATCAATTAGAGTATTCGTAACTTTGGAACTATCAGCAGACCACAAAGACGTGTATAATGAGAAGGCTTTGCTCCTCAGGAGCCGCGGAGGTGGTTCCAAACAACACAAGAAGCTTTTAGATGCGCCTCAAGCACACACACTTTCCCTTGTTCCGCCACACTGCGGCACGACAAACAGCCAGGTGGCTTTCTAAGACATTTGAACTGGAAGAGCAGAGGAGGGCTGTGTTAGAGGAAATCAGCCTTCTGCACATGAGCTTTTCTGGCACATCGTGTACCTGAGCTGGGTGAGCAAAACTGCTTACAAAAATACAGGCAGTGCTGTGAAGGCAATCAGTACTTACTCATCTCTGGGGTTTCACAAACAGCTGACACTTTCCAAGGCCAATCTAGTTATATGAACTGAAACTCCATACGAGATGCAGCACATTTATCATAAGATTATAAAGACGCAACGTTAATAACCACATTCATCTACACATCCTTTACAGCATTCAAACAGTAGATGAACACGAAACATCTACTGCCTGAAGTGCCGAAAGAAATTAATTTGCTGAGGACACTAGGCGATAACACCTCCAGTTCAGTTACCATCAACTTTTGTGGCCAACACATTTAACACGAGAACCACAGATCTGCTGTTTCCACAGAAGATGCTATATCAACACTCTGATTGTTCATTCACTCTAAGAATTAATTATATATCAAATGAGCTTCACAGTTGGCACTTACCAACAGCTGCTTGTCTTTCCCAAGCAGCTGGCAGACAAAGTGTACCCTGTCAGAATTCACATCCATGTTACCAACCACCAGCGCTGCTGTAGGTTGGAAGCTGAACTTGTGCTCTTGTGCCACATGAGCTGTCTTCTCTACCATCATATTAAGACCAACTATTTTGGCAGGTAATGTAGTTCTAAGAAAAAAAAAAAAAAAAACCAACAGCAGCAAGCATTTTTAACCGTCAGCTCCTGCAGCAATGCTCCTAGGTAGACCTCCATTTGGCTTGTGTTTTCAAGGCACCGCAGTACAGCAGAATAAACTCGTGAAGTTTGAGTTTGCTCTGTGCTGCGGAGCACATCAGTCAACCTTTCTATTTTTTCCTTCATTTACAAAAGGAAGATAATAGTACCAGCTATACCAACTGCACAGCAGTGTTGAAAGGATTAATTAGCTAATATCACTACAGTCTTAAGCATGCAGAACACCACAGATGCACAGCGTAATTACTATTATTAGGGGGGTAATTTCTTTGACTCATTGGGACAACATACATTTTATCTGTCATTTTTTCATGGCGCAGAAGCCTACCACCAAATATCCTCAGTTCCAAAGAAACTTGAGTAACACGGCATAAACTATCCACTGCAGGGGTTGAATGACCTATTAATCTGATAGAGAGTCCTCCTCCTTAGGGCACACTGATGCGGCTGAGATCAGTAAGGGTACTGGACCAGCAACCAGACACAGTACATCGGTCACACATTGTGAAGAATGCCATAAAACTTAGGATTTCTATGCTTCAGGCCTCGGTACATAACATCTATAGCCGAAGAGCTTTGAGACCTCCTGTAATGCTCAACTGCTTTCCTATAAGAAACCAGAGAATAGAAGAAAGTCCTCAAGCACTAACGGAGATCTTAATTGCTGTAGTCTCAGAAGTAAGATAAGCTAAACTAGAAGAAAGGGGATGAGAGTTTGGTTTTCATGCAAGATTTGGGAAAAACCTTGGAAGCAAAGGACCTGAGAGGAGTGCGATAGAACCATAAACTGCACTTGTGTGCACGTGTCAAGCACGATGCTAACTCAATGTTAGCAACTTCATACTGACAATAACAGACGATTCCAGGATATTGATAGTCTTTTTCAAGAGTAAAACTCAATGCTTTTCATAGAAATTTAGGTCAGCATACAACAACTGACACAAGCCTCCTGAACACACATTAAATAGCAGTAACAGTTTAAAGCAACACTAAACTGAACAGTTTAAGAAATACAGCAGCTATAGAGGTCATCAAAGGTCACAGTAAATGGCCGGTCTCTTGTAGATTTTTCTGTTGGGTACACAGTGCCATGAATCTTGGTTATTCTGTAAGAAATACGCAGTAAGACAGCTACTCAAGTAAGACAGTTACTCAAAGTAACACAACTGCTCCAGGCACTTACCTACTAAAGCGGTCGTGGGTCCTTACGTTAATTGTTGTCCAACTACAATAAAAACCCGTGAGGTTGGTGAACTGACACTGGTTATATGGGAATCTCCAAGGAACGTCCCCTGGCAGACCTTCATTTCCCCAGGACATTTGCACTAGGACTAAGCGACACTGAATTCTCACCATCACGGGCTCACAGAGGGATGTCTCCGGCAGCAGCCAGCTGGGATCATTTAAATCAGCTTTAACCGTAGCACTGCAGTGCAAAGTAGGAAAGCACAGCATTGCTCTCACAGCTTCCTGCTTTTACCAATCTGTCACCCAGAGAAAGCTGCTCGCAGAGCCTATCAGTCACAGCTGAAATTCTAACCCTTCATCATTAGCTAGCATTAGCTAAACCAAATCAATGGCTTGATTGCAGATTTGCCAAACAGAATTGCAATATGCATGCATTAGAATGATTAGACAATTTGCAACTTCATTATCACTAGAGATACATGAGATATTACCCTAAAACTGGCACGCATATTTTAAATACCATTGAAACATATAGCTATCTTTTTTTTTTTGCCCTCAGAGAAGACTACACGATTAACAGCTGACATACTGAGGCAAAGCCTGGCCATGCCAGCCCCCTGCGACAGCCTTGACCATACCCCCATTAACCTACTTTAATGTAAAAACACAGAGGAATTTTTAAACTACTTTAAATAGCACTGCCAAACCTTGTTTTATTACTGCTTCATCGCTTGCGCCTCCTAGGAACAGTAGATAGGTAATTAGTGCTTGACACGTTATCATTCTCCGTGGGCAAACTGGCAGCACGGATGCTAATTGTGTATGAATGGAGTGACAAATGGGGTGTGATAACAGAGTTTATTTCATCACCGGTGAACAAATACACACGGGAGACCACCAGCATCACGAGAAACAGCCTATTAGGAATCTTCTCTTCGGCTAATAGCTGAATGACTACATGTAAGGAAACTACAAAGCTGGAGAAAGACCAGTATTTTCAGCTAAAGCACTGAAGTTTTTTCAAACTAAAAGCAGTTTTTGCAGACAGAAAATTATTATTCTTACTCACCGCTTGTGAGGTGAAAATTAGCAGTTACGTACAACTCTAACCACTGCACGGTTGTTTAGAAGAAACCTCTGGCTTTTATTTTATGTAAAATCCATGTCAGAATTGAGACAAACTGTTGAATCAGTCTGCAGTCTGAACATTAACCTGCGTTTTACTAAACCACTATGCTTACATTTTTAATGACAGCTCTTCTGTGTGTCCTCCTTAAACTGATGTTCCACAAAAGCAGGGGAGCTTCCAGACATGCCGGATAATAGGCATTCAATAATATAGCAGACCTCTTCCCTGCTACGTGGCATCCCGAAACTCCAATGCAGCTGTATGCTGGATAAGTAACTAAAATTACAGCTTTAACACTTAGATGCAAAGTAAAGATATTCACCTAGTTTAAATAATTTAACAGGGAGAAAACCAAGCGCTTTCCCACATCCAAAACAACTTGCAAATACCATGGCTGTGGCAGGTAAACAGTGAACTACAACCTCTCTGTGTAGCCTCATCTAGTCACTACCCGCATGTGTGCCAAACTTTAAGAGTACAAAGCATACCAGTGTTGGGAATGCCCTGCACTGAAACACCTCCCTAGGTGTTGCTCAACAGTAATTTTATTTATTTAATAAAAAAAAAAACAAAAACAAACCCAAACACAGAAAAACTTCTCATTACCCAGAACATATAGTATCCAAGTTGCACTCCTACAATTCATTTATGCCTACCTGTAAGTAAAAGATTGTAATCTAGCTTGTAGCAATTAGGTGTCATTACACTGCTATATTTTATGATTTTTATTCATTACTGCTAATGAACTGATTTCAGATATCAATAACTACAGCGTCCGCAAAATTCTAACAAAAAGCTTCCACAATAGAACAATAATTCAAACTAATAAATCCTGACCAAAATCCCTCTCTCAAACATAAACTACCAATTAAGCAGCAGTGTCGGGTTGATGGTTGGGCACGATGATCTTAAAGGTCCTTTCCAACCCAGACGATTCTATGACTCTATTAGGAATATTTAAATCAGAAGCCTTACCAAATCTTTTTTAATAGTTACAAGCAAGAACACTGGATAGAGTATATACAGATGCATAAAACTCGCGTAGCGCAGAGAGGCTCTGGCAACTTGCCCTAGTAGCCGACACCATCCAACATTGCCATAGGCAGCCAAGCTCGCTAAAAAGCCCCTGCAGGCTACCGCGTAAAATGAACCAACCTTACATACCTGTGCAACCCCATGCCATTAGGTTAACACAACTGGGCTGAAGAAATGGTGAGATTAATACTGGCAACAAGTATGCCTGTGCTGTTATTAATTTGCAATGGATTTCTGTGGCAAAAAGTCAGATTTAACAGCCCTTCTGCAGCATCACAGCTGCAAACAACAATAGTTGTTTTCAAAACAGCAATAAAAGAAAGCAGTACCTTCAAACCTAATCCTTTGGCTTGTTTGAAAAATGAAGCAAGCAGCTAATACTATTGATCCTCTTAATCTGTTTGACAGCTTAAAACTTCAAGAACAGTAAGTGCACGCTCAAGGTTGTGATTTGCAACTGCACTTAATTCCAGCACAGAACTGTCACGTTAGATGCGCACACACAACTTCTGTATTAACTAGTATTTACTCAATCAAGGTATTGATAATTTAACGTCTGTTCACACTGACATCTACTCCTCTCATATTTCTCTACTTCGCTGTACTGCTTCTGATGCCACAAAAAGCTGTTTTCACTTGTGTCTTCTACGAATTCAGAACCACGACTTCTGTCTATAATACCTTCAAACTGCTAAGTCCAAACAGATGTTAAAAACAGTCACTGAGAACACAAAAAAGTTGTGATTATTTGTTACCACCGTGTGAAATAGGCTTCTTAAAATGTATCCACATTAATTGAAACTACTGGGAGAAACAGATAGTCTCTGCTGTATATGTGAAAGCAAACAAGAAACAACACAGCCCAATACAAGTAAATAAATACTTGCAAGTCAAGAAATACTTGCAAATACTTGACCTTAAAAGACAGATAGCTGTCTCGGGCACCAGCTGAAAGATCTGCAGAACTGGGAGGAAAACCACCATCATCTGAGGCACAGCTACATCTTATATACCGTATAACTGCTTTGGCCAACAAGCATCAGAGAAATACCTATGTACAAATGAATTGCCTCTTAATGAAGGTAAGTTGAGGCACACCGGTAACTAAGATGTCTAGTTGCAGTTGATTAAAACCCTAAATTTTGCTTATTGTGATGGTGCAATACTAATACCATAAACCAAGTAAAAAAAAAAAAAAAAAAAAAAACTGGCTACAGGCAAGTATGACAGATAGGCTGACCTGAAATCTAAGCACATAAACTGCCGAGGAGAGCAGGGGATTCTCTTGCAAGGCCTGAGATTAAAAAAATTTTAAGAGGTACTTAGAGTAAATACTAATTCCATAAATAAAGTTGTAACTGTGTGGAATGTAACAGTCTGGGGAAAAAAAAAAAAAAAAAAAAAAAAAAAAAAAAATCAGTAAAGGCAGAAAATCTCAGTTCTCTTGTACCGTGTTATGTATGAAGAAAGCTTTTAGAACACTTTGAGGGTTCCCTCTCCTTCTTGTGGAATAAGAGATGTTTATGAATGTTATTAATTTCTCAGTTTTATAGAATTGTAACAGTATCGGTTGGAAGGAACAACTCTAAACCAATCTCCACCCTGGCCAGTGCCAAACTAGGTCATTTGTCACCTTTTTCTAGAGAAGTCCCTTTCCCCTGCCTCTGTCAGAACTGGTTAGTTTTGGACTGGGAGAATCTCGGGGTTTATGTCTCCTGGCAGAGAGATACAGAGCAAAGCATCAAACACCAATATGAGTTTCCTACCTTAGTGGATGAAAGTTTTGAAGAAATTGCAACTGTCACATCTTTGAAGTGATAAAGTGCTGGCTTCTAAAAATATCCTTTGCACCTCATATTTACGGCTTGCCTTTGTTGTAAACACTTTAGTAATGGCCTCGCGATTCTGTTTCAGATGGTTTTGAGTAAAACAAAGTAGATGTTCATGCACTTTCAATATTTATAAGGCAAAGATTTTTTTTTTTAAATAAAAAACAACTGATGACCATGTATAATAAATTTATCGAAGCTGAGTATTTCCATTTGTCACAGGTTAAAGTACCTATGTTTTCACAGGAAAAAATCTGATAAATTTTTCAGATGTACAGATAAGAACTTAACCAAAGTGTTATTAATGCTGATCCCTCAATAACAAAAAAAAAAAGGAACAAAAAAAGCCCCAAAACCCCACAACCACACAAGCAAACCACCGCAAAAAAAAACCAAACAAACTAAAACAAACCCCATAACACAATATTTTCCAGAATCCTAGAGTTCTTACTAGTTCTATACATGGAAAGCAGTAGGATAGTACAGGCTGCCAGACAGAAAAAGCATCATTTTCTAATGGCTCTTCTACAGGTAACTGTAGCCAAAGAGCAGTTAGATAACACGCACTTTACATCGCCCAGAGAAGTCTTAAAAGATTTCTCTTTAATAAGCCATTGACTACCACTTGTTAAAGAAACAGATCCATCTAGTGGTAACACTAGTTTTATGCTAATGCCTGTGTCAAGGAGGAGCAGGAGGACTGGGGGCTAAACGAAGAGGCTACGTTATGCCACCAGAAAGAGCACTGGTAATCAATGTTTCACTTTAAGTCGAGTAGGGAGAACTTTTTCTCTAGTGAAGGTGCTGAAAGAGCCTTTTCAACTCATTTGGTTTACAAAATATTAGCACTTACAATCTTTAGAAGAGATAGAGCCTCACTACTCAAACTTGTCAGTCAGTATCAACGTCAGATTATTGCAGAAGCAGCTCAAATACATGAGGCAAGGGAACTGCCAGAATACTCCTCAGAAACTGTAATGTGAGTTCAAAATATCCTAAGCTACTTAAAAAAAAAATAAAATTGTTATAGTATAATGACTTTGAGTACATCTGTGCCTGAACAATCTTCAGTTTTGAGCAACAGCATGCTTTGTTCATTTGCTCTAGTGCTGTTGCATA
>NW_009649583.1:262798-267634 GCF_000708025.1 Charadrius vociferus
ATGTGCCAAAACCTGAAAGCTGTGCAATTTTAGGCTTGTCAGAGCATTCCTAGTAAAAAGTGCTAGAAAAGCTAATAAGGACTCATCAAATAATGAATTGAAAATGACAGTAGAATTAGCATCACTGGTCACGATTTCATGGTAAATAGATCTTGTCAAAATAAATCATTACGCAGTTTTTCAGAGGGAATCTCAGAGTTGGTTACTTGGCACCTCAGGCCATCTTGATTAGAAAACAAAAGCACTGCAACAACATAACAAATGGATTAAAAACTGTGATGGGCTTCAACAGACAGCCGGAAAGGAAGACACAGACATACATGTTGCTCGAGAGAACCAGTTTCCCACCTTGCCCTAACTCTTCCTCTGTCCCCAACTCTGCCAAGGTAACGGAGAAAACACAAAATTATCAATGATGATGTTTCCAGGTAACACACACACACACCAAAAAAAAAAAAAAAAAAGTCTAGTAAAATCACCAAGTAGGGAAGTGAACAATTTGGCTTACTATTACTGCTGGGCTCACGTGAATGCCCGTATTTTGTTGAACAACCAGCTGAGCAGAAGTCTACCCTGATTGTTAGGTGCCTTACAATAAAACTTAAAAAAAACAACCCCGACAGTTCAAAAGGAAAGGAGAGGACAGAGTGACAGCCAGTTCCCAAATTTAACTCAATCCTGAAACCCCTACAGACCCAGGAATCAGCGGAATTGGGAAGAAATATGGATGGAGAGGTGCAAATGGGGCAGCGAAGAGAGCAGCCAGCAGTGGTTTCGACATAGGGGAATAGCTAGAAGCAACGTCTTGCTCACAAATTTAAACTGGACTGAGGGAAAGAAAAATGAAAAGAGAGGGAAGCAGCAGCAAATCCGTGTCCCCACACATAACCCTTTCTCCCCCAGATCTTCCATCACGCTTCACAGGTCTACACCACAAGCAACACAGAACTGACTTCTTCGGCCTCACAAAGAAAACCTGCATTGGTGGCTCATCTCTCAGACAGCACAATCCTCCACGGATGATTTCACTGAAATCCTACTAGTATGGTAGAAAAAGGACTTCTCCACATTTCCAATCTCTGAACCACAGTGTTTCCCTCATCCTCAGAATCCATCAGCCTTGGGCCTGTACAGTCTTGCAGCACAAAAGAATAATCCCTTGGCTACCCTAAGGTCTCCAAGAAGTTTATCTGCACTGAAGACATCCCTCTTCCACCATGCATTATGAAAACTGTTAATTACCGCTTTGCCATTACTGACCTGGCAGTATTTGGCAATGTCTCAGATCTCCAAAAAGGCCAACACCCTTACCTGGCGATGTCAACAGCCTCAGCAGCAGAAACTGTGTTGCGGATGAACAGTGTCCACGCTCCTGTCCGACGCAACCTCTAGCTCCTTGAACGCGAGCCCAGACAATACCTCACACAGCCCACAGCGCTGTGCAGTTGATTCTGTTACCCGACAACGCAGAAAACCTTTTGAAGTGGGGACTGCGCGGTAATTAAGTTGTTAGGGACTAAATATAGATGCTCTTATTTCAATGCAGCAAGCACAGAGGTGTCCGTGTTGGTGGCAGCAATAGCTTTCAGCTCTCCCCTCTCCAATCCTCCCAGCAAGAGAGGAGAATTTTGCCTTTGCGCTAAGGTCCCGCTTACTGTTTGTGTATTCGGTAAATTCTTTTGATTTGGTATGAAGAATACGCGCAATAAGAGAAAGATCTATGACCTCACGTCACAAATAACAAATTGGTACCCAGTCCAAGGACGCTACATTCTGAATCTTTTTGGATGCTGTAAAATTACAAATTTAATTACTGGAGGAACAGGGAGGGAACCACACCCTTACTCAACTGGGAGTTTTCCTTAGAAGTTTAGGCTTCTCCTAGAGAGCCTCTCCCCAGGCAAAGTCAGCAGCAAGGAGGTCAGTCTCAACGGCAGGGCGCTCTTTTGGTCCCTGGGACTTTCTAAAAAGAATACAAAAAGCCTACAGGGATGTCATTTGAGAGTAGTAAGAGAAAGGCTCCCATCAAAAGCTATCTGACAGAATTTGTCTGCTATAGAAAAATTCCAGTGGAGGCCTGGAGATAAATTAAGTACTCAAATGACGCCCAAAGGAAAATAAAAATGAAATTGAGCAACTGAAGGTAGAACAAGGATGACAATCTCACTTTTTAGCAAAGACCGATAAGGTTAGCTTTCACTGGTGAAGTCTATTGCCAAAATTACTATTTCAATTCTTTTTTTCTCTCAATTAAAGTGGTGCAAGGCACCAACACTGGGGTTAGCAGAACTGTATTATTTATTCATCCACAGCTAATGCTCACTCTGCAAAACAAGAACTAGAATCCCAACGCCATATCAATTCTTTAAGTAACTAATCTGGGACTGAGCTTACAAACTTACACAACAATCTGTGTTAACAAACCTGCATTTGATTATTTCATTATTATTGTCACTCCTACTTTATTTTTTAAGCACCTTAAATAATAATATGCACTGATAAATGGCTAGTATTGTTATAGTTCCACACCTCCTTCTGTGCTAACGGATGCAGAAACTAGAGAGGTGGATTGGACCATTATGTAGAAAAATAAGGTATCAGTAATCAAATTACAAACTACCAAGGACTAAACTTAAACCAGTTCAGATAATAGTAGGACTACTAAAATTTCTGCAAAGAAATAACTTTCTAGTGCAGACCTTTAATATTCCAGAGAAAAACTAGATTTATTTCTTTCCTGTACTCCCTAGTAGAATCAGCTGGAGGCTGTAAGCAGGAAAACATGAAGAAAAAGGAACGTAGTCGGATAACAGAAGTAGCATTAATACAAGATGATAACACAAACTATCATACCTATGATTATGCACGATAGAGTTAAATGAAAAATGGATTTAACATGCCTGTACACGGTGCTCCACTGGGACTCTAGCATAGTTTTGGAAGTAAACTGATGGGTCTGATTAAATCAAATCAAAACCTGAATAACTTACATGACAATAAAGGAGAAAACAGCCTTATGATTCAGCGCAAGAACAGAGCTGCAGAAGGAAACCGCTGAGCTGCAAATTGATTGACATAAGCTGGTGAAAACCACTTCTGGGTCACTAGACTCCCGCTTTAGGAGTTTTGATGCAGGCTTTGCTGTCTGACTGTAACTATTCAAATACATGGCGTCCAAATGGCTCCGATGCTAATTATGCGATGTTGGCTTAAGTGCCTAGATGCATAGGCTGTGAGAATTCAATGCAGGAAAGCAAAGAGTACAATAAAGGCCACCTTTTGGCATAGCCACCATTAACGTGAAAAATCACAACAATAGTAACAAACCAGCAGACACAAATTCACCCAGTACTTTAACCCTGACATGGGGTTTTCAGTCACCATCGGAAAAACACGTAACAGAACCTGTTAGCAGCAGAGCTGCCAAACTACAGCTACTCCTCAGAGGTGAGAGAACAGGAAGGCTTTTGAAGCTGGGAAGATATAGCCTTTTATATGTGTATACATATACGTATAGATACACATACGCAGACACTTATTTCAACACACACAGCAAGTCAAGCGCACTGCAGGCACTGGAAAGCTGCTTTCACTGATTCCTTCTATTTTCCTTTTGCCTATACAGCAACTGCTGCTGTGCTTATGTATTCAATAATCATACTTTGATTCATTTTGATGTGCATGGAAGGTTGCTTCATAAGATTTGAGAACTCTAGTCACAAAGGTGACAGCATAGCAGATGGAAAGGTTTCGGGGTTTGGTTTCTGGGACTTTTTTTGTGTTTTATTTTTTTAAACCTACCAATCAATTGTTATAAAACAATTTCTGATTTATAGCAACTTAAAAAAATACTATATTTGATATTTGGATAAGCTCTGCGAGCAGATTCAACAAGCAGAAATCAGGCAACGTGCTTTTCCTTCAGATGAGCAAAGGGATCGCTGTTATTATCCTTTGTGTTCAGGTACAGCAAGATGATGAAGAGATGGTACTGATGTGCAGAGAACTGTTTCTTTCCTCTGGTGTGGAGCTGACATCCATATTCAATATAAAATCTGGAGACGTAAACCAGGGTGCAGTAAGGTGTAGATGAATCTGTAAGGAATTTAGATGTGAAAGCAAACGGTGTCCTTTAAGAAAAAAGGCCAAGAGTAAGTGCAGCATCTTCCTGATTTTGCCCTTGAGCCTGTTGTCACCTCCAGCATCTGCCCCTCTGTGGGCCGCCCCTGTAAGCCCAGCCCTTGGGAAGCATTAGCTGTAGAGGGTGCAGGGCCAAGACGCCTTTATTACAGCACACGTGCCATCGCTTATACTGGTGCAGCTCAAGCTCTTCCAGGTCCATTACATTAGTACTTATTTATTGCAATTTGATCTCTGAAAGAAGATTAAACAGGGTAGTACTGAATCCCCACCCTCAGGATGTAATGAGATTCAGCAGAAGAGATGAACTGAAAAGGTGCTGGGGAACACTGAGGAAAAGCGTCGCATGTAATTCTGATGTTTCTTTCAGTCCCACTTACCTTTGCTTAAGCACAAAACAGGAGTCCACTTTTTCTGAAAGAGTCAGAGGCACGTAGAGCCTCAAAACACATTACTTAAGGATTCTTAACATTTAAGAGATTTCCGTACAGCTTCTTTGGAGAGCATCCACTTGTGTACACAGAGAACAGCTTAAGGAATACACAATACAGTAAGTGGAGTCTGTAAGACCAGGGATGACTTGTAAACAAGAATTCTGTGTTTTCCTCCTCTGCCCTTTTCTTTTTCTTTCCGCTCTTGTTAGCCGGTAGGTGAAAAAATACTGTGTAAGCGCACATTGGTTTTTTTGTCTCTAAT
>NW_009649583.1:267644-294744 GCF_000708025.1 Charadrius vociferus
GCGGTTCAGTCAACTCCCAAGGTGGGGCAGCCTCTTCAGGTGAGAATTACTTTCCTTCCAGTTCTCCTCCAGGCTTAAGACATTTGCATTGCAATGGGATCAAGCTTTACCCTAATAAAGGAAGATGTCATTCTAAGGAAAGCTGGAGTAGTAATCCCCTGCATCAAGAAGGGTACAACTGGCACGCTGTCATCTTCCCTTGATAAGCCAGTACATCCACAAAGATACTTTTTACTCTTACCACTACATTCCTGTTAATACACCGCACTGGCTTTGCTGTTTGAGGTAAGGGAGCTGCAAGAAAAAGGCAACATCCGTAGCAGACTAACCTCTGATCATGGAGTAGTGAAAAAAAGAAATAAACCTCAAAAATAGTAATTTTACCTCTCCCATTAGGATTACATCCTAGTTTTAGAAGTTTCTATGCCCCTTGTTAAGCTGACTCACTCACCTCTACGCACATACAGATACACAGTGTACCAAGCGAATCCATGTTGTTTTCCCCGAGGTCCTTCCCCTTCTTTTCTCAGCTAAACAAAGGATAATGCTGCAATATAAAAAGTGGGTCACAAGGACAATAGGGAACAACAACAAATACCACAGCACCATTTTTACTTCTTTTAAGAAAAAAAAAAAATTGCAAACAACTTTAAAACCTATCAGGGACAAAAAAAAAAAATACTGCTCATTCAGTATGAAAAATCATGTTCATCTCCAAGCTAAAGGACGGAAGAAGTCCTTCTTCATAACTACTCACAGACAATAAACTTGGTCTCTCCACCACACTATGCTGACAATCTCACTAAGATCCAACTTCTTCGGCATTTTTGCAGTATAAGAATATAGGCTTACACTAGAAATTAGAATTCATATTTCTAGAGTATCACCCATTTTATGTTTACCAATACGTGTCCTTTACTCTGCCTTGCAACTCACAGTTCCTATTGATAGCATATTCAACACTGTTTTCATATCTCTTCTTTAGAGGTAAATGGCGTGTATTTTTTGGGGGGGGTGGGGAGGGGGAGGGGAATTGTTGGGGGGGGGTTGAGGTTGGTTTTTCATGGTTTGTTTCCTCCCTTGTTTTTTGTTTGGTTTCTTTATTTTTTTGTTTATTGTTGGTTGGTTTTTTTAGTACTCCCACCACTTTGTTTTTCCACCTTTGTAGAAATACCCCGCATAGGAAAAGACTTAAATTATGCAAAATCATTACACAGTGTCAGACTTGTCATGAAGGAAAGTCACAAGCCACATGCCCAGTAACCTGATTAGCAGTAACAAGTCCTACCTTCAGCATAGCTTCTCACTACCCACTGTGAGAACAGGAGATGTTTGTTCTACAAGAATCGGTTCAATAATTAAATAAAAATCAAGCCTTTAACTCCACAGTTACCATTAACAGCTGCAAACATTCAGCATCCGAGAAGGTTAAGCAACAGAGTAATATGTATCTGATTGTCTAAATATAAGTAACAGAGCTAAACTATTGTTCTTACACCTTCAAATAAGTTACAAAGAACAAAGTGTTAGTATTTGAACTTAAAGCTGTAATATACTGTGATCTAGTATTTTCCTTTAAGTAAAACTACTGCTGATCATCTTTTGGATAACTATACATGATGTAGTTCTTTATATTAAAAAAACATTAAGAACAACATCAGAGCTTTTATCTGCTCAAGCATCCTTAAAACACCAGCACCAGTCACAATGATGAATCTAAGCACTTTTAAGACATACCATGTTTTGCATTTCAAGAAATACCATCTCCTCATCTTTGCTGCAGGAGATTAAGTGTACAGAAAGACCAGATCCCACACAAGAAAACGTGAAGCACTCAGGAAGTCCCTGGGAAGTAAACCCACAACAGCCACAAGTATTTATCAAGAGTGCTGGAAGGGAACAAGTAATTTTGATGTCTGAAAGTCTTCAGGAAGTCACTCCTTTTTACTGAACACCCTGAGGGTCACCTACAATCACAAGTCACTGCTGGAACTTTTGCACTCTTTATTTTCCCCAGCGCTAAAAAGCATTGATCACATAGAAAACCTGAAACATTAGGAATGTTTTACTCTACAAAACTTGAAATATCTGTTACAAACAGCGCTACAAGTATGTGTTATTTTACAGTTCTTCCAAGAAATAATGCAGTTCACCCTGCAGTCCTCCAAAACAAGTTCTACCCGTACATACGATGTTTGGCTAAGGAAGCAGAGAAACCAAGGGTACAAATAACAAAACTGAAATTCACCCTCACTCTCTTCTCTTCCAGTTCCACTCCTCCTATTGTTGGGAATCTTCCAAAAGAGAGATGGAAAGAAATAGAGCATTCTCCCCCCACCCCAACACACAAAACACATTCCAAAAGAGAACACCTTCCACAAGAGAGCCAACTCTTTCACCTGAGTGCTCAGGAGGATGACTGCAATCCTGGAGGAGAGGCAGGCAGGGACTTGGGGCTTTTGAGATCGCAAAGGCATCTCCCACACAAGCCAAAACCAAGCCAACTCTTTAAACTGCCTGCGCAAGAGCTCCAGTGGAAAACATTTAGGGAAAGGAAAGCCTGCAAGTTTCTACTCAAAAGACAGCTAAAGAAAGCACCACCAATGTCAATGAGCACCAACATCCTCATCAGGGAGTATTTGTTTATCACATCGAACTCAACTGAGAGCATCTGTCAATCTCTGAGCAGCCTTCATCCGTCTGTACGGGAAGATCACATCTCCACAGCAGAAAGCTTTAACTGTGTGTTCTTGCTCTGTTATCGCTTCAGCTGTTCCTGCTGCCTATCCTTCAAAAATTTAAATGCCAGAGAGAAGCTGACAGCCATAAGGCAGTATGAAGTCTTAAAACACCATGTTAGATCAGGACTGTGAACTGCACACAGAATTTAGGGTAGAAGCTTCCTTTATCCCAAAAGGTCCTGCTGGAAAGACTGCAGATATTACCTACCAGCTTCGAAAAGGAAATCATTACCTGTTACTTTATTATTTTTGAAGAAAAACCACATAAAACTGACGGGATATGTGATTTCATCTTTGATTAAGCATTTAGAAGATTTAAAAAAAAAAAAAATCACTAACATCACGTCTGCTTATCAAAGGGAGGTTCAAAACTTCAGCCCTTCCTTAAAAAAGCAAAAACAAAAAAAAGCACAACCCAAAACAACCACCACCACACAAAAAAACCCCACCAAACCACCCAGGTTCTGACTTTTCTCCCTAAAAGGACGTAGCTTGTGCTCCACCCTGCCCGCTCTGAGATGATATGAAACTCTGAATTCTGGAAGAGACAAGAAAACAAGAAATCTCTCTACTCCATATGAAAGTTAATAGCTTCTCTTGGTGAAGTAGTAAGTCTGGTATTCTGGTAGTCGACCCTGAGCTCCAAAGAGGCTCATGATTTATATGTATTTTTATTCCCGGTGGACAAGAACAGAGGCCACAAAAATGACAAATTATAAGGCCTGAACAACAAACTCCTGAATATGAAATACAAGAGAAGACACAAAAGATCCAAGTCTGTCACATCAGCGAAAGAATCCCACTGAAAGTGCCAGGACTCTCCCTGGGACAACAAGGCTCTAGCAGACGCAGAGGCTAGAAGGACCCTAATCCAGAAACAAACCGATTTAGAAGTGTCTAAGTTTTTCCTGGTTTCGTAGTTAACTATCTGTCGGCGTACACTTGAGATGGGTGCTGTACAAAGGCTAACCTCAGTCACCAGCATATACAGAGCTACCGGCAAGTGACTCTGCTGCTGCTTCCCAACAGAAGCTAGCAGGGGAAGGAAAAAAAAATAAATCCCAACTGTCAAACACATAGCTTAAAAATAAAATCTGAAGAAGTTTCAAAGAAGGACCAAAGTCAAATGAGGAAAAAAAAAAAATATAGAAAGACCACAAAACCTGGAGAAGGACCTGTGACCTTGTGTGGTACATACATTTGAGGTTCAGCTCAACAAGAAAAGCTCATTAGCTAGTTCTGTGCCTTAATTCCTACAAAGTTAGTTGTTGTTTGGGCACAGAAAAATTGCCCAAGAGAAACACGGTTAATTGAGTTGCCTATGAAAACCAACCAAAGGTTGGGGGGATTTTCTTTTTGTTGGTTTTCTTTTTAATTTTGGAAGTTTGCTGGGAAAGCTGTGTAGGATCTGCTTTTGCCAGTGTCTTTAGCTAAGAGTCCCCATGAAAGAAGGTACCATTACCCAAATGGTACTAATTAACAGAAGAAACCCAGGCCACTGCCACAAGAAAGGAAAAAGAAAAAAAAAAAGAAAAAGGGAGGAGATACCAAGTATTATAAAAAGCTTGAGCTGGCAATGCTCCTTTACTACACACCACTCATTTGTTTGTTCTGATTATAGGCAGTTTCAATCTCTCTTGAACTACTGCAATTTGTCTAATTTATCCCACGAGTAAATGGAAGAAATAATGAATATCAAATATTCAAGCTTTTAAGAAGCCAAATGTTCTCCTTAAAAATAAAAAAAAAAGAAAAGAAAAGAAAAAGAGAAGGGAATGACATTTTTGAGTAGAGACTATAAACACAATATGGTCATTTTCATATGGCTGTCCGTAACAATTACATGGAGGAAAATGGTACCTAAATGAGCTAGCAGAATATAAAGCACTTCAATTCCTCCCCCTTCCCCAATTTCCTTCCTGTAATAGTACTTTAAAACATAAAAGTGTTGTGCTTCATCTTCAGAAGGAGAGCAAGCCTTTATTTTGGCAACACAGCACATTTAATCCAAGAAGCACATGAAAAAAGCCACACTAACGTGCATAAAAAAAACCCCATTTTTCTTATTTTCCTGTCCTCTTTCATATCGCACCTTCATTGATTTGCTTATTGAAAGTTTTAAGATTAAGAACACACGCAGTAAAGGGAGTCCAACACTCTCTATGGCAATAAATTACTGGAATAACAATAATTGGTATTAAAGAAAAAAAAACCTTCTGCAAGAAAAGCAACTGTCATTTAGAAAGAAAAGAAAGGGACGAGCTCGTTTACATTCCACTGATATTTGTCAGTCTTTCAAGATGTAAAGTATTTTATTAACTAATAAAATACTTTAAATAAAAAAAACATTTAGCAGAGGAGAAAAGTATCTCAAGCTAGGTTCATGGAACTATGACTACAGGCAAAGCAAATCTCCTGTCAACTTTGAAAACGCAGTAATTTGATTATTCACTTGACAACCCCCTACTGGTATTATTCCCAAGTTCTCTCAGCCAATTTTTCAAAAATAATAAGATGTTACAGCTTTTAACTGTAACAATTTATAAGATGAAGTCCAAAACCCCCACTAGAAAACAGGTTTACATTTGGTATTTCTGCCAGTACTTAATCGCTGGTCTTGGAATCCAGTTTCAATGCTCACAGATCTCCAGTTCCTTTCTTGGGAGTTTACATCAAGTAATAGCTGACAAAATAAGGTTGCCTACATAGAGATCAATGGAAAAAAACCCGTTTTTCAAGAGCAGGCAAAGTATGCAGATCACCGAAATAGCACGAAGGTCAAGAGAAAAATATTTTATTGTCAGTTCAGAGAAGTTTCAGACCTAAGTTTTTTTCCAACTTAGTTTCAAACAACTGCAGGTAAGAAGAACATGTTCCATCAATGGCTGCATTTTCAAGATAGAAAATGCTTAGAACATTTTAGATTCCACGTGGGTCAAATACAAAGTAATTTTCAAATACTGATTTAAGATTTCACTGCATATGTGTAACTTCAATGGGGAAAAAGAAACAGACCTTGTAATTGCATGAAATTTATCCATTAACAAGCTTTGAAGTGTCACAGAAAAAAAAAAGTCATATTTGGAGAAGTAAGAGGAATAAGCAGAAGGAGAAGTATTAAGTGGAAGTTTGGATGAAATCCACTGGCTTGGAAAGGAAAGAACTAATAACACAAAAATGCAAGTACAACATAATCAACATTTAATAAACCAAGAGCGAGAAGAAAAACAAGCGAGTTACCACCTGTGCTATTTATATTCCTGTCTTCCTGCAAGTGATCGACCAAAGAAGAATGCTTACAAAGAGAAATTTAAACCAAGAGACCTTTCATAGGTATTTATGGGGAGATTTTGTCCCCAAAGACTGTGGGGCAGAAAAGGCTTTCACAGGACATGAAGACCAGCGCCATAAACCACCGAGAGGCAGTCTGCCTTCACAGCGCAAGGCATTATTTATAATACGTGTACTGGCTGTAAATGGTCTCAAAAGAAAACTGTGGTTTATTTACTTCAAGCTGTAACAGCTCTAAATGTAACTGATATATTATCAGTTAAAATAGATAATATCAAAGTGCAAGTTATTTACAATGGATGCCTTAAAATGGCCCGGTCCTCAGAGCTTAAGTCTTTAAATGTCCCACAAAGGACCAGGTTGCTGTTGATCAGGTATACGTTTTAGAAAAAGACAGAAAAAACACCCATCATTTGTGACAGCAAAAGAGAATGACACAGAACAACGGGAGAGTTCCTCAGATCTTCTTTACATCCAAAACCTGCGCAGGTACACATGCTCTTTCAACAAAAGGATTGTAGTATATTTCTCATATATTTTTGGACTTACAACATAAACACCCTTCTGAAAGCAAGAGCAGTAGGAACGTTCACATTACTTCGAATTTATGGTGTTTGAATTCCGTGATAAAACAAGTGACAGACTGCTCATTCCCTCAGAAGAAGCCAACTTCTTCCCTCTAACCATCAACATCTTTCATATTCTCAGCTTTGGTAAGATCAATGGTTGCAGCTAAATTAATAGAAAGCCCATTTTTAGTCTGAAATCCTTTAAATAGTCTCAAGTCTTTATAAATAAGCATCCTCTATAGTCTTAGGGAATTCAAACTATCAATGTGGAATAACCTGCATCTCAGCATCTGCAAGGCAGAAGTATCCCTGGCACGTTATTATTTACAACCCTTCACTCAAAATCAAGTTCAAGAGTTTCAAGATTTCAAGACAATTCACTATGTACGCCAACGATGCCTGTATTGAGAAATATTTTCTAAATTACAGTACAGATTTCAAGTCTTTAAATGTGCTAGCAAAACCAAGAAATACTTTAATCAAAAGAAAAAAAAAAGTGAAACGTGGCTACAGAACTAGTAAGACAGACACTCGTGTTTTGCTAAGTATACAGACACAGAGAACTTCTCACCATTATTATAAAGACATTCAGTTCTCTATTAAATTTCCTACAGATTTCAGCGCCAGTGTAGGACAATGAGTTAATCTTTGGTGACAATCTAACAGGAATTCCATATAAAACTCCTGGAGAGGTTTTTGCATTCGGGAGATCTCATGCCATCCCCAAGTACACTGACAGCACGCACAGCACGTGTGATCCTTTCAGCTGCTGAACAGCAATGACAGGTGATTAGTGAATTTTCATTTGCTTAAAATCACTCTTTACCCCTCAGGGCCGCTAAATAAATCTATCAGAAGCTTAACGGACACTAAGCTGAAAGGACTTGGAGAATCCCAAGTCCTCAACTCTGACTCCAGCTTCCCAGCAGACCTCAGTAACCCCCAGTAACTCACTCCACCTCAGGGACAGTGTTTAAAAATTAGTTTGTGCTTCATAATTTCACGTACTAAGTGATACGGCCCTAAACATACCACCTCAATACCAAAATATAATGTTTATATTCTTCCTAATATAGTAGCATAGTTGACCGTTTCATGAGATCAGTCAATATTAGTAAGAATTTTTCCCCTTCCATTTCCTATGCAAAGCATTATTGCAACTTTCCACTCAGCTGACAACAGATCTCAGTTCCAATCCCCTATTCTTGAACATAACTTACCCACATACCCCAAGAAGTATCCTGGGAACAGTCACGATTTCATCAAACTCTCAATGCATCTTCTTACATCAACAGATCTTAAAGCACTTCACAAAACAATCCTGGATCATTTGCCCAACTTCAGCAGAGCACAGAGCGGTGAAGGGCTCCGTTTCCACTGGAGTAGCAGAACTGGGTTTTCTCAACTCCCATTCAAACCACTAGAAGAAAAAGAAGATTTTTTTCACTCTGTGGTGAAAAAGCAATCTGAACTTCAGCTATTTGGGGCACTCTTCGTACAGTAATGAACTTCTATCAACAGCAGACATTCTATTGAGTTAGAAGGGCCGTTTGCTTCCTTCAGATAAGAAGTAGTATCTCGGTAGGATGTGCCAAAGTCCTCCCCGCAGTCAAGCTCTCAGCATAGGAATAATCAGCTAGCCTCTGGCTCGCCATCTGCTCCCCAAAGCCAGAAGGAGAATAGCATCTGGAAACGTGGTTAATAAGCAAAATGGTTCTGTGAGAAGGCCTTGGGTCGTGCAACCAAGGAAGATCAGTGGTACTGGCCTGAATCAGGACACCAGACTGGGAGGAAACAACTCTAAGCTATATTAGTTTGACTAAAGTGGAGCCTACCAGCACAAGACACAAATCAGCGAGGACACCATCAACCCGCTTCTCTGAACCAAAGCCTCTGCCTGACGCTGCCAGCACCTTGCAATTTTAACCATTAACCTCTTTCTTCCCTTTTGTACTTTATTGAAGTGTACTTGTTGCTCACGAACATGTGGTAATCTGCAGCACGCACACATCCAAACACCTAACCGAAAAGGTCTCAAATCACCATACACAGGGAGATTGAAAAATTAGTGATTACAGCAAAAACAACAAAACCCCCGGCCATTCTGTATTAGAACTGAACCTGTAGGGAGAGTAAGTGTTAACTATGAAATATATTCTAACTACAAAACCAAAGGACACAGCTGCTGCTGTAAAGCAGGTTTTGCTCTCTGCACTTCCAGAACTATGCGTTTGTGAGGATGAGCTCTGTCACCAAGTTTCACACTACTGTTTTTGTAACTTATTCCAACTGTACTGTTACTGTAATGATTGCATTGCCTCCTTCGACTTCGGATACAATTACAAGTTTCAGCTGTTACTTTGATGGACTCACCTGTTTTAACTGGTAGCATAACCATTAAAAAAAGGAACTGACTTTTCTTGAATCAATGATCCCAAATCCACAAAAGATTATAAGTAATCTCAATTTATAAATCTTTAAGCTGCTCGGGCCTGCCACCAAGTGCTAATTACTCACAGTACCTTCAGACTCCAAGCTTGTAAAATTCTAGCTACAGTACAGAGCCAAAATGGAGAAAAGCCTACACATGGGAAGAGAACATGAAAGAGCTGTGAGGCAAACCCTCTCTGAGCTGCCATAAAGATACAATGGAAGAAAATACTCCTCAGAGTCTATAAAACTATTCGTGGTTTTATACAGCTACAGGATTATTTAAACAAAAAAAAAACCAAACAAACTTTACTGCCCATGTCACTGAAAATACAGACCTTTGGCAGGGGAGCTGAACAGCGTTGTTCTCCTGCGGGCAGCCAGTGAGCATCTGTACCTAAAGACAACTTGGGAGGACATGTCAGTCTCAGGTCTGGCTACAAAAGCAACGTTTCTGAAGGTCAGCTCAGAAATCCTCCAAGTCCAAGGAATGATGAGGTCACATCAGAGCTACCTTGATTAATCTAGCTCAATTCTGCCAGAGATCTTGGCATCAGACCAGACTCCTCGGTGTGTTGTCCTGTGGTGCTCTACAACTTCTTTTCCTGCCAGCATATTGTGAAGGAAACTACTGTCATCAGACCACCTTCAATTTATGACCTTTACTGACTAACAGTGGCTGAAAAACAGCTTGAAAATTGCTGCTCTGCCAGCATATTTCACAGTCCTGAGAAATGTTCTGTTGTTGAATAAATGTTAACATATTAAATGTTAACACAGGTACACTGTCTGACTGTATCCACCTGTAAAGTTGTTGCACTTGACTTTAGCAAGAATGAACCTTAAGATAAGTGCAAAAGAAGGTGGAGCACTGTAAACTCTTAATAGACTTCTCTTGAATCTCTAATATCTACGCAAAAAAGGAAAAAATCTCATACCAGCAGTGGGGAGAGTCTCTTTAGAAAGGTTTCAGAGGGTCCTTCAGGTACCAATAACTAACAGGACTTCTAGGAGGAGACCTACTGATACCCTCTGTGTGGTTCTACACAAAGCTCCGCAACTTATTCCATTTCAAATACAAGTTACTGACCACCTTTTTGTTTGTTGACTTTTCGCCTTCAGAAGTAAGGGGAAAATAATCACAGGAGTCATGGATTACATTTTGGTAATCTTTAGGTATAGGCTTGTCCCGAGTGAGGCTGTCATCTCAGTAGCAATTTATGCAAGACAGTAAGGACTTCAGCTTCATCCATACTAGCACCAAACATTTCACAAACACCTTTAGTGCTATGAAGAGGCCAAATCAGGGTGGCACGTAATTGCAGTTAGAACCTCTTACCGGGTATTTCAAATATCTTCTATGTGAAATAAGAGTCCAGAAGATAGAGACAATTTAACAGCAGCATGGATCTGTGATTTGACTTAGCAAGGCAAAAAAATCAACCTCAACCTTGTCTTGTAAGTGAACACGTTTGATTGCATCAGTTCCAACAAAAACCTTCACTTTATTTTTGTAAAGTATTACTTCTGCAGTATTCCACCGACTTCTGCAGTGTTAAAGCATCCTTAATACGCTAACAAAGCACACAGAGCAGACCCAGAAAGGGGCTGAGAAACAGATAGCACACGCCACCTTTATATTTTTTCAGGCCTCAGCGACAGATGAAGTCATCCCAGACTTCAACCGGCCCTACTGGAGGACCGATAAGGAGACACGGTAGGTATAGATGAATTCATTCTTTGAAATTATTGTCTATTTCAGTTGGTTTGAATTTCCTGACATGAAATACATGCTGATCACGTCAGCCATGCTCAAACTTTGAACTCAATTCTGCTTTAAAGCTGGGAGGACAGGACTCCCAAATTCCTCACTCTCTCCAGTTGGAAAAAAGTTGCACTGGAAACATGAAGCAGGCAAATGTTCTCAGTCATAACTGCTGTCACACTAGAAGTATCTGCTATCGAATGCCAAGCAGATCTCCTTGTGTTCATGAGCCCCATGTGTCTAAAAGTCGTATCTTTAGCACGAGGGCTTATTTGGAAACCTAAATTTAGATATTGTGAAGTTACTAAATTTACCTCCAGTAATGAAGGCTAATTTGATCCTTATATTGGGGAAAGTTCTCTTCAAATTTAGATTTAGAAGCTCAATGCAAATAATTGTTCTTTGTTAAGAAGTTCCAGTGACTGCCAAGTCCCTTTTGTATGCTGATGCAGAAAAAGTCTTCCAATCAGTCTTCTTTCTCAACTTCCTTGTCTTTTGGTGTCCTTTTGCTGACTGTCTGGGACGGTCATTCACTGCACTGACAATTAATGACCATACAGCTAAATACATATAAAACTGCTTGAAGCCCTCTGAACGCTTTTGGTAGCAATCATCTGCTGGTTTTTTGATGTGGATGCCAAAAAAGCAAGCATTGAGAGAGTAAATTAGCTGGCTTTGAAATTCCTTCATTGCTTCACAGCACAACGTGTCCAGGAACTTGTGCGCATCATCAGAATCTCTGGTGTGTTGATGGCTGTTCCCAGCAAGTCCTGCCTCTGCCCCAGATGAGACAGAAACAAGAGCCTTATCGGAGGAGGACAATGGATGGTCCCTGGCAGAGGGTGATATTTTGTATTCAGCTGGCAAAGAAACAGCCCAAACTAGCTTTAAAGCTTTCACAATAGGAACAAAGGGGAACAAAATAGAAAATAAAAAAATACAGTTCTAAATTGAGATACAGATGCTGGCCTATTGGCGTAACGGTTATCCCCACGATGCCAAATTAAACCAAGGTTACATGAACAGAGAAAGGGCAGATATCCAATTCAATCTTAAATATTCTTAGAGAAGACAATTAAAGGAGTATTTGCTTTTACCTTCTCTAATCAATGCTACAAAACTGTCTTCTACTTTCCATCCCAACACATTCTGGCTGAGTAAGGTACAAAACAAGCGTCTTGGAAAACTCCTTGAGAGCCACAAAAAAATGAAGTCTCCTTCCCAAAAAGGCAGAGCCACAGCACTTATTATGCCTTGTGTGTGTTCAGCTCATGCTATAGCTTGTGAAAATCAAAAGCATCCCAAGTACCAGAATGATTGCTGTCATTACCAGAAGGAAAAAAAGAAGGAAGAGATCGGGAAAGCGGATGGGCCATGGAAAACTGAACAGATCCAGAGGTACTTGGACATCCTACAGGGCTGAGTTGTACGCAAGCTAGCACGGCTGGGCAGACAAGCCATCTGACTCGCCGGGAAATGGACTCCAACTCAACACACAAACTGCACAACATATGAAAGCACATTCTCTGTGTGTGGATTTTCAAGCACGAACCAACAAGCCTGATCCTAGAGCAGCAAACAAGGAACCACTTCTCTGAAGACAACTCAGCTTCTATGCAAGTGGCACAATTTCGAACAGTTTCCAGCATCTCTGTTATTTTTCTTTAAGTGGAATACTTTTTCCTCATTCTCCAGCAAAAGGTAAACCTCCGTTTAGGAGTAATCACTCTCCATTAGTGGAAGCATCACTCAGAGTGCTGAGTCTCTCCTATGGCAACATGAAGGACCCCCACAGATAGACGTTAGAGCCCTACCGCCAGGGCAGCACAAGCCAGGCTGCAGATGGACAGAACATCAGCCATTCCGCAGCAGCCCTGGTACCTTATTCTCCCCTTCCCACCAACCCCCTGTTTCTTTTTTAACGCTTGAGAAAAACTCAGGTCACACTTACTGTCGAGCACCCTGAAGACAGATCACACATAAGAAGAGTTAGCCTAGGGCAGATGATGCATGCAAAGTTCAAATTTCTCCTCATTCAGTGATAAAGCTTTCTTACTCCTGGTCATTATTTTGCTATTTCACAATCACAATTTTAAGCTGCAAAAATGTTTATCATCTTAAATTCACCAGACAGTCAAAAATTCCATGAAGTCTAATGTTTTTAGCATGCAAGGAATACAAAAATCAGCCTGCATTGATTCTAATGTAAATCAGAAACACAATTAATACTGTTTCAGCAAGTACTTGTTTCCTTTCAATCAGCGATGTTACTCCCCTTCATTCCATATTAGAATCATGGAATCATTAGGTTGGAAGGGACCTTTAAGCCCATCAAGTCCAAACATCGACATAACACTGCCAAAACCACTACTAAATCATGTCCCTATAATTTTCTGGCTCAAAGAAAGTCTTAAACTAACATGTTTCACCAACCTTGTTCACTTCTCTTACAGGTATTTTCCTTTCAGCGCCTCATCAAAGCAAGGAAGAACTATTTAAATACTCCTGGATCCCATCCTCCGATAAGTTTTCTGATCATGCCATTACATCCTTTTCTGTGCGTTATTTCATGTCTGTGCTCCAACAATGGCAGAGTCAAGCTTCCTTTCAAACACCATTTTTAAGTAGCTGCTGATAGCACAGCACACAGCACTAGCAGCGTGCATAGCTAACCAGCTTCAGTCAAACTGGGTGGTGTCATGTTTTATTTCTCCATCACACTGATCCTGTTTTACGCATGCTAATTGCTTTTTTAAAAAAATGCATAAAAAAAATAATCAAGCATCAGTCTTTCTTTCTGCTAAGACAGACAATTCTGCTCTGAAAACAAGAGAACAATTCCAGTTTCATTGGCTAACTTTTCATAACTCCATCCCTATTCCAACTACAGTACAATTATAAATGCATTTTGGACAAGAAGATTATTACTGAGCTTACATCTCTTAATTATGCTTTTCTTTTCATACACACAGCTTTGGTCTTATTCTTTGCTGTGAAAATTACAGATTTGCTTGGACTTCAAACCAAAGATACATGCATTTATTTCCATAGGAGATTTATTTAAAAAAAATTCAGTATTTGAAATCTAAGCCCCTCAGTGCTGACAAATACACTGCAAAAGTTAACTAAATTATTTCTAAAGGCATTTTAAAAACCACTAATCCTCTATTTTCTACTACTTTCCATCCTAACCGTCCATATCATGTCCCAATCCCTGTTTTTATCGTATCTGTGAACTGTAGCTCTGAAGCTTAAGAAACAGTAAAACAGAGAGTAAGTTCCTTCTGCACAGATATCTGAAGAATAGTAACACTTCATTTTTTATTTTTTTTTTTGCTTGGAGTTCATTCAGCATTTAATTATAAAATGGCCCCAATCATTGGAATTTTATTCAGTTTTTGGTTCATTATAAATGAATCACATTGCAGAGGCAGAATCTATCTACTGTAATTTCACACCAGGAAACAGATACTTAATTGTAGTGAAAGCAACACTCAAAACAGTGTCTCCAACTGAATTCTTTAACAGGTCTCAAACTACCACGGGACTACAAGGAGAATTCAAGTTCTTCATAACTGAAGCCCTTAGAACAGGCTCCGAAACCAAAATCTATCCACTTAGAACAGGCTCCGAAATCAAAATCTATCCAGTAAAAATTACTGATGCCTCCCTGTAGGCAAGTAGGAAACACTGGCAGGTCATGCAATTAAAATTTGCATATAGCCACTTAGAAAAATATCAACAAGACAAGCCATATTCGTCACAGGTATGAGAAAGAACACTGTGTCTAGTTATCACATGGTTTTATAAATACATAACAATGCCAAAACACCTACAGTGAAGTCTTCAGACACTCTGACCGCGACCACGGCGCTGCTTCAGCTCGTGCCATCTGAAACTTCGGCTTTGAGCTGAGCACTCGTTCAAAACTTCCCTGCAAATCTCTGCCGGTTGAAGGCTCCTGTACATACAACAGGACGGGGGTAAAGAAACACGCGCTTATCTGAGTTTTAGAAACTCTGTTCAAGGGACTACATTAAAAATCCATTAGTTGGTACACTGCTCTTTTAGTTATGAAATAAATACGACGAGCTGAGTTATGGCGATGAATTCCAAGATTTGGAGAGTTTCTCTTAGGGGGTCGCAGCTAATACATTCACTGCACCGGGAAAGTCTTGACTACCACAGAGAACAAGAGAGAAGCAGGTGACTGTGGCTTTGCCACCCTCTCGGTCTCTGTACCTGAGCATGAGAATTTCATACGTGCGCAGCTGTGGCAAGCGGTGCTAGCTAATGTGTAAAATCTGTGAGAACAGGGCACATGTTTACTAACATGGCATCAACAGAAAGAAACATTACAACTTGAAACATCTTTGCAACAGAAATAAGATCAATGGCAAGAACTGCTACCAAAGAAAGGATTCCTGTGTTGTGCAGCCACAATTTTCCGTTACTCCAACAGAGAAATTTTTATTTCTTCATAATTGATGTTGTGAAGGCAGAAGGCTACTGACTTGAATTTTTTTTTTTTTTTTATACCTCACATCATCTTCTAAAGGCACAAAGTAGAAAAGAGCGTCTACCAGCTGGTATGCATTAACTTCCAAAGCCTTTGGATGACCATAAAGGTTTACCGTGCCCACCTCGCACCCCAAGCTGTTCAGACAGACCCAGACTTAAGAAAAAGACCACACCACAAGAAAATCCACACACGTGGCACATGCATTTGTTGTCTGCACGCCTCCCCTATTCATACCAATCTCTCTAGACTGCTCCATTCCGCTCAAGGTGGACAACGTCTAGTCCCAAAGCAAAAAGTCTCAAGGTAGATAGCAAATTCTTCTACAAACTCTCAATTCTTTACGGGTTCCTCTCCAGCAAGAGCCAGCTGCTTTAATTCAGATTAGTACAACATATCTGTTGGACACAGCAGACCATTTACATGCAAACTGGATTTTTCCCTTCAGACAAAAAACAAAACCAAAAAACCCCACATGTTTAATTATATTGTTCCTCCATACAAAAATCCATTATGTTGAGAGAAAGTAAATGCATCAAGTCACTTCTCCTACATCCCACTTGAATCTGTCTTCAGCATGAACGTGACAATACTAAGCTATGACAGATAATGACACTAACATCCCAACTGATCTCACTAATTTAGCCTGGGGCAACTTCATCCATCCAGAACTTGGAAATCATTTTTACATTAAGGGGAGTCCCCCCGCTTTCGCAGATTACATTGTGTGCCATCTAACTGTTTTTGGACTCTATAGCAGTACGATGCCTCCAGCACCATCCCTACATCAACACCACCAGGGGGGAAAAGTGCGCTGGCTGACCAAGGAAGGCAGAGATGGGAACTTTTAGAAGTCCCCTCTGCAAGAAATAAAGGATTAAACAGAAGAGGGACATCCTCCTGTTCACTGGCAGGCAGGAGGAAAGCTCAAGGTTCCTTACCCATCCTGGCGTTCTCTGCTATTTCATCTGCCTCATCTAATTTGGTTCCCATGAATTCTTCTAAGAGAAGAGAAAGATGATCCACAAAATCGTGCATTTTGTAAGTTTTTAAAGCTATGGAAAATTATTTTAGCCTTTTAAATTTATGTGCATGTTCAACAAAAAATTACTTCTTTTTAAAAGTGACTCTGATGTCACAGAACCCCTGATAACTGGTGTTTATTTTCATTCCCAGGAAATGACTTTGCATGGAAGATCTCCATAGATGTCTGCATTAATTAACACAAAGGGTATTTTTTTTTTTTTTAATGAATTTTAAATATCTGCATAAGGGGTTCAGTGAAGAACACCATTTTCTGGAGCATAGTCTTGAGAATAAATTCATTTCCACCAAACCTGAACAAACTGAAATATGTGTAAGTGCTTCTCTGAATGTCAGCCAAGACCTGCAAAACAGTTGGGGGGTGAGGGTGAGTAATAAAACATGGCTTCACTCCGTACATACATTTATAAAATGTATATAGCTTGCTTATATAATATATCTGCTCAGATTTTGGTACGTGCTGATATGGTCAGAAGTTTGCCTGCCCTACTGTAAAGAAACACCCAGGAAATCTCCTGCACAGCAATTATTAAAAGTAAGTTAGAGCAGTAATTGTCATTACACTGTACCTAGATCAATGACTTTACTCAAACGTAGCCACTCCATTGCGTAAACTGTTTTCCTCTAAAAGGCACAGAGGAACTTCAGCAACTAAAAATGATTTCTCGGACGGAATACACTTGCTCACAGGAGTGTCAGTAAAGGAACAATTACCAGGTTTTCCTCTCCCGAGAGGTAAAGATGGAAAGTAGAAAACAGAAAGCACTTCAGAGCAAAAAGCCTTCTTGGGCTATGACACACAAGAGGAATGTCAAGTGACACAGTCTCCATGAGGTCTCGAGAATGGGCATCGCACCCCAGCTTGTGAAGGCTTTGTGAGGATGCTCCAGAAAAGCACCGTCACCGAAGAAAGAAAACCTTAACCAAGTCATTCATTAGCGTACAAAAATGAGATAATCAGACATCAAATGCATGTCTCAGTACTCTGGGTAAGAACACATATTTTTAGATAATTTCTCAGTGCATTTTTGTCTAAGTTTTGTCTCCATACTGAACACATTCACACCTTTTGCTACATTTGCTGTGCCCCCATGCAGCAGCCTCAAGGGGGCTGCACAGCCAAAGTCACATTCCCACAAAAGGTTTGATGGGCAGTAGTACATGTACCTAAAAGAGAAAGGAACTGTGTTGCTGTGGCACTTCTATCTTCAATGAATACTTACTAAGGTATGAAGTAAAAAAAACTTAGGGGGAACAATAAGCTCCGTTTTGGCCTTGACTACACAAACCTACTCAGTTACAAGTAAAAACCAAAACCTCAAGTGAAAATCTAAAAGCGCCCTCCAACTCAAATTCAGTCGGTTGAAGCTAGCATCAACAATTTTGATATTGTCTGCTAAAATCTGCATCTATGGCAATAGCTATAATCTCCTCCTTCCTTCATAACCAGGTAAAATGAGTTTGATGATACGCTGATCTTGCACGTACACTGCAAGGCTGGGTCTAAATTTGGATGATCCAATAGAGTAAGCAAGCTGCCCAGAGGCCAAGAAGGTTACCACATTGTTCTAAATTACTTACAATTTTCTACCCATAAATAACTGTCTTTTTACTGATCTCTGTTCTGCATGCTCAAAAGAAAGAAGTGAAACTCATAATCTGAAAATAGGACAAAAAAATGCAATTGTTCCATTCTGGGTTTTTTGTCCCATTTGGGGTTTTTTTTGCTGTTTTCTTTTTTCCTCCCCTCACAGCTGTCACCTGCAGATAGGTTTCCCATTCCACATATCTGTCCGTTAATGTTAATACCTGAGGTTGTAAAAATATCTTTCTGCTCACGTGCTTGTGGCTTGTGCTCTACTCTACCCAAGTGAACAGTTGAGGACAACTCCGCAGTTTAGGCTAAAAAGGCTCTAAATAGAAGGGAGTTCTAGTCAGCCAGAACAAAACAGGAATCCAGAGAGAAAAACCTCAAACCCTAAACCCAATTCTTGTCAATCTTGCCCAAATTTTTAAGGATCAACCTAACTACTCACACACATATACCTATATCTCAAATTGAAGGGGCCAGGGGGAAGTCCTTTACTACACGGTGTCACAGTAAAAGTGGTCTTCCTGATCGGCTTCATCTCATCTTGGTTTTTGACAAGCTAATTATTTTTACTGTCTTCTAGGAAAGAAGTTTGTAGAATGATTCTATAAAGATAAGTACACACATTCTGTGCCCATCACGTGCTAGTAAATCAGTTACAGATTTTTGTTACACCTTGTTGATTCAGCCTGTAACTGCTGTATTAGAAAGTCCTCAAGTCAGAATTGTAACAGGACATGTTTGTTGGCTTGTTTTCTGGTGGTGGGGTTTTGGCTTTTTTTCTTTGTTTGTGATTATTTTTAAGTTAATTTTGCTTGTTTCTCAACAGGCTGTAGGCAGCTGAAACTCTTCTCCAAAACCAGGTCGTATATAATAAAAAGTTTAAAACGGAAGAATGCAAGAGATTTTGTCTGACATTTCAAAAATGAAATACTTCCAGTTTTAAGGGACATCGCTCATCAGGTTACAGCACACCTTTCCGCTTCATCTTCCAGGATGAGGACAGTAACATGGAATAAGGGCAGAAAAAAAATAGTATGCTTTCCACCTATTCCGAAGATAAAAAAAGGCACCTAAACCTCTTACTCGGATCTCATCACCAGCACTAAAGATACTTTATGAATAAGATTCTTCAGTAATTTGCCCTCTCTCCCATCTCATCCTTTATTTCCCCCCATTTGAAAACAACGGCTTCCAAGTCCTTTGAGGCTCTTTTGCCCAGCTGAGCGCACTGTCTACCAAGCTCCTTCTGAACCGGTCTATCTTTCTCTGTACAGAACCTCACATTCCTCATGCGATTCCTGACCATGTCTTGACCCTCAAAGCCATACAGAAGCTTATATTTCCCCCACGTATTTTGTCAATGAAAGATTCACAGCAGAAACTTCAACTTGCTGAGAACATCTGAGCTCTTCCTGCACAGCTGGTCCTCTGTCAGGCACCACTGCACTGATTTGGCTGCAATAAAAAAGGATGCTGCTCTCTGATGACAAACGTTATCACACAGTTGATGTTTCACTAGCAGCAGACAGATTTATTTATTTATTTATTTTTAAATTCCCGAGCAGTGTGACTTGCTACAAGGAAGGCGAGCAAGCACTGCAGAGTAGAAAGATGATTTGGGAAAAGAAAACATGGCATAGTTGTACTCTTCCTTTCAAACAGTAATAAAATATTAATCTAAGCATCTTGTCGTCTTTTTTTTTTTTTAACATTCCAAATATAGAAGGTCATTTACAATAACAAAATTTTTAAAAGAATTTTCATGAGATCCCCTGCTGTTTTAATTAGGAGTTTCAGAAAAAATTACAAAACTTGATACTGTTACTATGGAGTTAACTATCCCTGGAGGACTTCCCACAGACATTCCGTTAAATTAGCCAACCTAGTAGTACTGTAATATTTCAGGGGGGTTTGGGAAGCAAACCTACTCTTTGCTACCTGTTTCGGCCATCTTTCCTTGCCTTAGCATACAGAGATTAACTACGCCAAACAAGAACCCTAGGAAACCCACCCAAAGGGAGTGTATTCTTCAGGAAAATATTCTGAAATATTACTGCTAATTATTTGAATTACATACTCAAGAGTGACTCCCATGTTTTTAAACATTATTCTCATTTGCATTCAAGCACTATCTACTCAACGATTAACGAAAACTGTGTGTTGTGTTGCATCACAGAAGTCTTTCCTGTATGCAGGAGCAGTCCTTCGGCCACAGTTTACAGCACTACAGTTCAACACGTAAAGCAAGTGCAAATTCAAGACTCACATGTATCTTCTCATGGAGAAAAATCAAGGGAAGTTAAAGATGCTTTTCCTGTTCTTTTTTAAAATAAATCTTCAACGTTTTAGAACTGCCAAGTCATAGCTTCATAACAGGGTACTTCTGCACTAAAGAAAAGCCACGGTTAAAAGATACACATTAAGCCCGTAAAAATCCTTAAACAAGACTAGAATCTAAACCCAGAATTCTCAAGTAGAAGCCTCACATATTACCAAGCTTTTATGTCAATCAATGCAAAGCCACTCTTCAACACCATACAATGAAGTTGCGAAATGCACACAAAACTTGATTTCACTGTCTTCATGTAGCAGCTACAATGTACAAGAAAAATTTCAGGAGATCGAGTGTTACTGTCAACCCTTCCCACCAATAATCCACTTTTACACCTTGTTTTCTGTTTTGTTTTTTTTTTTTGGGGGGGTGGGGTGGGTTTGTTTTCCTAACCAAGTGGGGTAATTTTGTAAATTATAGTGCAAACAGAAGACTTCACAGCAGCATCCTGCTGAGGACCAATGCACCAACCTCACAAGGGAAGCTCCCTGCTCTTCCCACTGGAGTGTGTACCACTGAAAAGTCATTTCATCTTGCTTGGCCTGAAGAAATCTGAGCAACTTCCCACCCCGCCCCAACCCCAATTACATTAGTTGGAAAAATATCAAAGGGAAAAATTATTAACCAAATCCAGTGAGGAGTGCTAAAGCAAAAGACTTTCATGCTCACATTTACAGCAAATTTAAAAAGGAAAAAAAAAAAAAAAAAAGGCATTTGTGACTCACTAAGATGAGTATACAACTAAGATGATTCGAAACACAGACTGCAGTTGCCTTGCTGCCAGTATCAGATGGTAGCTACATATGTCTTTGCCTACTGTGCATCTCTAATTATCCTGGGAAAATGGTAACGATGCCAATCAACACTGGCTGGCCAGTAGAGAACCGGTGAAGCCTACGCTTCCAGCAGCAGTTCCCTCGAGACCACTTGTGTGCTATCTCTCAACACAGGAAGCATTTATGAACAGTTTCACTCAACAGAAGGATTTCTGAAAATCATAGCTGATACCAAACCACTAAAAGAGAAATTACCACAGTGACTGAACCAGCTACTAATTTCTCACTGAAGAAAAGAAAAAACTTCATTAAACTTCTACTATTTAGGTCACTGTTTCCAAGAGAAGAAGAAAAAAAAAAAAAAAAATCTTGGATACCATATAAATTGATCTAAATGAAAATGATGCAAGCAGACCTGAGTGAAGTTTTACTATCAGCTAGTTCCATTGTTGTCACTCTGGAGACTAAAAATCATTATTTTTAGTTCTCACTCACCTCTGCTATGTCCTGTCTTGCTAAAATCTGTAAGACATCTTCTAAGTGAAAATATATAATTCATCTACATGTTTATTTTATTAACTTACATGGTTTTATCACACTATTCCCCATGCTCAAAAAGTATTTTTTTTTCTTTTTCATTTCACAAACCATGTGTGCTCTATTCGGACACCAAGAGTTCTTCTTCGTGTCCAGCACAATTAGGGCTCACAAATACCAGCTTGAGTAAGGACTCATAGGTTAGGTCCTCTCCGTGTAACTATGGCTGCTATAAGCCCCCTATAGCTTCTTGCCAACAGTTAAATCTTACTTCAAGATGATTCTCACCCCTTCTGCTTCACTCTGGTGAGACCCCACCTCCAGTACTGCTTCCAGCTCTGGAGTCCTGAGCATAAGAAGGACATGGGCCTGTTGGAGAGGGTCCAGAGGAGGCCACAGAAATGATCAGAGGGCTGGAGCCCCTCTTGTATGAGGGCAGGCTGAGAGCATTGGGGTTGTTCAGCCTGGAGAAGAGAAGGCTCTGTGGAGACCTTAGAGCCCCTTCCAGTATCTGAAGGGGACCTACAGGAAAGCTTTTTACAAGTGCATGTAGCGATAGGACAAGGGGGAAAGGCTTCAAACTGAAAGAGGGGAGGTTTAGATTAGATACTGGGAAGAAATTCTTCGCTGGGCAGGTGGTGAGCCCCTGGGGCAGGTTGCCCCGAGAAGCTGTGGCTGCCCCATCCCTGGAGGTGTTCAAGGCCAGGTTGGACGGGGCTTGGAGCAACCTGGGCTGGTGGGAGGTGTCCCTGCCCAGGGCAGGGGGGTTGGGACTAGATGATCCTCAAGGTCCCTTCCAACCTAAACCATTCTATGAGGAATATGTTTAAGACCAAGTATCAAAAGGAGAAAGTGAATCAGAAAAGCCATGAAAAGCCAGTGGGGAAAGTAGATCAAGGTTTTCCCTTTAAGAGTTTTGTTTATTTGATTTAAAATGACCCCTATGATGTGAGGCTGGGAGAAAGGGGGCAGATTACAATACCTCGAGTTGTATTTTCTTCTTTTAAGACTACAAATAAAAACTCCAAATCAGGGATTCCTTGTTCTCAGCAATGATGGATGCCCTTCATCACTACTTCTAAATTTTCTGAGCTCCAACCTTAACCATAAGCAAAGTTGGACACATTTGCACTAGAGTTAAGAGTTACCCTCACCTGTCGCTTTCCAAAAATCACACATAACACTAAAACCCAAGTAGTTTGTCAGGTGGAACATTTGACTAAAATTGATTGAAATCAGGAAATTTGCAATGATATTGGTTCAAACCAGATATCTATCTAGACTTATTCCTGACTGCAACAGTGACCAAGAACAGATGGCAAGGAAAGTCAGTAAGACTAAGGCAAGCATCTGTTAAAGTTTTCCCGGTGTTCCCTACACTTCAAAAACCTGCACCCCAAGTGCTTTGAACACGGGGGAATATCTGTGTTTAACCACCTCAAGGAATTAACAATTTGTCCCTTTGCTTTCACATGTATGTGAAAGCAGGACTTCTCTGCACTCCTACCACCTCACAGCAGAGCCCCACAGCACACCTGTGTGGGACGTGAAAATAGTTCCTTTTGTTATTTTGAGCCTTTCAGTTTCATCAGACACCCTCCAGGTCCTCTCTGAAAAGAAACCTATTCTCTACTCACCTTCTTCACGTCACTTCTAACATCACAGACCTCTAACACACTCCCTTCCTCCTCTCCCCCATGTTTCTTTTTCAGACTGACAAGTATAGCCCATTTAATTGTGCCGCACAGACACCATTCTGTATACAGATGATGCCTTTCATCCATCTCCAAATTGCTTCCATCGCTACTGCTACTCTTCTTGCGATTGGAAGGATGATAGCTGCGCAAAGATACAGGCAACGCATGGATTTATGTGGTCGTATAGTGCTCCCTTCTGTTTTCTATTCCTGTTCTAATAATTCCCGACCCTTGAGCCAAGCACCAATCTGATCTCTTCATAGAACTCCCTATGTTAACATAAAGATCTCACTCCTGAATTATAACAGTCAGTTCAGAGCCCAGATTTCATATGAAAATCAGGATTCCTACGTACTTTGCTCCACTTTTGTCTATACTGAACCTCATCTGCCTTGCTATTACCCTGTCACCCCATACTCCCAGGCCCTTCTGCAGCTCTTCACAGTTAGCTCTCCTCTTTCTTTGTTGAGTAGTGATCAGGAACATACCAGTATTTTTGTCTTCCAAGGCAACATGGAATAGTAGAACAACACAGGTCTGCTAGTAACCTTCCCGTATTGTCAAAGTCAATACTCTATTTCTAACTTTAATTTATTGCATTTTATAATCACCTTTTATCAGTGCAAGAGTCATTGCTCTTATTCCCCTTTATTCTATTAGCAGCCCTAGTTGATCTTTTCAAAGGCTTCAGTAATTGCATTAGGATCAACCTCCGATTACAACAGTCATGTCGGTTCTTCCCTATCTTGCTCTGTTTCCAGCTATCACCTAATTCTAGTCCTTACTAGTTGCAAACACCTTGCCCAGGATTGACATAAGACCTGTTGATCTGTAGCTTCATCCAATAGCCCTGAACTACTTCAAGAAGAGCTATCTTTCTTTTCTCAATTGTCTCTTTCTTATGTTCCTGTTCCCCTTTTTGATACCAAGGCCAGCTGCTATCGATTCTTGGCCCAAACTCCTACAAGTTAAGTTTATTATGGGCACTGCAAGAAGGGCTCTGGTAGCAACATCAGGAATCACACCCTCTGCATTTCTCAGGGCAGGTAAAGAGCTGTTTCTCTTGTGCAGAACAGCAAGTAGCTACTCCTTGCAGCAGCTGTAGCCCTTTAAGTTGCCCACCCTATGTCTTAGGCTTAAAGACACATCTGTCCAAGTGTCCATTTCATCTTCCTCTCTTTACAGAGTTCTGGTCAAACTTTACCATTTCCTATTTGAGTTTTACAGCATCTACTGTATTTTCTTCTGCTGAAGAAAGTTTTAAACACACCCTACTCTCAGGCAGTGCTTCATCCCAAACTACACATCGTTCCACACTCATCAGCTTTCCAGCACTTTTCTTTTTAAATTACCCTTTGCTCTCAGTGTCTTCTTTAAGCACCAACAGCCAGTTCCACTACTATTTTGACAAAACCATCTAAACAAGCTGTACAGGTCTCCCCCGATTCAGACATTTCCCCATCTCCTTATATCATTTTTCAATCACTGTCTTTCACTTCTCTGGTCTCTGCACAACACATGCAGCATTTCAGAGGACGTTGCTACTTGAGGTTCCAGTCGCACACTGTCAGTCAAAGTGCCTCCTGAACAGTCTAAGTCCTAAATCACTGACCCACACACGGAGCACAACCACTGGCTCATCCCCAGCCCAAGAGTCTATCCAGGCATCCCATGAGGTCTAAAATTTTTGGCACTTGCCAGGCAAGCTACCCTGTGATCCCCAAAAACGCAAGTAGCCACACAGCCGACAATCAAGCCCCCACATTACCATCCTCTCTCTTCCACGTGGCTGAGATCCCTATCACTGAAGGGGCACTCTTGACGCACACGCAGCCATCACTTGATGGGGAGGGCCCTTTTTACAGGACCATTTCTGGCTTTGCTGCCTTGATGATCTCCTGCACAGTGCTTTTGCCGTTCTCCGCAGGTCTACGGCTGCTAGCCTACAGATGAGATTGTCTAATACGAGAGCTGTAGAGCAAAATTAACAGCGCATGGCAGCAGAAGATTGAAGTTCTGAATCAATTTCCTGCACATCAAGTTGGTCAGTTATTTTAACTAAAGTGTGCAAGTACCAAATAAACACACCAGAAAGCAATGAAAGGAGCAGACTTAAGACCTTTATACTGTTAATTTCCGTGTCTATCAAACTATAATTTAAAATTAGCCGCTGTGTCACACAGATACAGCTGCAGCCATCATTTATCATTGAGAGAACAATGATGGAGAGAGGGATCACCCCTTAGACACACTCAAAGCAGCAAACCGTAAGCTGTTCTCAGCACACACACATATCTTGGTTTTCTTGCTACAAAGGGCTCTATGAACAGGTTTTACCCACATCTGCAGACTGCTAAAGCAGATATAACTTCCCCACGCTGGCAAGTTAAAATTGCTCCCCATAGCAAAGCAGGGATTCTTTTGCAGCACACTATACAGATCTTGAATCCCAGAAGATGCAACTGAGAATTTTCCAAACAATATCTTGGAATGAAAGTTAGCTTTATGAATAAAGCTACTGAAGGAAAGTACCTGGTTACAAGAACAACAAGAAACACAAAGAAAAGGGGTTTGCAAGTGTAGTTCTTGCTACCATTTGTAGATAGATCCAAAAACCCTACATGCACACATATAAGAAGTCTTTGCCTCTCGAATATTAACATGCACATAAAATATGTTTTTGATGGGAAAATCTCTTTTAAAATTAGGAAGGATATCCTAAACACCAAAGCCATGTGAAGTTTTAAGTTACTTGCTCTGGAATTATGTTGTTCCCTAACTGTTAATTGCCTGAAGCAAATTTGCTCCAGACCAAACACAGCTGCTACTAGTGGTGGAAAAGCCACAGTTGTTCCCGTTTACCACTTTGCAAGATTATAGTGCCATAACAGAATCTTGCCTTGCTTCACCATCAGTAAGATTACTGGATAATTGAAATAACCTCCACAAGAAAGAAAAGTTAAAACCAAAAACTTTCCAACCTGCAAGGTAGCATGTTATCCAGTTGTAGTATGCTACTCTATGTGTATACAGATATATAGGTATAATATACATAGTCATAAAAACATTACAGGAGTTGATAGCAGCTCCTGAGAAAAGCTTTCTGAAGGACAGAATTTGAGAGGAAAAACAAAGAAGAAAAGAGATGCTTATCCTTGAAGGAAAGAGGGCACGAGGTGGGGGGAGAACAATCAAAATGCTGTACAGAATTATGGTGTGGGATGTCCCCAGACCCTCCAGCTTGGCAGAGTTTATTTTGTTGTCTCTGCCAATTCATTCCCTCACACACCCCATGTCTTTCAACTCAGCAAACAACTAAACAGTGCAGGCAGATGATTCTCCTTCCAGTATACTATACTGAAGAAGGTTGGTTCGGTTCCTTTTTTTTTTTCTTGGGGTTTTTTGTTTGTTTGGTTTTTGGGTTTTTCTTTTTCTGTTTTGGGGTGGTTTGGTTTTTTTTAGTACTATGTTTCCTCTGGAAAGGACCTTAAATATACTGTCTTGGAACATACGTCACAAACTGAAGTGTTGTAGATACAAACCAATGACAGGTTACTTTTGCTCCAACCAATTGGCCTCCCAGAAACCACTCGACATACTGGAACACACAACGACAGATGCAACATCACTTAATCATCTGCTGCAAATTGGCATATATAAGCAACTAAAGTACTCAGTATCTGAACACCCAACTAGGTTCTAGGACGACTTTGCAATGCTTTCATACCTCTAGGGTCAAATCAGTCCCCCTGTCTTAACATCATAGGTCAAATGAATTAAAAAAAAAGCACTTAGCCTTTTCAAA
>NW_009649583.1:294775-319051 GCF_000708025.1 Charadrius vociferus
AGCAGGAATCTGTGTAATAACTAAGACGACATCAAAACAATCAGGTAAGAATTTGGACAAACTCTTTCCATTCAGCCTGAGTCTGCTGGTGAGAGCCAAGCCAGCACCTCTGGTTTCCATAACACGTACCTGAACAAGGGAGGCACTGGTCACAGCTCCCTACTTAAATTTGAGCTACATCTTGCACTTCCAACAGTGATTCAACACTTCTGGATAAAGCCATCTTCCTTTAAGACAGCACTTGTTCATAATTTCCAGAGCATTTATAAATAGACCATTAACCAGTTGAGTTACACACACCTTACCATTTATTTCTTAAGTCATCCCATTTGTGTTTCAGTGGTGTTGCAGGAGGAAAGGATGTGAAACAATACAGCAAGAGCACTGCACCCTGGACTACAAACCATTACATATCATATTGTTACTCCAATAAGACACCAAAGCACAGATACAATTGTTCAGATGTGCTGTGTACTTATTATCTTTAAAGGCTTTTTTATGGTAAATTTAATTATTACTATCCTGTCCTTAGCCTGATTTTACATATTGCTTAAATGACACAGCAGTGGGGCATGTCTATTAGCAGTCTCAACTATTTTAACAGGGCTTCCCCCTTCCATGCCAAGCAGTAAGAAGGTATGAAGAAAGTTAGGGCCATACCGTGGCTTCACATAGTCACGTTTTGCTGCTCTCCCCACCCACCCCACCCCCCAATTTACACAAACTATTCAAAGGTACACAGTGGACCAGCAACATGGTATTTCAAGAGATGACCACAACTACTTTACATACAGACTTTTCTCTTACAAAAATCAAAGTTACCTGCAGTGGAAGCACTGCCCAAGTTCTGCTGGGCTGTACAAAGGGCACAACCACCACACTTGGCAATACAGACACAGCAATGCCTTTAGCAGCTATTCCCTCCAAACACTGAAGAACAAACCCTGTACGTCAGATAACTATGCTGACTTTCATCTACTACCCCTTACTAACAGCCACCGCCACCCAGGGTTTCTCAATAAACTGCCTATACACACCGTGTCCCCCAAAGTACAAAGGTTTTGATATTACGTCTCAAGCCTCAGGCCAACAGCACTACTTGAAATACTATGTACTTTGAGAAAGGAATAGGATCTGGTCTCTTGATTCACAAAGCTGTGATTTATCCTAACCCCCAAATAAAGGACTTCCCCTTGCATCCTGCTCCTTCTTTTTACCAGCTGTACCACCGTGCAGCACAGTTCATGTCACTGCTGAAAGTCACAATGATGGCAAGTTGCAATACTCTGCCTTGAAAAGGGTAACAAAAAGTACAAATTAAAATAGCCAACTTCATAGGTGAAAAAGAGAGCATTCGATACCCTGGTTGTTCATAAATGCATATTCTCAGGAGGCCTCACAAAGGCGAGAGACAAATAAGTATCATATTGTCACCATCAAGAGCGCGATGGATGAACACAGATTAAAGGGCTGTTCCTGCTCTCCGCCTGTGGCAGACTGTCAAGCCCGCTCATCAAACACTCTCGTCTGGATTCAAGTCTTGATGCTCAATGCAGAGCATCTGGGTAGAAGAGAAAGCCATACAACACACAGCAGGTTAGGCCAAGATGATTTTCAAACTGTGAAATTCAACGCCTCTGTTAGCTCCTCTGACTGCTTCCCTCTTCAGCTCGGGATCAGCCATTTCAATTCTCTGGACAGGACCCTCTGAGTAGAAGCATATGGCCTTCATGCTAATTAATGCTGCTGGTCTTCCCAAAATTTCCGTGGAACGACTGATCTCTCTCACATTCATATCCTAGCAGCACTACCCCTCAGGGAGGCAAACTGCATGGACAGCAATGAGCAACAGCAATTAAAAAAAAAGAAAAAAAAAAAGAAGATATTAGCTGCCGGCACGCTAACCATTTTACCTAGTGGATCGATCATTTAGCAAGAATTATATCCAGGATTTATTTGCAAAACTGAATCAACTGAGAATTCATTCTGCCTCACTCCACTATAACATTGCAGATTCAAATCAATCTAATTTAAAGAACATTTCCCTGTGAAGATAAGTACTATTCCCACAGTAAGCAGCTAAACCATTTACTAGCATTTACATAATTCTTAAAAGCAACAATACCCAGTGCCACTTCTCACATCGCATCACCAAACAACATATCGCTTACCACAAAAGCAAAGGGCAAACTCCTTTTAAACACACAGCACACATTTCCCAGCATACTGTAGGAAATTGTCTTTTCTTTCTGCTAGGGTGTGTTTATTTGTTTCTGTACAGTTCAATCTCAGTTGTTTCACAGCTCAAAACAAGTTCAAAAAGTGTTTTATTTAAAAAGGCCCAAATACCCGTTTCATAAAAACCACTAGTCCACTACATCAGAACACTCTAACAATTTCATCCACTTCAGCTCTAATAAAAAATGATTCGGCATATTTTTTAATTAGAGAAGTTTATGTCAAAGGAAATAGCTTTCAGATACTTTACAACACTTTGATCCGCAACAGAATGCCGGAGGTTTATGAAAATATACACCTCCAATGGGAGGGAACAACAAAAAAGAAAAACTAATGCAACAATTATGTTCTCCACACTGAAAATGCCAGCCAGATACAGGGACTGACCACCACAATCAGAAGAAGCCAAGTGAAAGCAAATCTCAAACACCCACGAGCCTGAAGTTTCTGCCCTGGAGTAAAGCTGGTCCCCTTCCCGCTGCACAAACTGGGCTCACTAAAACAATTCTTCCAACAGCCATCAACATCGTATCTTGTTTGGCAATGTAAAACCAGAAGCTTAGGACCAAAACCATTTTACCTCACCAAAACAATTCTTCCAACAGCCATCAACATCGTATCTTGTTTGGCAATGTAAAACCAGAAGCTTAGGACCAAAACCCTTTCCTCTCACCTTATGGTAAAACACACAGGAAATGCTAACTTGCTCCCTTGAATAAGAAGGGTGCGCCAATAATGCATGTTCCAGTATCATTTGCATCTATAATGCACAATCCCGTTACTTTCTATTCAACCATGACACTCAGTGCAACATAAGCATGTTCTTTTCACAGCAAATAAATACTGCCAGTCATCAGCAGATTTCTATCATTAACTGATATAAGTGCTACAGAACATACATTTTTCTGCAGGCCTTGCAACAAAGTAAGCTTTCTTATAGTCCGTTTGCTACAGGGTAATGATTTATAGACCCACCATATGCAACTTGGCATACAGTCTAACTCCTATTTCAGTTGACTTCAGCAATTGGTTCCATTCACAGAGTCTTATTTTCCACTACAAGTCGAGTTTCATTCCTGCAAACCACGTAGATATTCCTCTTACACAGGACACAACAGCCGTGAGGTCCAAAGACACTTAAAATTACCTACTTGCCCCCCTCCAGCCTGAAGCACTCTCTGCAAGAACTGGCCTTCATACAGAGGGAAGCTGCAACTTCATTAATATCAAAGAGCAAAAGCATGCAGCTATGGTTAATCATGACGGTGGGACAATGCAGTTGTTTCCCAGGTTTTTCTTCCTTTTTCCACTTACAGCAGCACTGGCCAAGCCCCTCTGACAGAGCAGTTTCATTACAAAAAGCTGCAGTGGAGAAGGGAGAGGAGAGCGCTGTGTAACATCTCAGAATCCGCTTTTTCATTGGTTCAAACTGAACCTATCTCATTCAGTGCAAAGTCAAAACAGAAAAGTCACAGCTGAGCTTTAATAAAAATGGACAAAAAATAGTATCATTTACTCTTCTGTAACAGAAGAGCACTAATGGGAGTGGGGGGAAAACATTGTTCATCCTACTAGTTGATAAGCACCTCTTAGAGCTTGCTATATGGTCCTGAAAAGCCTGCAGTTATCTCATCTGGTACCGGTGTAACAAATACCTACGAAGCACAGGGCGGGCAGAGATCGCTTCCAGAGTGGCTGCTGTAATCTGTGCCTAGGCAGAGCAGCACAGTAGATCATGTGTGCTCATCCAGGAAATCACAGAACGGTCAGGGTTGGAAGGGACCTCGGGAGATCATCTAGTCCACCCCCCCGCCAGAGCAGGGTGCATAGGACAGCGTCCCGGTGGGTTTAAAGTCGTCCAAGTGTCCTGGTGTGCAACCGCCTCAGGAACTGCCCACCCATCCCCCAAGGTACCAAAGAGGCTGCCCCAAAATCCAGATACAGCAGCAGCTTGAAGGGCCTAGCAAGATAGGCATCCTTGACTTCCCAGTGCGCATACCTAGAAAAGTTGCTCCAAAATTCATCTGCATCTCTGTTGTAGTCATTTACTCCAGTTTTCCAGAGATAGAAGTATTTCTCAAAATAGAATACTCAATACCATCATTCTCAAAAGCGCTTATTGATTTCTGCACAGACTTAACAAGATATTTGACTTTGTGAAGCTCTACTTCTTTGTCACTATATTGCCTTTCGCCGGCCTGCAGTCCCTTCTAACGTTTATCATCAGCGTCATTTTTCTCTTTCTCTTAAGCATGTAAAAAGACGGAAGCGTTCTGCATCTTGCAAGCCACTTCTGAAGAAATGTGACTGTTTCTAATTCTTTTGGAAAGGAACATCCTGAAACATAGACAAACGCAGGGAGACAGCTCACCAATCACAAATCAATGCTTTAAACAAATCAGCATTCTGTTTTAAGCAACTTCGGGTAGTTCCATAATTATTTCACATTCAAGCAGCAGGAAAAAACATTTTTAAAAGTGTTCTGAGATTGGAAGTGCAGCCTACCTACTTCCTCAGAAGTTTACAAAACACTGCAATGTGCCAGCACCCACGCCGTTTTATGTAAACTAAGCCAGCACAACTTTGAAAAAAAGAAATACAAACATAAGAATTAATTTATTAAGAAAAGCCACTGAGCCTGTATTTAAGCAATGCCTTTAAGGAAGAAATAACGTAGAAATCAGGACTGACAAGTCAAAACAAAGTGTGCCTAGCGAGTTTTATACTCTCTTTTCTACGGGTAGTTTCTTCAAAAGCAGTCATCTGGCAAACTAATACATCTGTACTAAGACAACAATCTGTTTCAGAAACAGTCTAATGAGGAAAGAGATGCTTTAATATAGTTTGGATTTCACATACAATGAGCAACGTAAGAAGTCGCCCAGTGATGAAACTGGGAGGCAGAGCCAGAGGAAGCAGCTGATCACATTTTGGCACAAACATCATAAACCCATTATACTCCAACTCATACCTCATAAAACTCACAATGCAGCAGCAAAAGGTTTAAGCTGTAGGGAATGAGCTTAAGGTTATTTTTTTATATATATCTTTTCCTAAACAATATTTTAGTCACAAGGGACTTTACAAGGTAAAGTTATATCCTGCAAGGGTAAATGAATCTGAAATTGCTTTCAAGGAATAAATATTTGCCTGAGCTCAGAAAATGCAATATATCAAAGAGAAAGTAAGCAGCCTATTTCAGGGCATTTTACCAATGCATTTACTGATGGTTTATCCTCTTCCATTTTATTCTTCGATTTAGACAGTACTATTCACTGCTAATTTATATCCTTTTGTTTTCCTAATGCCACACAGATGAGGTGAAGGTAACAACAAATGCAGGACTGTTTGAAAACCAAGTAATCCAGACGAAGTACCGACACGAAACTGCTTTATCAAAAAATAAGGGGAATTGGTCCACATACGGGACAAATTCTGCCTGCCTTCTCATCTCCGGAGCAGAAATGACAAGAAAAGCGCAACTTAAGGGAAAGAAGCACCTTCAGAGTGCTGCAGGAAGAAAAAAAGGAAATGGATGTTAACTGTTAAGCTTAGCTCTTCACTTCCCTCATGGATGAAGGAAGAGATTAAAAAGATGTCTCCATTAAAAGAAGGGGATTTCTGACATTTAAAGAATGCAAAGGGCAAGACCTCTAGGTACCAATGCCTGAACAGCAGTATTTAGAAAAGAGTTACTGCGTGTGAGGGAGCGTGTCAAGATTAACAAGAACACACGATGGTTTCTCTCTTTCCGTATTTCTTCTTATCCTCACTCGGGTGTACTGTGAGTACACAACCAACACAGCTAAGGGAAGAACACAAAGGATTTAAGGGGAGAAATATAAGTGGAACTAAGCAAATCAATATTTCTAGCACAGACGTTGCGTTCCTCCTTAGTCCATAGCTGAGGTGTTAATGGTCCCTCCAATTGTTGCTTCTTCAGGGTTTTAAAAATACATAGAAAATTAAAACACTGTAAAAACGCTTGGCTCTCAGAAGCAATAAATGAGTAAGAGCTGAGAAGTGCTGAGGTAACCCTGCTGTTAACTGGTAATATAATTTAAACAGGAAGGTTCTGCAGGTCTTGTATTCCTCAATCTGTCCTATCTGCCAGGCAGTAATTGCCATCCCGGAGCAGTAATAAGCCAGAGGAAAGTATACATCTGGCTACAGCTGTCAAGGAAGAGCTTTTTAAATTCAGATTATCACCAAAATTGTTGGGCAAATAGCAGTGTTCTCCATATACGCTTCACAGTACAACGGATGAAGAGAAAGCTATTTTGACTGTACACTGCTTTTTAAATTTCAATTACCCCTTCTTTCATGCGATGCAATCTTCTAAACCAAAATTAAAATTAGTCGTGATAACCATATAATAGTCTAGGTGGATGAACGTGTGCCAAGATACTCCCACACTTCTGCAGTGTTATCACTTTTAGATATTTGCCTCCGCTTTTTTTCCCTCCCTCCTTACGGGAAGTGAAACACGTCACCACGCATCATGGTTTAACCCCAGCTGGCAGCAAGGACCACATGGCCGCTTGCTCCCTCACTCCTCCCCACGGCCAGATGGGGAAGAGAATCAGAAGAGGAGAAGTGAGGAAAAACTCAAGGGTTGAGATAAAGGCAGTCTAACAGGTAGAGCAAAAGCCACGCACGCAAGCAAAACAAGAAATAAATTCCCTGCTTCCCATGGGCAGGCAGGTGTTCAGCCACCTCCAGGAAGGCTGCGCTCCATCATGTGAAATGGTTACTTGGGAAGACAGACGCCCGAATTCCCAATGTCTTCCCCTTCTTCTTCACGCAGCTCCCTACACTGAGCGTGACGTGACATGGTACGGAACAGCCCTTTGGTCAGTTGAGGTCAGCTGTGAAAAACTCAAGGGTTGAGATAAAGGCAGTCTAACAGGTAGAGCAAAAGCCACGCACGCAAGCAAAACAAGAAATAAATTCCCTGCTTCCCATGGGCAGGCAGGTGTTCAGCCACCTCCAGGAAGGCTGCGCTCCATCATGTGAAATGGTTACTTGGGAAGACAGACGCCCGAATTCCCAATGTCTTCCCCTTCTTCTTCACGCAGCTCCCTACACTGAGCGTGACGTGACATGGTACGGAACAGCCCTTTGGTCAGTTGAGGTCAGCTGTCCCAGCTGTGTCTTCCCCCAGCTTTTTCTGCACCCGCTCTACTCCCTGGCAGGGTGGTGGTGTGAGGAGCAGAAAAGGCCTTGAGCGCTCAACAACAACTAAAAACATCAGTGTTTTACCAACACTATTTTCACCCCAAATCCAAAACACAGCACTACACCAGCTGCTACTAAGAAAGTGAACTCCATCCCAGCTGAAGCCATGTCACCATGTCGTGTGGCAAAACCCTGATGTTAGAAGAACACAAGCCATTAAACCTGAGGCAGAAGGAACAGCAGATACAGTTGAGGTGTCTTTTGACTATTGCAAAGTTACAAGCAAGACAACTACATAGGAATACACATTTTAGATGCAAGAGTCCTTTTCCATTTCTGTGTACTGAACCAACTCAGGACTTGAGTGAAGGCTCTTTAATGACAAAGGGCTCTGGAGTCACTTGTTAATGACTTCTGACTCAGCACCCCCCCATTGCTTACTACCAAAATTCATTCTGTCCTTCCTGGGACAAATGAAGACCAAGGTCAGAAGCTCAGTAAGTGAGCAGCTCTCACCGAAAGCATTGGATCAAGAACCAGCCGTTGCCTTCAACTCCTCCCCCTAACTTTAAAAGAGTACAATTAATTGCAAGAGCTCTTTTCTCAGAGATTAAGAAAGCACAGAAATGAAGTGAAAACCGCCAATGGTGAGTTTGGCTACAGCTGCACATTAGGCAGAGCAGTACGACACACAGTAAAAATGTCTCCTGCCATATATTGCAACCAGAGAAGAAACAGAGCCACTTGACAGAAAGAGAGAAAACCCAGGTAATAGAAACAAAGAGTTCACCAAAACCTGGGGGAAACATTTCTTATGAAGGATGCACAGCTAGGACAGAATCAAGGGTACGCAGATGGTAATCCGTACAACTACTCAGTGGGAGACAAACTGAAGTAGTTCAGAGCATTTGAAACAGCAGAGCCTGCCAGGCCGTCTACAACTTCAGAAAGCTCCACTATATGAACTGCATAGCCTGCTGCTGCAGTAGTTTCAAACGTTTCAAGACAAGAATATCATTGGTTACAGAAGTGGAAATACATGTTTTTTAATTAAGAAAAAAGGGATTAAAAAAAAAGTTCCAAGCAACTAAGCTTGGAAGCCTGTATCCAATGTGTACAGAGATTTGGAAGGGAAGACTACACTAAAAGATACAAAGGGCAAAGAAGAATTAGCAAAGACAAGATGAGTTCACTTGGTAAGACCCACAAGCATCAAGCAAGCACAGCAGCTTTACAAAATATTTCTACTAAGGCAGCAACAAACAAAGCAGAATTGGAACTATAGTGATACATTAGGTACAACAGCACAGGGGAAACTATTCCAGAGAAAAATCAGAACTAGAAGAACTGACTTGAAGAAAAACAGAACCGAATTGAAAAGAAACAAGCCTGGAGGAGGGATACAGCAGAGCTCCCCTGGCCAACATTAGAAAACCCGCATAAAAGTCTTAGGGAGCATGAAACAGTCAATTGGGTGGTCATCCACCCAAGTATGCAAGCTATACCTAAGTTTCTTCCTCTGGAGCTCCTGCCTTGGCGTATTTCAGGTTTTTGGAGGACTTATCACTTGGGTACACACACAACTCAAGTTGGCTCCGTGTACTCAAGCAAAGCTAACGGGTTCCTGTAGGGCTTTGAGAGTAAGAGGAACAAAGGCACAACACACAAGGGCTTCATCTGTAAGGCCAATTCAGGTATGATCAGGCTGATTAGCTCCAGCCCCAGCCCTGACCATGATGGACCCAGACCGGTTTTCTGGAGCCTCACCAGAGTGTTTCTAAATCATATTCCACATTGCCCCAAATAACAGGAGGGCTTCCTGTCCACACAGCAGACACCAACCACTGCCTGGCCCACGCACTCATGTGGCACTGTAGCCAATGTAACAAACCCGCTCAAAACCAGACATGCTCTTGAGATGCTCACCCACACACAGCTCGCATCAGCCCAGAGAAGGATCTGTGCCTGTATCAGCAAATCCCTCAGCTTTTTACTGACTTGGTACGATGATGAGACACACACACTGGTCTTGCACGCAACTGGACTGGATGCGCAGGGCATACCCTTAGCTCAGGCTCTGTTCCACACAAAAACATTTACACTGCCCCGAGCCTGAACTAGGTAGAGTCACAGCCTAACTAGCTCTGCCTCTCTTTTGTCCAAGGAGGAAAAAAAAGTTTGGGTTGGCTGGGGACAGGGGAGTTACTCAGTTTTCCCACAAAGTCCCCATACTTGGTAAGCTGATTGGGGAGAGGGGGAAGAGAGGATATCGACTCTTCCTACCTTTCCCCTAGACGGCACTACCCTCTGACAATGCTCCCTCAACCCTCAGAAGCCATGCTTTCTCTACTACAACTCTTCAGATAAAAATATCCGTTTGTTTTAATCCTCGGAACGACAAAATTACATACTGCCTATGCTGCTCAAAAACACCAACCGAGTTTTTCATTGATTTAACGAGTTTATAAATGCAGAAAATCTTCAAACTCCTAAATGGAACCTAAGCTCGCACCTTTTGAGATGATACTAGGAAAAAAAACAGACCTCGCAAGTGTAGAGTGGTTTGCTTACTCTGGGAAACCACAGGCAAAAAGCAATGTAACCATTCTCTCTACAAAATGCTTTGTGCAAGAGAGGCCACCAAGGAGGGCAGGAAACTACTTCAGCAAAAGGGCAACACTGGCACAATAACAAATATGAATATATGGGCCTTAAATAAGCATAGATTATAAGGGAGAGACACAATAATTTGAGCAATCAGCCTTACACTGAGAAGAGAAGAGGGAGTATTAACCATGACAGGCTTTGTTTTGTGAAAGTGATTTTTCAGTGTGGCAGCAGCAGTAGCAGGCAGACAGATTCAATGATCCAAAAGGTCCCTTAAAGCATTATATTCCTATGAGAATTGTAACAACAAATCCACTTGTTTATTTGAGCACTTGGATGAAACAATTTTCTAAATGACCACTCAAGAGAGACAGAAACCAAACCTTAGTAAGGAGTACGGTACAGGTGAACAGAGCAGATCCATCAGCAATGCTGTCCTGGAGTCCAGCACGGGAGGCTGTCTAACAAAAAGTGATCTCTTGCAAAGACCCTGCCAAGGCTTTGGTTTGCATTTTAAAGGCTGTCTATATCCAGTGTTTCCCATTTACTTTTTCATAGTCTTGCTGCAAAAATAGCAGGAGGATTTGTTTAAAAATGGCCAAGATCAAATTCAGTTTCAGGTACTTCTACGAAAACAAAATGAGAAATTAAAGTTACATTATTTTAAAAGAGTAGTGTAACCCTTACATAATAGAACATTAAAAAATGATACAACATAACACTGAAAAACAGAAACAGCACAGGACATGGAGAACAAAGCTTCAGCCCATAACTTACCAACATATTTGAAGACAGATGATCTATTGCTCCTAACAGTTTGTTCCTCCTCCTCTCTAATTCTACCCATTTCAAAAGGAGCCAGGGTGCACAGCTACCTCAGAGCAGATTTTCATCTAATGCCATTAGACATGCCTACCTAACTTATAGGGACAACATTCAGCTTTGCAGCTGAGAAGTGCCATTTTTTGTTTCTAACAACTTCCAAAAACAGTCTTCCAGATTTTTATTTCCTTATTATAAATTATTTCAGAGTCCAAAACTCATTAGCTGTGCTTCACCAGCTCCCAACTGATACCATACACAATATAACCAATGCCTTCGAGGGCTGACACTTCTCTTAAGTACAGAAAGCAAAAATGTGGGTTGTTTTATTTTCTCCTTCCTGTATAATACGACAGCAGTGGAACAAGGCACCAGCTACTGGTTGCAATAGGATTGAAAGGGGGAGGGAGGAGGTCAAAATATACTAGCAGATATTTATATCAGCAAAGGTTACTTTCAGTTGCCATCAAAAACTCAAGCACATGGTCTGCCTGAAATGATATAAGAGACAAAAAGACAGGGATGGTTTATTTAATCCCAAATACCCACACTATAGTTGAAGTTTTTGTCACAGTTCATTACCAGCGTGATTATTTCTATCACTGTACATTATTTCAACAACATTAAAACCACTCGTACCACACAGCTGTTTAAACCTTCTCTCCAACAGGTTACTACCAGTAGGTATTTGCTGCTGCAGCAAATCATGATTTTGTAGGGTTCCCCTCCACACCCCCACTTCCACGTTACTGTAACCCATCATTTAACACCACGGTAGGGAGTCCCATACACAGGGACTACTTTCCTGTAGTTAAAGCACAACAGTACCCTCTCCTGCTACAGGTAAATCAGTTAGCGCTCTCCTGATTGTAAAACGGGGCTACAAAAATCTTTTCTGCCCACAGCTCTGTCCTTTCAAATCATTTCCTCTGCGTAACAGCCAAGGAGAACAGCAAGCACAGATAGTTGTTAAAACAATGAAATACAAACGCATTATAAAACCCTGCTGCACAGAATTTAGCAGTATGGTAACACTGACCAGTTAAAACGTACAACTAAATGGTTCCAACCTAATGACAGGATAACAAGTCACTGTCAACAACTCTCTAGATCCTGCGATTTGTAAAATGTATAGATTTTAAGCAGCTGCATCTGGATGCATATTTTTGAAGCAGATACACTTTGTTTTATTCAACCTCTAAATCTACTTGACAGACGTGATATTAGAATCATGAATTGTTTGAGTTGGAAAGGATGGACATCCAAAGATCAGCGAGTCCAACCCACTTGCCATGAGCAGGGACATCTTCAACTAGATCAGGTTGCTCAGAGCCCCGTCCAACCTGACCTTGAATGTCCCCTCTCTGGGGAGCCTGTGCCAGGTTGTTATGATGAAATTAAGAACTAGATTTAAACATACACGCAGTTATTGAAAAACGTGCAGCAGGACAAGACTGACATACAGCTCCACAGAAAAGGCTGTGGCAATCAGACTGGGGAACAAGTAACATCCGAAAACAAATCTTTACGTATACACAGTAATGTAGATTAATCCTTGCCCTGGTATTCGCAACACTCAGGGCAACTACACTCCCTTCAGTGGCTACTTCGGACTTCATGTATCAAAAGTTCCACATTAAACTGTTCCTTTACACGCAACAAACTCATCATCGGCCCAAGAACATCACCACTTTACAGGAAAACAATGAACACATACACTTCTATCAGCTCTGATTTGAGCACAGTGTGCAGAACAGAAACTAAAAACTGTTCCATGGCTTTTAGGAGGATCTAGAGACCATTTAAGGGTGCATGAGTAGATATATATGTAAAAATATGTAAAACAAGATGTACTGTTGGACTATTGCACCTTGACGTCCAAGGCGCTGCGAACAAGACACTGCACATGTCTCATCCCTGCCCTGTTTCCAAGGTCCCCAAACACCCCAGCCAGCTCAGCCCATGCAACTGGTGCCCTCTGGCTGCAACATCATCCACCCCCACCTCTCTCCCTAGGGAAAAGCACCCCCTTCAGCACCCCACCAAGCACACGTCCCTCAGTCAGGCCCGGGTGGGTGCTCCCCATAAGCACTGGTCCAGAGTGTACGGCGTAATTCCAGGCTGCAGGTTCCTTCCTGAGTTCTTGAGCCCCACAGCCAAAAATGCCATAACCAAGTGTGAGAAACTGCTTCAGCAGGCAACCTAAATGCAGAACACAGTGTGGTTTACTTCAGCCGTCTCACTGCATTTGAATACACGATGGTACATTTTCTTCTCAGGGCAGAGGGGAAAAAAACCAAACCAAACAAACAAAAAAACAACAACAAAAAAACCAAAACCAACCCGAAACAAGCAACTGAGAGGATAATGGGGTAATGGTAACTTCCCAAGTCTGCTGCTGGGAAACTACCTGATGCTGCTGTCAGTGCATCAACACAATCTATATCAGCAACAAGCAGCACGTTATTATTAACCCTGCAAAATTACTTCTGCTAAAAAACAATGAGGAGACCAAAACTGGGCACTCTTAGTTTCTGTGGTACCATCTGCTGATACTAGTGGATCAAAGCCCTTTTCCCCACCACCCAAAGTCTAAACCAGTTGTAGCCAGCCTTGAGACCATGGCCAATGTGTTACAGTTATTTCTTACCAGCTCCCTTCTACAACCTCTCTCACCTCAGAGTCTAGTGCTTTGAGCACAATGTTAATTCAAAGAAAACTGAGCAATGGGGAAAAGGAAACAGTGTTTTCTACAGATGTGAATGTCATGTAAATGTCAAACCTCATGTTAAAATTTGATTAGGAGACTGAATGAAAGGGAAACAGTATCTCTGTAAGTAAACCAACACACTAACAATAATCTCAGCCTGCTTGCTTGCAACGTAACCTTAGTGACAGATTTCATTATTCTTAATTTTCCATGTAATATTAAGCTGTAATTGATTTTGCTAAAAGATCATATATAGCAGTACAAGAACAGCAAACAAATGTTTGTTGACAAGATGGATCTATACAGTCTTAATACTAAATTCCTTGTGTGCTGTGCCTACAACCACACTCAAGTCAATTCAAGGAACTTTTCATTTCTTTTGCATTACAAACAAATTGTCCGTCTACTTAGAAAGACCGGGAGTGTATGCACCCATTCGTCTGTATGTACCTGTGTCAGGGGAAACAAAGCGGTTTCACATTAAAGCCCAAAAAGCAGAACTCCAGCAGACACTAAATGGATAAAGATTCATTACAATTTTGTCTCTAAAGGTAATATTTTTCCAAGACTGCACCATCCCAATTGCCACACTTCTTGATGCACCTTAGGTACTAGCTGCTCTCTTCTCAGGAACTTCACTCCTACTGAGTGACCTCAGTTCTGCTCGTTTCAGGAGGCCGGACACCTCCTAAACCAGCTGAAGTATTTCAACAGCCCCCAGCAACACAAAGATGTGCCAGACACAGGGGCAGAGACATTTGTGTACAGAGGTAGGAGAAAGTTGTTAGATGAAGTACAGCTACTGATGTTGACAACAAGCTGAAAACTTGCTTCACCCTAAAATACTGAGCTAGAAGTTTCTACAGTAGTATTCATACTAGCAAATGCAAATTTAGAAGGAAAAAAATTTCCCAGCCACAACACTTCTTCCATCAGCTTTACATGCCCCCACCAAATCAGCACCACCATGCAGCACACAGGGACTGACTCTGGCACATGCAGTGTCAGCCTTAATTCAGTTCACAATGAATCTCAGGAGTCCAGCAATTGCCCTGAACTGATTACTTCCTACCAAAATGCAAATTCTTAGCCCCAACTTGTCTGAGGTGTGTGCGCCCCACAGAGGATCAACTTAATTTTGCGCTAGCCTTGACATTTTAGTTACCTGTTGCGCCATCAAAGTAATTTGCTAATTTCTTCCACCGAAGTTATACAAGGACATCTTCAGAAAGAACTTGGAATTTCATGCCCCTGATGACATCCTCTGTGGTTGACAGTCCAAGTCATAAACTTGTCACTATCTTGATAATTGGTGGGAGGGCAAGAGGACATAACATCCATATCTCTGATGGATAGCTCCCTTTAGTTTGAGACTCCCTTAATAGTTAGATTATTTTTTTTTTTTGTAATCTGCCTAAAGATATTAGAATAGGAACATTATCAAAGACTCAAAGGGAGATCATTGTCCCCCCCAAACAAGAGAGTTATTAAGGGATTTCAATAATCCTCTGTCCTTTACCTTCAATGAGGCAAACCTAGGCACTATCTTCCACTGCTTCGTTGCTCTTTGAAGTTATAATCAGGAAGAAATAAAGCAAAAAGGGAAGCGGGTTGCAGTGCCAGTGGACGAAGCTTCAATCCATTACGGATTTCATGAACAGTCTGATTCTGCTATTCAGTAGTTTCAGTCCCACCAGTGTACTTCAGACTACCTTCCTAGATGAAAAAAGACCACCGCAACAGTAGGTCAGCTTTTCTGACCCTCCTGCAGCTGCCATATTGTTAGAATTCCCTTATCCGAATAAGCCCCTAGATAAATCTAGATTAACTGCTAAGAAAAGGAGAAATACCGCTCACCTCCCTCCTCCTCCCAGCCGAACTGGCTGCCAAACAGAAAGATACCATATTTGACAGAGGCTGCTGCAGAATTCCTGGAGACTGTATATACTCCTCTTCTGCTCCCGAGCGTAGCAGAGACTGTTTTCAACAGGAGTTAACAGTATCTTATTCTCTGGAGTTTTTTAAAACACAAAGATTTTTATTTTTTTTTTTAAACGAGCTCAACTTCCACCTTATGGTTTACCAGTCATAAATCCCATTTTATTAAAGAGTCTACAGTTTAAAAAAAAAAATAAATCGTGAAACAGACACCATCTGAAATTCAACAGGTGCATTTATCCAGATCCTATTCCATTATAAGTACTTATCTAAATAACCTGGTTTCATATTAAAATCTCAAAAGAATTTTTTTTTCAAACTAGAAGTTTTATTCTCTTGAAATCCATTGTTCTCAGATCCTGGTAGGAAAAAATATTAAAAAAAAACCAACACAAAACTAAGAAATAGTAAAGGAAGGCTGCTGCGCAAGATTATCTACTGCCCTATGATTGATTTGGGCACCTACAGGGAAAAAACCCTCCAACTGAAGTAAAAATCAGTGAGTACTGGAAAGTTCCTTGACTATGAGAACTGCAGAATGTTATTATGAACAATTTTATGCTAGTGGAGATATGAGCAGCAGAGTTCAGAGTGTTGTCAAGAGATTTAAAGATCCTATTTGTGAATGTTAAATTACTTTAAGCTCTCATAAGCTAAACAGATTCAGAAACCAGTTGGTGCTTCTCTGAAGGTGACAAGCACTACGCAGAGACCTCCATCAGCAGACAACAGAAAGCTGAAGAGGGTGCGCGCACGCGACCCATACAACTGAAGTAGTCCAAGACACTCTCAGTATCACAAAACCACTAAAGCCTTAAAACCAGGTTAGTTTATTTCAAAACAACTCAGATATGAATTTTACTTGCAGGTATTTTAGGAAAAGGCCCTAGGATTATTCACCGGATCCCACTTGTGGGCTTCTATCACAGATTGCATTTCATTTCTGTGTAATCAAAGACAAGACTTCCACTCATCTCACGCAAGCAGGCTTCAGTTAAAGCTATGCCACATCACGGAATTTGTCTGCAGTTCATCACGACCCCCTCACAACACCTCCTATTCAGTATAGGGGTTCTCTTAGCACAGCTCCCTCCCTCGCAGGAAACCACAGCCCCAAAGGACTGTTCTGATGCAAGAGAGGAAGAAACAATTATTGCCTTAATAGATTGCACAAAGTGACATTCAACAATTGCAAAAACACATGAAAATTTAAGTACTACATAAACCAAAACTTCACAGTGCAGAGACACTAAAACCAGACATGTTTCTACAACGTGGCAATCAAAAATATTTCTTTATTAATATTTCAAGACTATATAGGTTTTCATTTAGTGCATTTAACTTCTGCTCACCGATCTACCACTTTTCTTTGAATTTTGGTCTTATTTTCTAGTCTCTGTCAAAAGCAACATTGCATTTCTGCTTCAAGTGGTTCCTTTTTCCTTGTCATACACGTGGCACTTAAGCTGTCAATATGTAATTCCATTAGAGTGCGGGTTTCATTTCTAGCTTGTGTTTACACTCATTTTAGATGTAACAATAAAAATAAAACATACCATATTCTAATTACTTTCATTGTGTTGTCTCACAAATATTTTCTTTCCTTAAACGTGCAATCTCTTTGCCGACAACAACAGAAAATAGACATGAGTTGTGTTGTCGGATACACCACCAGACACCAAAGATTTCCAAGTAAGTTATTTCAAGTTTTGATATTACCCAAGTGTAAAAACTGAAAGAAAGAAAAAAAAAAAAAGGTTAAGAAAGTCATATAAGCTATAAATTCAGTTTGCTAGCTGAAGCACGGGTCTGTTCAGTGGAGACTCTTGGGAATAAGTATCTGCCACGGTACTCAAGAATTCAAACAGCATCACCATAAACCAGTATATACCTATATATGCTTAGCTATGTAACTTGGATATTGCCAAGTGAAGCATGGACTAGCACAAAACTGAAACACAGGGACTTCACGGCCGTTCAAACAGAAACTGCTGGCCCAGCACTGGCAAGGGATTCCCCAGCTTCAGCTGAAAAGTTCCCCAGCTCATCCCCATGCTCTCCTCACTCACATCTCCCAAAGACCTGTTTCCCAGTCAGCCGTAGCGATAGCGCATTTCAATACAACAAGAACAGATTAGCTTAAACAGCTACGCTGGAAGACCTGAGCTAGTGGTAATCCAGCAGAATAGCCTCCATAGTTGTCCCTGACAGACCCAGGAGTGTCTATGAGGTTTAGTGCATTCACCACCCTTACATACCAGAATGACCACACTCTAAGGTTACACACTCACATATATGTTGTTTATAGAAAATACACAAAATGCAGTTAAAAAAAGCTCAATCAAAACCGCCAAAACCAGATCAGAATACTCAAGTGTTGGTTTTTTTGTTGGGTTGGTGGTTTTTTTTTTTTAAGCATCTCTCTGCTACTTCTGACAAGGCATAATTAATTTCTCTGTTTAGAAGAGATTTATTTTCTCCACAAGAGTCATGAAGGACGTCCTTCAAAAAAATATTCTGCCCATTACTCTAAAATAGATGGCTGTGAAATGTTAATAGGTCTTGTAGCAAGCAACACAGAGATGCCGGCTCTCATTACATTTGCTTGGCTCAGGAAATACCCCCCCAAACCAGGAGAGTTAATACTGAGATCTGCGAGAAGAGAGCACAACACTGCCCATTATCATCCCTGTATTGCTGCTTATTAGCAAAATCTGGAGCTGCTGGTCCCAAGTACTATCCTTATATTTAAATAGAACTGTTAGCTTTGAAATAGGGTGGCTCTCCCACTCCTATGATACAGGACGGACATCAGAGAAGTCTGGAATCATACAAACACCTGGTGGCATGCAAGTGCTGCAAGATGGCACAGAGCTAACAATATCTATGTGCAGTGTCCCCGAGCTGCTGCAGGTAAGGCTGGGAACTGGCCTCACAGAGCGTTCCCACGGGATAGCTCACAAGACACCCAAATCTTATACGGGACTATCTCTCGCTTACCAAATGCAACCAAGCGCCAGATGGAAGACAGCAACCACTGAGACAGAAGCATTGTTTCTCAAGATACAGCGAGGGGGAAACTGTAGGCAAACAGAAAATGCAGTAATCAACTATTCAAATTACACTGGCATCCTGGGATTAATATTCATATTTCTGTAAAAAGCACCACACTGAATTTAACGTCAGAGCGATAAAAGATTGCAGTTCGACATCTCATCCAAAGGAATAATTCACTAGAACTCTCCAATGGTTGTGCACTGAGCCATCGTTTGAATGGAAATCAAGGAGTATCTTTGCTCTGTTTATAACACCTGACAAGCAACCATGTGAATGAAGTAAATGAGACAACCACTAACCTGGCTTTGCAGGAAGGCTCCTGAGTCACCACAAGCAGTAGTCTATAAAATGGACGTACTGAAAAATCCATCTCACACAGCCCTCCCAGATCCTCAAGCAGTGCTATTTACACGTTCAGTCTTACAACCTGGGTCTTAAGCCACCTTCTACAGAAAGTGTGGGTTTTTTTGAGTGGAAATGTGCGCTAATGTGTAGTTCTGGAAAAACAAAGCTATTTTATCCACAAATTCATATCCAAATCTGACTGCCTAACAACCAAAATAATAAACAGAAGCACTGGTAAAAGTAGCAGGCTGTACGTTTCTCTGCCACTAACTAAATCACTTCAGCTAGAGCTGCATTTTAGTGCTTAAACATGATCTTCACATTAGAAAGGACTCACTACCATTTTACTAAGATGGCTCCTGAAGCTGTTCTATCAGGAATCTTTTTCTGCTTACAACCTTCCCAAACACCTTCTGAAATTCTTCTACCAGCTTTTATCAATCACCTTTGTCTTTTTACTCAGTTTCATCTCCCTATATCTCAAATGGTTTGTTCAGGTGAGAAAATGAAACAGAAGTGAAACATATGAACTAAACAAAAAATAAGCCAGTACTTCACCGGTGACAGAAAATAACCACGGTCTTTGTGGCACTTTACTTTGAACTTTCCTCCGTTTCTCTTTTTTCTTTGCCCTTCAGACTGCACTGTTTCAGGGAATTAATCTCAACCAAGGCTGTGTCTTCATATATTGCACAGCATTCTCTTGAAGACAGCCAAAATAGGCTGGAGAAAGACAGCAGTCCACGGCCCCTCCTCAGGCGAACATCCACTACAGCAACGTTTGCGTGTTTGAAGTTCCAAGTAAAATTAGGAAAAAGCCCAGGATTCCTCTGTTCACCTTTAGGCTAAGATTCCAATCTTGATGCTATTAATGTAAACCCCCAGTAACAGCATTACTTCAGAGTAGTTGTTCCCAGTATGAGCCAGCACAACGGAGGTAGGAGGTTTATCCACGAGGTAAGACTGGCACCAGGCTCCTCACTGCTCTATGCTGCCGCCGCAGCTCCAGCACCCTAATTGAGATACACCACTAGTCTGCTTGGTCATTAATTGCCCTCAGAACCCCCTCTAAAGTGTTATCCAGCAGAGACAGAGCTCCTCTAAAAAAAACCAAAACAAAACCAAACCCAATTACAGCCTTCATCCGCACCTCCCCTGCGGGCTAGAGCACAGAGGGGGCTGCTCCCTTGCTCGCCCCTCCACAGCGCTGGGGTTTTGCTGCATTCTGGCACCTCCGACGAAGCGCACTAACATTAGGCAAGCATTTAGGGCAGTCACGCTAACCGGGTCCAGCCTCTGAGAGCAGGGGAGTCTACAGGGGTCCAAGGCAAATGCAGCCACTCTACAGCTGTAAGTCACCCTTCTCAAATGCTCTAATGGCTTTTCCCTTCTCAGGTCAATCCAGGAAGAATACCCTTCTCCCTCCCATACCCAAACCTGTATGTTTTGTGCATATATAGGTGTCACACATATACAAAACAGACACTGTTTTAAAAGACCTTAGCTCTTACTCAGAGATTTGCCATCAGTGATTAAAAGTACTTGTTCTAACTTCTTTTGTGTTACAGCTTGGAAAAAAAAAAAAAAAAAAAATCAATCGGGTATGCAGTCACCAAAGAACTGCATGTCATCCTAAGAGCTAGAAAACACATAAAACCACTGCCAATGGGATTATACCAACTGCCTGAACTGCCAAAAGACAAATCAAATCCAATTACTGCTGAGTTGGTATTTATTGTAAAGTCTCTTATAATAAACCACCTAAGCATCCAAAGTTACAGGAGCATCTTCTCTCTCAGAAGCCTGCTCTGTTGTTGCTCTTACAAGCTTTTTAGGCACTCAGTGTTTCCTTCCCCAAAAAACTTCCTATCAACAAGCATATAAAAAAGAATGATGTAGTAGAAGCAAAATGAACAATATATACCTGCAAAGTACTTTTTTTCCCCCCTTCATCAATCAGTTGATTAGTTATTTTTAATTAAAACAGGAAGCTCTGATTGCAGGATTTGTAGCAATAATCCTTTCCACTTTAACTACTATTTTCTGTGGTTCACATGCTGAATTCATAAGCTATTAATAGGACAGCGCTAGCAAACCTGGTTTGAAGTCTCAAGCAGCCTTTTGGCTCAATCCACATCTCAAGCTTGAACTATTCAGAGCTACATCTGTGTGCTTTAAGAGCTGAGAAGTACAGATTAATTGGCTATTCGTTCAGTTTTCAGCTACACACTCTAAGTTTAGGAGAAAACTAGCCGGTTCACATGAAAGAAATGCCTCTTTTTGCCAGAGTTACGTTATGTTTACTTGAAGTTTTGACGAAGATCCAAAAGCCACCTTGGTGGGATAAAAAGGGTTGGTTTGCTAAACCAATGGGTTTTATATCAGACTTACTGTTACAGCTGAACTAAGACCAGAATTTACTTTTCTATTTTCAGATTTTGACGCTTAGCTGGACAGAGGCTCTGATACAAGCACAAACCTAAAAACAGAACAAAAAAAAAAAAAGGGAAAGCTAACATTCACACTATTTTCCTGTTTAAGAGCATTTTAACTAAGGCCAAATTGTTTCCGAAAATTTCGTAAATGCATGAAAGGAAAAGTGCAAAGCCACTAGTTTTGTTTCCTTCACCTATTTGCTAACAATGAGCAGAGTTTTAGCAACAAATTATGCCCCGTGTTTGAAGTTGTTCACATATGACTTAAATAGCAGAACAGCTTAAACAGCAGTGTTAAATCTCCATGCACATCAGGCTGCTAAGGCATGGGAAGAGAATAAACAAGGGAGACCTGAAGGTCTCCTACTTCTCAAAGATGTGTCCCACTAAGTACAAGTACGCTCCTGAAGCATACAGATCCCAGTAGCAATACTGAGAACAGAACTTATGGAAGATTATTTTTAAAATTGCGGGAAAAGAACTCGGGCCAATTTCCAACTCCTGTCTGATATGCATGCTCCCAAATCAACCCTGGTAAAGTTCTACATCCCCTAATTCAGTCCTGTATCTGCTTCTGAAGCGCAACACTTAACTCCACAGTACAGTTCCCAGGCACCCACCCAGCACCGTGGCATAGCTGTCCCTACAGACACCACCACGCTGACAACCCCAAGCTACCCTACAAAGTAGCAAGTGCGTATGCATCACAGATACACAATGCGGCAACTCAACAGACTTTGTGCTTCAAACTTCCATTAGGGTATAGAAAAATCAGTGCCTAAAGAGCAGACTTAAGACACCCATGCACACCTTTAAACTACTGGCACAATGCTTAGTGGACGATGGACAATAGCCACGTTCTCAAAAAGCCGACTGAAACCCTTTGTGTATCTGCAGAATACACACTGGGTTAGCACTCACCTTTAAAGACGTTTAGGAGGTTGCTCTTGTAACTATTCCCACTTTAACAAAGGAATTGGACACTCACACTTTTCCAAATACATGTACATACCATAATTTGAAAGTTACAGAAAAGTACTTATCATAGCAGGATGTGAAAAGCTGTACTACTAAACTTTGAGTATTAATTTAAGCAAGGCTGATCTGACTAGTTATCCCTTTACCGGTCTATGGTCTTTCTCTTGAAAATTAAGTATGTGTCAGCTACAGTCACTGTACCTTCCAGAGGGTGGCATAAGGGGACTTGCCAGATCAACAGCAGCTGAAGCAAGTGGGTAGAGGCAGTATTCCCCGATAGAGAAGGAACCTGCTTCACATTTTGTGAAGCTTTGTGACACAACAAAAAGTTTAAAGCCGGATGGATTTCCACTTCATTACTGTACAATGCTAGGTAATGCATGTGACCAGACTGTCACTCCTCCTGCAGTACCAACACATTCCCACTGCCTCTCTAGGAGGCTGAGAAACAGCACCTCATTTACATTACATGATTGACTAGCCATGCAGATTGGGCTTTGCTGGGAAGCAGGAGGAGATAACATCTTTCAGAGAGAACTGAATTTGGAAGTGGTACAGAGCAGGAACAGTTTGCATTCGTTCCCAGCTTGCTACGTGGGATCTTGAGAACGTTTCCTTTACCACTTCAACTATACGATCTGATTTTATTTTTAAATCTTTCTTTTTTCCCAGTCACCAACCATCAGAAAGCGAAACAGCTCTCAGTGAAAGTGAAAAACATAATCGCTTAACCCACAGACTCCCCAAAGAGCAGTCCGAGAATTTTACATGTCACAAACCTCCTCCCATCGGGGGGGTGGGAAGGAACAAACAAGGAAGTGTCCCCACCTTAACTTTTAGCGATGGTGGGATTAGGTGGGAGCAACCTGCCTTGCAAACACAGAGGGGCTCCCCCCCACCTCGGCGGAGTCTAAATGATTCAATGCGAATTGACCTACATCTAACCACCCCTCCAACCACCACATACCTCGCTCTCAATTGACATCCACACACTTATCATTAATGGCCACTGCCAAAACATGTAAAAAAAGGGTCTGGAGGCACGTGCCCCCCAAATGACACCAACCCACACACCTTTTTCTTCCAAAGGTAATCTTGTATTTCTCAGGCTCCAGCCCACAAGGTTGACTTCACCGGGCATCTCTCAAGTTAGCTCAACATTTCAAACACAGAGCTCCGATCAGCCACAGGGAAAGACAAAAATCACTGGGGTGTGTAAAAGGCAGGCAGCAGAGTCACATCACCTACCAGTCGGGGGACCAGGGTCACCCTGCTGATTCCACTCAGTCCACTGCTGCAATCCCACTCCTGAAGCATTCACGGGGCTTTCCGAGCCCGAGGTGTCTCCCCACAGCTTTACAGTTACCAGGCAAGGAGCGGCCCCACTCCCCGATGCCTGAAGGGCTGAGGCACTCGGGAAAAGGCAGCAGATAAGGCATCCAGCATCACTCCGCTTCCCCCAAATGAGCTCGGAAATGAGATGTAACAGCAGCCTCTCTCCCGCGCCAAGTATTACAGGAGCAGAATACTAACTGGTTCATTTATTTCACTGATTACCACACGCAGATATTAAAGTCTAAACATTGCATTTCTTCCACTAGCCCTTTCAAATTAACCCTACGTTTTAAAGCTACGACAATACTTAAGGTCACCGTTTCTCTGTCTGGCGGCAGGGAGCGATAAGGAAGGAAAGGAGAGAGGAGACGGGTGTTCGCCCTCGCCGGAGGAGGCTCTCCCGGCTCCGGAGCCTTGCCCCGAGGAGGCCGGGGAGCCTCCGGGCTGGGGCAGCACAGGACCGGTCCTCCCCCGTGGCAATTACACCTGCGCCTCCCTCCCCCGCGACTTACCCCCTTTCCGCCAGGCGCTGTGAAACTTTCCGCCGCGGCGGGGAGCGGGATGGGGCCGGGAGCACTGAAAGCCGAGGTCGGATGCCGGGTCGGTGCGGGGAGCGGAGGCAGCGCCGCCGCC
>NW_009649583.1:319175-320808 GCF_000708025.1 Charadrius vociferus
AAAAAAAAAAAAAAGAAGAAAAAAGAAAAAAGGAAGGGAGAGAGGGAAGGTTAGGGGAAGAAAAGGGAAAAAACGCCAAAGAAGCGAGCATTTGCGAGGGTTCCGGGCATCCCTGCCTCCGCAGCCTCCTCCAGGATGGAGCAACCAACTCCCTCGCAGCCCCCCGGGCAGGGCGAGCGCATCCAGGGAGGGAAGGGCACGGCACGGCGCCGGGCTCCGGGGCTCGGTCGCCGCCTCCCTTCCTCCCGCCCATCGCTCCCCTTCCGCGTCCCCCGCCCTTGGCCGTGCGGGGAGATACGCCGCCGCACCGGGCGGAAAACCTCCGCCAAAACCGCTCTCGGCACTTACTGATCCCAACTCCCGACCCACGCACATCCCCTGGCAAGTCTGCGTATTCGCCGGTGGTGCCTTATCCCCAAATGCCACCTGTGGGCCTTTTTCCTGGGAGGACGAATGTCTCAGCTGCCGCCCATCTGAAATCAGCGTAAAAACTTTCAGGTGGGGAATGAACCCCGTGGGGACCTGTTGGCTGTCCGGTCTGCTCTCGGCGTTGCGGGCTTCGCCCCGCTGCGGGCTCCCACTCCTCCCCTGAGGACGTCCCACATAAACCTGTGGCGAATGGCATCTGCTGCAGGAACACAGGAGGCCCTGCAATCGCAAACCTCTGGGGGTTACCTTAAAGAAGCATATACCTTCATTTCTTAGCAAACAAACTCCAAATTGATGCAGCCATTTAGCACCAATGCAAGGGAAAGACCCCTCAACAGGTGAGCAGCAGCTAAAATGCTGCTGGTTTAAAACGCAAACGTTCACTTTTTCACACTACCCCCCTCTACTTATCTCTCAGATGGGACAAGACAGACACTCCCGTGCCCCAACACACCTAGAAGAGAGCTCTCCTCATCGACATTCACCAAGTGAAGGCAATACCCCAGTTTGCCTCTTCAACCACCCCAAACTGCCCTGCCCTCATACCCCTTTATTGGGTTCACCTGTGCTCCTCCCTCATTAAACCGCTGCAGGCAACCCCATCAGCTAAACCACCAACCTGTAAAACCTTTTAAAAAGGAAAATGATAACACCTGACCTTTCAAGTGAGGATGACCATGTAAATCTTTACTGTCTCAATATCTTCTCAGATCCAAACGTTAAAATAGATTTATGAGGCACAAAATTTCTGCACGGAAGCTGAATAAAATCTGAGTTTCTCAAGGATTTTCAGATGAGTCTGCTAATTCGTTCAGAATCCTAATAAGTAAACCCAGCCTTCAGAAGGACTCAGACTAAATTTCTAGAGTACTCTGTAGCTTAAACACGCTGGATATTAGAAAAGAAGCAAAGAGTTTAATGTGAGATCTTCCCCCGGCAGTTGGGATGCCACCAAGTATTACTATATTTAAGTGCTTCTCCCCTGGACGGCGCCATTTAAGCAGTATTCACCCCCTCGGATCCTCTCACCCCAGCCACGCTCGCTGCCCCCAAACCGGTACCAGCAGCTACTCGGGCAAATGACTTTACTCCTTCCCGCACCGGGCTCCGGCTCCCCAAGTCGGGCGGTCTCCACGTTAAGGTCCTCTGCCCGGCCGCAGGGGTCCCCCATGCCGCCCCCCGTGCCCCTCACCTCCGCCTCGCT
>NW_009649583.1:321158-328315 GCF_000708025.1 Charadrius vociferus
GAAACTCAGAGGCTGAGCCGCTCGTGGGAGCGCACGAAGACTGTACGTTTACTTTAGTTTGCCTTGTTAGAGGGGAAAAACAAACCCTGCAAGCTTATTTGAAATAAACAGCAGTGAGCTGCCACGGGTATGAGCTCTAGCAGTGGGATCAGTCTAGGGATGCTGGTGCGGGCTGGGAAGTTAAGGGGGTGATTTTCATGAAGTAAAAATGAATATTAATTACAGCAGCTGAAGGGGAAAGATAGTGTCAGCTCATTACCAGAGGAGTTGTTTAGGCCTCTGCCAATTGTATTTGCACATCTGTTTTTACAACTAAGAGGTATTTGTAAAGATCCTCATGCTCTTCAATAGAGGCCGATGAGCTCTCCTGTAATAGAGTTTATTTGCTTTAAATATGAGCATTTCCTTAATACATGAGCTTTGCAGGCTTAAATGTGAGATTTTTGGTGAACTATCGGAAGAAAAATCTCAAACAGACTGAAGTGGCAGCCTGTGGAATCGGGGGCTCGGCCATTATTAATTGTTTACTTCAAGATTTACAACCTAAACCACCCACACTGAAATCCTCCCCCCCCCCCCCCACCCCCATCTTTGCAGGAATATTAGCTTGAGCCCATGCTCAACAGAGTAGGCCAGACCAGACCCCTCTGCTCAGTGCGACATGCTAAGATCCATTATTTTAACAATAAAACCCCAAGAAGACCAAGGCTGGCCAGAGACTCCAGCAACCCCAGTGCTGTTTCTATTCCCACCACACTTGCTCGCATGAAAAGAAGAGCAGGGCATCGCTCAGAAAATGAGTTCTGTCCAGTTGGCTTTTTTTCAGGGCTGGCTTAAAAAGTCAGTCTCCCATGCCACCATGGGGAACTGACTCAGGTTAAAAATATCCATTTTTTTTCTAGATTGAGCTTAGCATGGATCAATTCTCTGATCGCGTTTCTTGCAGTGGCCCCACAGACCATTGCAATGGTGCAACCAGGAGAGCAAGAGCAAGCGACACAGGTGGGAATACGGGACGGCAGCTATTTAAAGTGGCTCTGCTACCAAAAGAAACATTCCCTGAGCTCCAAAGCCACGTTTCTGCTCTTTTCCTTGCAGCAACTTTGCTTGAACCTGTGGCATGCCAGTTCAACTCATTAAATCAGCAGAAAACTAACTTGGCAGAGAAAAGCAGAGTTTCCTTCATCTTTAACAAGCCAAGTGGGATCACTGAGGAGTCAGATAAGCAGCAAAGCCTGAGCAGGTCAGGAATGAGCAGACTATGCAGGTAGTGCAGGACCATCCCCTTCAGCTGCCAGGAGTACTTAAATTTGCTCAGCCACCCAGTGATGCCTTCTTCTCAATATTACCTGTGTTAATCCAGATTAAATCCCCCAGCTGCAGCTGAGTCCAGAATTTGATCCCACATCTTCTCTGAAGTCAACAGCAAACTCCCATTGACTTAGATGGGGCCTTCTCACACTCCTCTCCCTTACAAAAGTGATAAGAGCATGAATTTTAACCTGGTTATGTGCTTTACAGGAATCCTATAAATATTTACATGGCAATGTGCGCTATGGAAATAAGCCCACAGTTCATGCCTCAGCACCGTTTGTAAGCACAGAGGTGAATGAAAACCTGTGTAAAGACTTTTATTCTCTCTCCCCCCATGCCATACTTCCCTTCTCTCAGGTTTCTTAAACATCCAAATTCTACAAATTAACTACTGGAGGAAGAAAAGGAACCATAGGGAGACTGAGTATGAGGAAAATATATAGCAACATTCGAGCCCGCTATTCCACTAGCCGGGTATTTCTCACCACCGTTATTAGATGAGTCAGAGATTTTAGCAGAGAATCTTGTTTGCTTATATAGAAGACCTACGAATTCGAGAGCTCGGGAGCTTTTGTACTAATGCAGAATTCAGAAGTACTTGTCACAATACACAATCTTTTTTGAAAAGTAATGCTTTTAATTAAAGGAAGATTTAATTTTTACTTCAAAATTCCGTGGATGATTTTAATAAGAGTAGGAATTACAAGCTAAGGTGTCAAGACCCTATTAATTGAATATTTGCATGTGCTTACATATAATTTAAGTGACTGCCATTTATTTAATCTTAAAATTCAGAGTGAAAGAGCACATTCACCACTGTTTGTTTAGATATGGCTACATTCACTAAGCTCATGCCTTAAGCCTCTGCTTAATCTGTTTTACTCCTCTAAATAATTGTAAGCAGGGCAATACCTATCAGTATATCCCTACATTCTCTTCTCTTTTAAAGAACAGTTAATCATAGGAAGAATGTGCAGAGGCATTTGCAACATTTCTGATTTTTTTCCATGGCCAGCTGTACTGAGAATTTGTTCAAGGATCAATGTGCATTTTATACAAATACAATTAAAGTTGCGAATATAATTCCCCAAAGCCTCAAATTAAGTTCTCCTAATCCATCATCTCCTAGTGCTACTGAAATGAACGGAAATTTCGATACTGATCTTAGTGAAAGCAGGTGCAGCGCCTTTACATGCTAGTCCATTTCAGGCCATTTTCTTCTCTGACATTTACAGGTATAAATCCAGAGGAACTCTACTGACGCATTTCAATTGTCCACTAGAAAGATACACTATCTTCTAAGATTCCAACCCTCAATCTTAATTATGCATTCCTATTTATTTTTCTTTAATACCCTCCGAGTCCCATCCTGCCTTCCTGAAGTTCATTAAGACCCTTTGAAAATACCAGCAGATGTAATGTGAGGAGTGGGTGAAGCAGCCTCCGCTAGTTAGTCTGACAGCTTCGCGCAGATCCAGACAAAGGGCAACGACTCTACCTGTTCGCTAATGAACATTCTCCCCCTTAGCCCTTGAGTTATGAATGGCATCTATTTAGGAAAAAGGGATATTATCCAACTCCTATCTGGGAATCAAGTTTAAGAATGCATTTTCAAATATATTTATAATTACGTAAAGATAAAAGCATTGAGCAATGTATTCAGTTGACGACTGGGACCCTTCAAACTTGCTGAGTTAGAAGAGGTCTTGTAAAAAAAAAATCAGTAACACCTCATAATTAGAAGTTTGTAAAGGCAATCCAAGTAATCGCTATTCTAGAACTCTTCTATCATCAACAGAAAGCTACCTTTACATCTACTTTTAAAACGGACACACATAAATTCATCTAGGGATGTCTCTGTGTGTGTGTGTGTATCGTGTATACTGTGTACAGTATACATCTGCATGAATACTGTATCCTTAATACCATCCAAAATCCACTATGCATAGAAAAGGTATTAATTTCACCCGTGTTATTTGGGAATGTTTCACCAGGAGTGTCTCACAGACATAAATTAATTTACATTTACTGCAAGAGGAACTGTGTCCACAACAGAGACACCAAGACAAAAAACGCCAACAACCCATGCCAGAGGCCACACTGTAAATCATTTGCAGAGTAAAGGATGGCACCCAGAACCTATTGTCCGGATACCAAATCCACTCCGCCTTAATTCAGGAAACGCTGAGTGTCCACACTTCCCATTGATTTCGTTTGCGGCTGTGAGCGCTCAGCACTTCTGCACATTAGGCATGAGGGGTCGAGGAGATGAGACAAACACAGAGAGTAGCCACAAAAGGTATTTTGGTTAAAGTGCCTCGCTCAGCAACACGCACAAAGACTGCAGCAGAAACCGGGATAAAAGAGGAATTCTTCTCATTCACCTGCCTTAATCACAGGATGATCCCTTCTCTTTCAACAATGCGCCCTTCATTGTTCTCTTCTCCACGCACCTTCAGATTTCTACATATGAACTGAGGATCTTCCAGACACAGGCATACTTATATATACTTACATCTAGATAGCAATATGTGAGAGAGCTGGCAAGACAGTTAAGTGCCATGATTAAAAATTACATCCTAATGAATATGCACACAGAGGTTGAATTAAAAGGTCACATTCTGGCTTTTCATAACTTTTGACTGCCTGACTCTGCAACTGAAGTGGGTTTTAATACAAGAAAACTATTGTAAAGAATGGTGTTTCCCATCTTTTCTTCAAGTGAGAACAAGGGGAAAGAGAAATCACAACAGTTGCCAGTTATCCATCACCGGCTGTGTACAAACCCCACACAACAAGAGTAACTACATCACCTGACAAAGAGAAAAGATTGTTGTCCTGACTGGGAAGTGGGGTATTGAGGTTACTCGTTGGTTTAATCATTGGAATAGGTAAGAAAATATTTCATTAGAAGTTCAGCATACCCAAGACTTCCTCTCTGTTCTCTGTAGGGACCGAGTCCCTGCCAGTGAGAGATGCTGTTATTCCTGGCAGCACAGCGCGCCAGGTTACACTGTTTATGTTTTGATAAACTGCCAGCATTTTGCTAAGAAATCAAGTGCTAAAAAGAGAAATTACCAAGTTTAGAACTCAGCCAGAACTGAACAGAATTTCATAAAGTAATAAATGCTTTCCTCTGGTTTTGGAGATTTTCTTCCCTGCCAAGTTCCAAAGGATCATGGAAAACAACATAGGTGCTTCAGCCTCTAAAAAAACCATTCTCAGAGTCTCTTATGAGGGTAAACTCTAATCACCTGAAATAAATATGCTGTGCTCAGAAAGCATCATAGTTTGAACCAGAAAATAAGACTGGATAATAGCAAGTATAAAGCCTTTTGTACAAGACAGAACATATTTATGATTCCTAACAAGTAGAGCACATAGTCCCACTTTTCCAAAATGTGATACTGCACAGAGGGATGTTTTGGAAAGCTCATCTCACATGGGATGCACTTCACTCAGAGCTTCTGATCCTTCTCCCAGGGAAAGGGCTGATTTGCACCAGTGACCATTACTTGCCATTACTTGCACCAGTGACCATTACATTACTCTTCTGTAGTGCCTAGGGATAGCTGTCAAAATCAGGTGTACTTTTTTGAAAGTTAACACTAATAAGGTTTCTGTTCACAGGCACACAAAATATCGGAGTCAAGAGCTGAGTATCTTTGGCTGGTACTAAAACTAGTAACAGCTAAGAATAATTAGCAGCCTCCAGAACACACTCAGAAGTTTTTTTTTAGAGCTCAGTTGTTAGCACATCCATCAGGAGCGATTACACCTTATCAGTAACCACGTTACAAAGTTAAAACACATGCAAGATGCATATGGTAACAACTAAACTACCTATATACTCTTCAAAGTCAATAGAAGTTTAGTGCTTACATCATTTTACTATCAGTTGGGAACTTTTCTGTATCTGTGGTTCATAAACACCTTTGCATAGGTTTTTAAATTACCTACTTACAAATAAAATGTAAGAACTTTGAAAAATATTACCCCTTGCTTATTTAATATTTTGAAATTTGTATTCAATTAAAACAATGCCTAGAAACACACACGATCACCTACTGAAGTAATAATTTCCACCATTATCTAATCATCTAGTCAGTTCTGCCAAACCCTCTGGAAAGCCCAGAGACATGCAGCTAACTCTCACCCTCCAGATCTACTGACAGAGGGTTAAACATGTTCCTATCCATCACGCTCTGAGTGTGGGGCCTTCCACTTGCTTGCCACCAGAACGGGTCTGTCCGATCTTTTAGAGAACTGTGTTCCGGTATGTATTTCAATATGTTGACCCTCACCTGCCTTCCAGTTGTTCTCACATTTCATAGTGGTTTTAATATATTTGGTTATTTACAGGAAATGTAGATTTTTCTCTTCTCTTTCAGAAGCCTTTTTTATACATCTGTTTGGTGTTTGACCTTTGCAGCTCCCTGCATACGGTATATCTAGACTTGCTGTCTTGTTTAATGTTCCACACATTATTTTTTACAACATAGGTTGAATGTTATTTTTTCCTATCGTCCATATAAGCCTTGACAGGCAGCTAGGACATGCCTGTGATAGTCTATGCGTTCAGTGGCTGGGAAAGACACGTTTAGCTTCCACTGTCGGAGGCATATGGACTAACCCCTTGAGTTAAGCAGATGGGAAATGAGCAGTCCTAGGAGGAAACACAAGCACAGCCACAGCTGAAATTTCAACATAAGGATTTTCGTATTTCTGTTGATTTCTCTGTTAGCAAACCCAAAGGTAGGTAGATTCAGGTCATGGAAGAAATCTGCATGCACGTCTCCCCCACCTTTAAATGCAGCAAAACTCCTCTGACTTGTGACACGTGAACAATAATTGATGCAAATTTAAAAAGCATATATTCTCTTACCTAAGGAATTTACTTCAGTGTAATCCAGATATAATTTCTTTTTGCAATCTGAAGAGTACGTCCTGACCTATACAAATAGGAAAGAAAGAGTTTAGCTCATTATAATCTACTCCAAAATACTCAGCAATCTTGATATGAGGTCCAGCACAGTATCTGGGGGTGATCAGCTCTCACCAGAACGCTGCCATCTCCAGTTAAGGAAAGCAGGAGAAGAAAAACTTTACTATAATACAGAAGATTGAAAAGGCTTCTGTACTGGGTTTATGTGGCAAAGTTTTGATAGTGGGGGGATGCAGTGGTAGCTTCTGTGAGAAGATGCCAGAAGCTGCCCTCACGTCAGGGGCATGTTTATAATTACGGGAACCATTTAACAGCAGCAATATGGCATGATTGCTTTTCATGCAGAATTTCTTGTAACGGGACTGGTCTTTCCCCATGCAGGCCGAAGTAAGAGCCCTTGACACACCTGGAAGAGATGGATGCCCTGTAGCACCTGTCCTGTATACACCCTTTCTCATTTCCAGCTTACGTGTAGGAGGAATGCTTTCTAAACGAAAGAATGCCCTTTCTGGGAGCGCTCACTTGGGTCCCAGGAGGGGATCACTCAGCCTGCCAATACCCGTAGCAAAGCATTAGCAGCCTCACCAGCGTTAAGTGAGGCAGCAGACTGAAGCTATCTCACTACGGCCACAGAGAAACAGAAGTCATTCTCTGCTGAAGACTGTAATCTGTCTCAAAGGCCACTGGATGCAGTTACTGGGGCTGGGGACTCAGAGGTGCTAGGACATGAGTACTCTTCTCCTGTGCTGTCAAGTGTAAGAACTGGCATCTCTTCACCACAGTAACCAAAAGGCGTAGCTGAGTATGGTTGCCCTTTTGAACATTTTCTGATGCATTTGTCAACACTGCATGTTCTTTATTCACCTTTTTGCTAATGTCTTTTTTTACATTCCTTTCT
>NW_009649583.1:328358-375076 GCF_000708025.1 Charadrius vociferus
AGATTTGTATTTTGAGATTAATAAATACATTAAAGAAGAGAACACCTGCTCTCATATTTTTCCTACCGAAACCTAGCCAAAAGTGTACCTTCTTACTTTTCATCTCCTACTCAGTTTCTGGCCCAAAAAAGTACTGTGATTAGACAGTATCTCTAACAGCCTTCTGGAAGCCATACGAAGGGCTTCTTGAATACTTAGTTTAATGAAATCAGGTGTTGCTTCTGTATTCCCCACTTCACTTACACGGCTGGAGAGAGGGGGTGGCACAGTTACGCCTTCGCTGAATCCATCCTGGCCAGACCTTTCATAGGACTATTAGCTATTCTGAGTTAGCATTTTGTCCTGCTCGCCAGGTCCAGGTGTAAATCGTACAGGTTTTTAATTCCCCAAATCATTATTAAAACTTTTATTTAAAAAAAAAAAAAAAAAAAAAGCATACACTTGCTGGTTTTGACGGACAGCTCCTCCCACTTCAACTGTTTTTCATTTTGATTAGCTCATCTACTTCATAATTTAGCTCCTGGAACCGGAGCAATTTAGTGCATTTTCCAACCAGCATCTTTTTCTAGTATCTCCTTATCTTACACCTCAGCTTCTGGAAAACAGCCAGTCTTGACTAGGACCTGCCTACTCTTACCAGTAGCACAGAATGATTTTCCAAACCACTTAACTGCTCAACAATGTCATCAAGTTCTTGTTTCCTTTACATTTCACATCTTTTTCATTGTGCTCTTGCAAGTATTCACACATCAAATGCCACTTTTAGTCCCCCTGATTTCTTTTCTTTTTGTTTGCTCTAAATTATACACAATACTACCGATGCTGAGTAACTTGGGAGGATCGCTTTGCACATCTTGCAAAATGTACTTCTTTTTATATACCCCAGTGTGGTTTCTTTTTGTGGAAGAGCACAATAGTGTTGATCTCTGTGTAACTTACAATTGTTTCCCTCAATTCTTTTTCTACAGATGCGCTATTTGGCCAGTTATCCCCCAACATCTTTGTGCATGGTTAGTTATTCCTGCTTGGGTGTTACATCATGCCCTGTTTAATTTCATCCTATTTTTCATTAAACCACTCAATTTATACAGTAATTTCTTATTCTCACATTGTCTTACAACACAATTGCAGTTCCTCCTAGCAAATAAACATATTAAGCATGCTGTTTATGCCATCATCCAGTCTGTAATGAAAACACTGAACACAACTGGCTCCTGCACAAAGCTTTGCAGATCTCATGCACAGCACCCTTCCCTTTTGGTAGCGAACTGGGGATAAGTCCTCTTAGGTACATCTATCTAACCAGATTTGCATTTATTCTTTGATGGTTTCATTTAGAGGATACTCCCCCATGAGACAGAAAACAACACCTACTGTGTTTGTCCTACCCACAGGAATCATTTGCCTGTTTCGGGAGAAAATTAGATCAGCTAGATGGAATTTCTTTTCCTCAAGACAAATCCCTTCTGGATGCTGTAATTCTAGGAGCTTACAAGGATGGATGACCTGCTCCAGCATTTTCCCAGGAATTGAAACAAAGCTTGATAATCTTGGAAAAAAAAAACTGAGGCAGGCACTTCGTAAGAGAAAAGACAGAACCATGAGCAGACAGACCAGACATGTTTTGCGACCCTACTCCCTCATTCCTAACAGGACACACAGGCAACTGTGCTACAGGGGCTTTACACTTATGCCCGAGAAGAGGCACTTGCAGCTTTGGTAATAACCTTCCCTGGCTTAAGCAAATGCAATCTCATTGCTGCACTGCTTTATGGAAAACCACAGGCAGTCTCAATACAGAGACTCGGTAGATAAGGCCATTCAGGCATGTGTGGGAAGTTGTTAGGGTAGACAGTCTACCAGTTCCTCCCAGAATCAAAATATGTGAATGGTTCAAAAGCATACCCTCTGGGTGGCCAAGGCTGCTCTTCTGCGCTGTTGGTAGAAACTACAAAAAGGCACACTAAAAATAAACCATGACAACAGTACCATAGCACCAAATAATGTCTAGGCCTTCTGAAAAGCTACAGTAGAATCTCAGTTTCTCAGTATTTTGATGTATCAATATTAAGCTAAAAAGGAAATCACATTGGTTTACGATCTTTCTATTTCTATGGTGCAGGGCTGGACTCATGCAAATAAGGGTTGACTCCCTATTGCCCAGTTCCATATCAAGTCACCGATATTCAGCCAAAAGTTAGTTATGAAATAGCTCATAAAATCCTACGATAATATCGGAATGGTAGCAACCTGCATTCCCTTATAACTTTGGGACACTTCTGCACAAGGCACAATGCCTCGTGCTGGAGAAGCCTGGAAGAATATCAGATCTTTCATCTGCCCTAAAAGGACTGTAGCTTTGAAACCTCCACTTCCTTCAGGCTGCCTACCAAGCTGTGAGAAGAAATCCCAGTGTCCTACAGCTCCCTGTTGTGGAGTGCACAGCTGGTGCAGTCTAGCACGGGGACCTCAGGACCAAACAAGGGAGAAAGCACAGCTGGGAACAAAGTCAAGTTTTCACTCTACTGGAGTGTTTTAGTCTAACAGAGGGGTGGAAGTCAGGTAAGTGAATTTGACAGACAAGAAACACATGTTGCATAGTGATAAAAAGTCTAACAGATACAGGACAAATTCTTTTGGATGGATGACTGGACATCCCATTAAAGTACAAATGGTGTTGGTGTTCAAAAATACTCCACTGAAGGCCTTGTCAAAGGCAACTATTCACCAGCAGTAAATATTGCACAGTAGTTTCTGACCAGCAGTTTAGGACAGGAAGTGGAGAGTCCCTTAGCCACTGAGAGAAGCAACTGAGGAGCTAGAATACAGTTATGCAAAACAATTCTGCCAGCTAATAACCTTTACGCTGAGAAAAGTGTAACATTTAACGGTCAAAAAGGTGAGTGTCATCCCTTTGGTGACTTATTCACATTAGCCTGAAGGAGAACAGCAATCTTTGGTATTTATCGTATCACTCCCAACCGCGCTAGCTCTGCTCTACTCCCGCCATTCTTTAAAAGCACTCACTCACTGTCATCTTCCATAATTATTTCTCTACTATTAAGTGCTGAACACCCTTGATATAAACATTTGAAACATAACCCATGGCATTTCCCTTTGTAGTTTGATGGCCAGATTAATACTAATCTTTGTTTACATCAGTATAAATCCGTAACAGTCTCACTGAAGTGACCCTTAATTTATATGGGCACGACAGAGATAAGAGCCCAAACGAAAAATCTAAACAGGTAATTTATTTTTCTTAATCAGGAGAGATAGGATTTTAGGTGGATAAAACAATTTAAACAATTAATTCATTTTTGAAACTACTTTTCGCAGCCTTTGAGAATCTTGTATCATTACCATTGACAACCGATGACATCCCTGAGGAACCCTTACTCAAGAATCATCTTAAACTAACTGTGCCATTGTCCCTAATGCCTACTAGGCTGGCACGTGTATTTGTGTCACCTGTGTGCTTGCAACATGGTAAGATAGATTTTTTCAATGTTATCGGATTGACTTTTGAAGACTTGCATTACGTATTGACGAGTTACAAAGCTGGATGTCAAGAACTGGCTAAATCTTGACTAGCTGAAGTGCCTCACCAATGCAGTAAGGTATTTGGACAAGCTCAATTCAAATCATCAGCTCAGCCTGTCTCAGGTACGTTTAGACTGGCAGAAATTGTTAGGGAATGGCTGTTTGCATGCAGTATTACTGTCTGAGTATAAAATACTTGGTTTGGTCTACAAACAAAAAAGAGACAAGATAACAGCACGTGCAAGCGTAAGCAAAACTTAAATTGAAATTTGAGAATAAGACAAAAACATTACTGTTAACTGTATTTCTTTTGCGGACAAATTAGATTTTAAATCACCCACTGTTTAGCACAGATAGAAAAATATTTACATACACCATAGGGCAAGATTTCTTTGCCTTTATGTGCGTGAAAGCCTTCTAAAACTGCAATGCAAGTTGTCCTCTCTCTCAGAGACAATGCTGACCACACATCTCCTGAACCCTGGTAACAGCACACAAATGCAGAGGAGATCATGCAGGTGTAGGCACTATGACAGCTCTGTTTCTGCACTGAATAGTTGTTCTTCTTCACCGTCCTCGAGATTTCATGCCTTAAACCTCACTATTCTAGTCACCATTATCAACTCACCTGAGAAAAGGGAAAAGCAGTTATATAGTCTCTGAACACTATTTGTATCACCAGAAGAGCACCTACTCCTATCTCTGCCTCTTCACTCACCTTTTCTGGGAAACAAAATAAATCTTGCAGTAGTAGTTAGCTCTATTTAAAAATTAAAACAGATGCTGATTTCGAGAGAGTGAAAGGAGAGTTTTCACAATTAATCATAAGGGTGTTTCGTATTACAGACTTGAAGTGCTGTTGCACGAACTGCCTATGCCTCAATGGCACTAAGAAGTTTAGCGTTGTATGAGAATCCAGTTGGTCTATTCAAACTAGGACGTCTCTTCTGAACCTATTCAACAGTTTCAGTGCTGACAAGACCGAGTTCACACACATGCATCACCTGGTGGTGGTGATGGTAAGCTCTTTTTTTTTTATGAGAGAGGCCTAAGGGAGAACATAGCTCTCTGCCCAATTACTCTGAAAAGGTCCAAAATGACATCTTCCACTTCCCCTAAACAGAGGCTACAGAACTGTCCTATAACTTCCAGCTCTTCCTGTTGAAGTCATGCCGCTTTCCATTATTTTAGCAAAAAGAAAAAAAAAACTTGGAAAAAAGAAAAGGGGAATTTAAAATTCCACAGAGAAGACCACCACCACAGAAGGAAGTACGCTGCGCAATGAACTGATGAAGAGCCCTGCATTGTAGTCCCTGACCCAGGAACAGTTACTACAATTCCCATTCAATGTGAAGTGCTAAAAATAGGTCCATGGAGCAGTAATCTAGAAAGCCTAAATCACAGCGCTCTCTTCCTATAGCTGTTTCCTTATCGTTCACAAGTGTGTCCTCCGAGAGCTTTTGTTTGCCTGTGTGTTTGAAATGAAATAAGCTTATGCACCTCCAAGAATCACTGACCAAACTCATCAAGATAGTTTAATTATAGCCGTAATTTCTGGTCATTCCCTATTAAAAAAAAAATAGTTGGAAATGATACAGCAGTAAAACTTATCACAGACATAAGGAAGGAAGAATGACTAGTTGGAAATCATACAGCAGTAAAACATCACAGACATAAGGAAGGAAGAATGACAGATTAGAAATATTTAGCTAGAAGAAGAGAGAAATACAGGGGAAAAACAGATACATAAGCTAATGAATGATACGAAAACAAAACTGGTCATAGCAAGATACCATTCTCATGACAGGAGATCAAGGGATCACTGGAAGCAATTAATTTGAAAGGGGTATAAGAGAACATAATTTTATATAAGAAAAAGTTAGTCTGAAGGTTTCACAGCTGAAAGATATTCTTGAAAACAAGTTAGCCAATTCTTTTGTTGAAATTACATTTAGATGAAAATGACGTTACATCAGATAGTAATGAAATTGGGGACACAAATCTTCATGCTCCTGGAAGGAAATCAAGTACCACCAAGTAGAAGCTGGAAGAATGGACAAATTACATGGGGGGCTGGGGGGCACGCTTTCTGCTTCTCTCTTAAACGCATCTGATTCAGCAAACTGCCTGAGACAGGATTCTGGACTAGACAAACTATCAGTCCGATGTAATACAATGCCTAGATTCTTACTTTTGATAATTTCAGCCCAAAATGAGAAGTTCCTTAACTGTGCAATACAAGCAGGTGTATTCACTCGGAAACATTTTGCTCTGTGTTATTACACTTGGTGGGTAAAGCATGCAATTCTAAATTTTTCTTAAATTAAGCAAGACATTTACACTATGCCAAAGAAATAGTTCTTACTGCAATGCTAACTTGCTGAATGATGAGTGCAGCAGCAGCCCAAAACTAAGTAGGGTATGTGATGAAGCCTAGAAGTTGGGTAATTGGGAAGAACCACTCAAAATTAGGAATTGAACTGAAAAGTCAATTTAAAAAAAAACCAAAACTTAATATGGATTCAAAATTTAGAGCAACACATTTTCATGAAAACTGCTCTAATACAGAGATAAGCTCTTGGCTAATTGACTGTTTTGCTAAGGTTCATTTAAGACTTGTGTTGTAGCTGATAAATCTGGTCAGACAGCTAGAAAGAGTTAGGTTTGCCTCTGAAGAGGAGGATGTTTCAGCCCAGAATATAGAGCTTCTTTTCAGTCTGTGATGGCTGAAATGGTATTTATTGCTTATAGTTATCGGTTATGTTTGGTTTTATTATTTTAGCTATATTAATCACTAAAAACCATAGTTGTACTATACACATTTGAAATAACCATACTACTTTCATGTACTATGCTTGGTCTACACAGGTTACAGTTACAGTTTATCTATTCTGAGTGTTTAACTTATATTACTGTAATTTAACATTGTATTTTTTCATGTTTTCATTCAAGCTATGTCTCTAGAACATCAGACACTTTTTAGGACTCAGTATGCTTCAGTGTATGTGGAAATGTGAAGTTCTTATCTATTTAGAAATGTGTTTTTTTTATTACCTAGGAGGGACAAACGTTGTTAACTTACAAGAAAATATTCTTATAGGCTTCAGTGGAATTAGGCACATAAATACTGTAAGGATGTACATGGTAAGTAATTTTTCCGTGACTATGTGTAAGCATTAAATAAATACCAACAATGCCATACAGAAAATAAAGGTAGCATTATACTTTATGAAGAATACAAAACTCAACAAAAAGAGCCACTAGCAGGATATTTTCAATAGGATTTATATAACAAAAAAATCCTTCCTCTCCCATATACTCCAACAAAGTTGCCTTTGCTTATTTGATCACTGATCACCTTACTAGTTTGAAGACGCTTCACCTGGCTTGCTTTTTAGCACACACACACAAAAAGGTTTGCTATAGAGAGAGAGGAGTCCAGTGCTCCCCTCAGTCCATCAGTACTACCTCACAACAGGGAAATGTTTACACAGCTCTCGTTCCTCGCAACAATATCCCTACTGCATCCTACCTCTTCATAGTGTTAATTTATTTAATGGTCATTTCTAATTCCGAGAAAACTGGCCCAGCTTCAGAGGAAGCTTTCAGCAATCTCTGCACTTTTTGGGAAGAGCTTAACAATTTGTTCCCTGACAGCACCTTTAAGTTCAATCAAGTATGTCGATCAAAATCTACTTTATTGAGTTCAGTAAATCAACAGAAGCATTTATTATTCACTAAAAACATGTGTAGAAAAATCCGAGTAAAAATTAATATATAAAATGGGATAATATAATCAGCGGTGCTCCAAAGTCCACAGAGACAGAAAAAAAACAAATTTGGGCAGGAAATACATTCCAAATTGCCAAGTCCTTTTTATCTCATTTTAAAGCTGTCCATCACAGGTCTGGTCCATCTAACTCCTAGATGTAACACTCATCCTCAGAGAAGTTGATACCGATGGGCAAGTATCAATAGATCCAACTGTTTGCTTATAGCATACCTAAGCTGTTGCCTGACACAGTCAGCCCAATAAGGTACAATTAATAGCTGTTCTGAGAATAAGACCTTTTGAAATACCTTTGTGAAAAACATCAAAGTCTTTTTTTGTATAGCAACAGACACAGCCATTTGGACAGGAGACAGTACTTCCCAGTACTCGAGGCCACCTTTCATTGGTCTGATTAACTCTCTCCCCACTTGACCAAATAAGGCTTTTAATAACTATTTACATTCTCCTCAGTCTGAAATCTTGCAGACCTCAATGACAAATTCCTATCGAGGCCTCCCTGTGTTGAGTGAAATACCTTTTTGCTTCCTATGCAATCCAGAATGCCATCTGAATGATCAGATTCAAACACATCCAGTGAGACTCACTGGATTGAATTAATATCTTGGGCCAAACACCATTATCAATTACCTTTATTGAACCTCAGTGGTTAAAGGGGGTTGAATGTTAGCAAAAGATCTGACTCAATGAACCTAGCCTCTAAGTAATTAAACCCCTTTGTAATAATTTCTATTTTTCTGTAATCCGAAAAGAAATCTTTCCTACCAGACCTATTTGTTCTCTTCATTGCAGCTGTTCACTAAATCATGTTCGTGTCCTCCAACCGGTAGGAGGACAAGGGATATTCTTGTTCTGCAGGGCTTCCTGACAGACAGCCTGCTGGCTGGGTGTACAGGTTAATTTTAGCCCTCCTAATCCTAAATGCTTCTCTGCCTTCATGGCGCTGTCATCTGGTCTGTGAGAAGTTAGAATTAACCTGCACACATCCCGAGCGCTGCAGCAGTCCATCCAAAAAGGACATTCAAGTGCAGTTAAGCGGGAGAGCCTCTGCCAGCATCAGCTTGGCTCAGCTGCTGTGGGTCAGGCCAGCTCAGGGCACAGCCAGGGCTGCCTCAAACACGAGGAAGCCCCGAGGAAGCTATTCCCCTGGTCGTGCTGAGCACTTTGGGGACCAAATTCTTCCACATACCTCTTCATGCCCGGGGTCCTTTATGATTTACCAGCTGCGGTGTACACTTACTGTAGAAAGAAATCATGAAGGAGCAGTCACTGAATTTAGAGCTATGTAGACAGAAACAGAAATTTCTGTTAAAAAAAGAAAAGGAACCCAGAGTTCTTACAGTCCCGTAGCTGCCCTAAGAGGCAAAATATCCTGGTTTCAGAAGATGGTGTCATCATCACAACGTCAGCACAGAAGGGCTCCTACTTCCCACTGCTCTGGCTTATTACAGATAAGATTACAACAGCCCTTCCATTTTCATTAATTCAGTGGCATCCCGTGACCTCCTTTTGCTTCCGGCTTCAAAGTCTTCCAGCAATTAGGGGTACTACTTCCAGAGATTAGGGGTAGTACTCATTCAGTGTGGAAACTTCCCTGAAGGGAAAATGAGGGGAAACTTTCCTTTTACCCTAAAAAAATGAAGCTATAACTTGTTCTGAATGAAGTCTGTATTTTCAAATTAGCCAGCACAGTAATCAACCCAGTATTCAGCAGTGACGTTGAAGAGTAATTTAGCACATCCTTTTGGACATTCAGACAGGTCGCCATCTGTACTTACTTAGGTATTGAAAGGTAGTGTCAGAAATACTACGAACTAGAAATACTAAACTTAAATAGTTTAATTTAGAACACAATTGGGATCCACGCCGTGTTGTACAGTCGCATCTCTACTTTGCAGCTTGATACCCATAGAGACAACTGTAGGCGACTGACTAGTTTTCTTAAATATTACAAGTACCATCACCAATCCTTAAGAGTAACTTCCATCTGTTACTAACAAAGCACTGATATAGCAAATGCCTGCTTAAAAATTCAGGCTGATTCTTGTACATCATTTATGCATGTAACCTTATTTCATTGGGACCAATTCAAGGTGATGGGGAGCTGGCTGCAATGCAGAGACCAGGTGGGCTGAGCAGTATTTATTTCAACATCCTGACTCTCATGTAAGCATAAAGCAAAGTAAGTCCTAGATCTGTTAAGAAGACCACCGAGGATTTGGAGATCCACCAAGTTTAGTGGTAGTACAGAGATCTGAAGAGAGAGATGAAATGCCGGTCCTGTAAGGCTCAGTGTCCTTTTCCCCGGGTCTCCACACTTTACGTCTAGGCTTGCTATAAGCCAGCAGTGGTTCACAGTAGTTCCTCCTCAAACACATTAATTGACAAGAACAAAATGAATTGTGCGTCAAGGTATGCAAGTTTTAGACCGACTCTTGCAGAACTAATTACACGCTGGCTAATGAACAGTTACATGCTAAAGGGGCAATTTAGTTTATAAATGAAAAGCATGCCATAGTTTGTTTATTTTTAACATTTCACATTCACAGGGAAGACCTATAGGCAATAGAAAATAGAATGAAGAAGTGAAGTTCGTAAGAGGAAAAGTGAGAAAAACGGCAAAAAGGACTAACATGGCCTGTGAATATGAAAAACACTAATTAATAAGACCTGTCTTTTGTTCATATAGGATGTTGGTTTTTTAAGACTGAAGGTCCAAAGGCAATTACTTAGCACATTTTAACATCTGTCTATATAAACAGGCATTGCAGTAAATTACTGCCATTTCAAAACATAATGTATGCACCAACCTATATGATTACTCATAAAATCTTGTATTCAAACCTAAAACAAATTTAGCAAATTTTATTAGGCCACAAATACAGGTATTCTTAAATCTAGAAATTACTTAGTTCAAATTATATTTCTAAAAAATGACTCAAAACAAGCCCTATAGTGGGGGAGCATTTAAAAACAACAAGGCTACAGGAATGTGTGTTTCTGGCCAAATGCAATATATATGTATAGACAGGGAAATAAAACAATTGTATTTAGTATTAATGCCCTCCCATCTACACTGACTACTAATCATCAAGGTATTAGCATCATTCAAGAAATGGCACACTGTGAGATTCACTAATCCATATTTCTATGAATACATGAAAAAAAACAGATACCAGTTTAGGTGGGTTATTTCCTTCCCCCTCTCAATAGAAATTTTATGGGTTATTTCCAGGAGGGAAATCTATACTGCATAGAAAATGTGTAACTAAATTCACACTGAATGAATAATCTTCCATTTATACTGTACCCCTCGACACATTCACAAGCTTTCCAAATGCACTTTACAAATGGATTTGCTAAGTACTTGCCTTACAGGAATCATTTTCAGCCCCTCATGGGAGAAAGATAGCTAAAGTTTACTATATACAACAGCGATATGCAAAAGTTAGTAAGAAGCGAGAGAAAGATGAATCATTTGGAATTGCCAAGAGAGTTTTAAGTGTACGGCATAACTATCAAAACTAGAATTGGACCAAAATAACAAAGTTAATATTTTTCAATTACTTAGTTTGGGTAACACCAATGCAGCAAAACCAAATATATCCTTTACCCATCTTGTGTATGCAATGTGCACAAGGGAAAAAACAGGGAGGATGTGAAGCAGAGGAACGACTTACGGAAAACAAGACAAAAATGGCCAAATGGGCCTCCAAACTACTATCCCAAGTTTCCTTGTAATTATAAATCATCACTTACTCAGAGGATATTGGCAGAAAAGTGCTTAATGGCGCTCCTTTTCTTCTTTTTGTGAAGATTTCTAGAGCAAGAAGGTTTCATAGGTGGGCACAGGATGACTTCTCTTCCATTGTAATGAGTTTGGTGAGGTAATCTGGTCAAAGTAAAGCTTTGGATCTGACAAAAGAGCTCTCTTACTGTTTCCGTCCTGTTTTCCAGCAAATTTGATGGAAAAAAAACCAAAACAAAATAGGCATTTAGTGTTCCATACAATACAAAAAATATAAGATATGAATTATCCAACAGATAACAAAATATGTCATACTAACAGCTCCTTCAATGCTAGAGAACTAAGGAATGCCTATGCCTTGGCCTCAGATCAGCTGTTAGGCAGGTGCTTTCAGAGAAGGGGAAATACGCTCATGAGCTCTCCAGTGATTAAGAAATTAACCTATATTCTTAATAGGCATTTCTACTGAAGTATTTAATCATGTAACAGATCTCAGCTTTTAAATTCATTTGAGTTTAACTAATGCTTAGAGGAGACTGTTTCTTTTACACTCCTGTCCCTTGTGACATTTTGCCTCTAGTGACGGACACCCCATAGGCCTTTGAACATCAATTCACCAGAGGAAAAGACGTGCCTCAAAGGCACAGCTGCTAGTACCAAGATCTTCTGTAGCTGGGGTAGTCCTGGGGATTGTTTGTTTCTGAGAGTTTTCAACTATACTCCTGACAATTCATTGGGTTTAACAGCACACTCAGTGAGAAGGAAACACATCCCTTTCCCAATAGTTTATGGACAAGCAAGTCATACCATCCAGTGGGACACGTTTTAATGGACATCTGTGACTCGGAAGTCTGCTTATGTTTAGTGCAGGGTTAATGCCCTCCAAAGACATAGGTGTTTAGATAAGTTTTCACACAGCTACAGCCTTGTGATCTCCATTTTCCTTTGGAGGCTGCACCACACACATATAATTTAAGTCAACAGAGTGACCGACTAGTACTGGCTGAGCTAACAACTATCCCCACGTAGGAGAACAGAAGTGTAACTCCCCTTCAAGGCCTTCAGCGTGCTGGGAAGAGCTCCCTTCCCAGCATACTAGTGCAGCCCCCTTGGTGCACTCCTTAAGAATAATATCATAACTTTTAAATTTGAAGTATCTAAATGCTTTAATTACTTCTCCGTATTAAGTTTCCTCCACAGCTGTTTTGCTTTCTTTCCATCAACTGACAGACTGATGCTTAGGCGGACTTGCTCTTTGCATGGGTACCAGGGGAGTGGTTTCCCTGGCAACAACCATCACATGAAAGCCTGCTGGATATCCGGCTACTTCTCCGACTTTTTCTGCTTTAGCTGTGTGGATAGGCGAACTGGGTACTAAGTACCCGAATCAAATGAATTGCAGTAGAAAGAGTGGGGCTGAACAGAAAAATATCAAAAATGTTAAGGTTCTTTTATTTGCTGTTCAGTTTAACTGAAGACAGGTTTTGCAGTATTTTTAAGCAACTTTTTTTTTTTTTTAAATTGGTCTGAAATAAAATTTTCTTCAAATTTAGAATGATCTGTATTTCTTCTGTATACAGTTTCTTGGGAATCTTTTTCTTGAATGCATGTAAAATGTACAAAATTTTAACTAGCATTTTTCCGCCTCTCAGGTTGTTCATATGTTCTTTTGTGTTTTTTATATGGCTCATTTTAACAACATTTTTAAAATGAACAAATCAGAATTTTATTATTTTTTCCCTAGTGGGTTTTGCTAGTACAAAACAGCCAATATTGTTTTAACATGTAGAGCTTATTTTGCTATCTGCTGTGAAAAGTGAAAAAATACACAAAATTCAAATATTGCGTTAATCTAATGAAAGCTTTGCTGATATTTGCTAGATATTTTGCTGGTATTTGCTGGAAAATGATCTTCGCTTTCCTTAGTGCAATAGTGATCTTATTGAAGTATCTACTAGGAAGTCTTTTCACACCTTCTGGGTTGTTTATAATAAAAGAGCAGCATATTGCAAATAATACAGTGAAAAGAGTCTGTCATGTAAGTACTGCATTTCAAAACAGTTCTGCACCTCCTACATTTTCTTTCTACACAACTTTGTTTTAACTTTGGTCAAATGAAAAAAAAATTTGAGATGCACAGCTGATCTGCAACAGGTGAAGACGTGGCCCATCAAGTTTTAGATCTGGTCAGTCATACAGCTGTGAACTTGGATATGCCCATTTAATTCAGAGAAGATCACGTGCCTAGATGAAAACTGTAAGCAAGAAAACATGCCCATGGGCACAGGGGAGAACAAATCATGCTTTATAGCACAGCAACACAGAGAAGGAAAACAGAAAAGAAAAAGGTCTGTATATAACTGTCCAGACCTACAAAAGGAGTCCGTGTCTCTTCTTTCTGTAATCTAACAACTTAAGTGGGACTCGATAATCCTTTATGGATCCCTTCCAACTTGAGATATTCTATGATTCTAAGTTTTGGCCACCGGAGTTCCCTGCATGCCTACAAAACTGCTGCTCGTATCCAGAACTGCCGTAACCCCAGCTTAGTGGGCCTAAATGTCTCAGCAAAGATCACTTGCAATGCACAGCCTAGGCTTTCTTACAGCTAAATCCTCTAAGGATCAAGACTGGTAGGCTTGGTAACCTATAAAATACAGAAAATCTGCCTAAAATCAAGATGCACATTCCATGGCAATTTTCAAGCACTGGCCCCACTCCTGTTAAACTACATACAAGCATAGAAGTTAATCACTCACCGTAACATACAAAACCAGAAGCTTCTCCGCCTAGGGAAATTTTGATAGCCTCTCTGCTTTCAGCTGAGGACCCCTTATAGTATCCCATCAGAGGATAAGCATAGTCAAAACAGACAGTCTCTGCAGGTCTACTGAAGCTGCATCACTGTACAAAAGAAAAAGAATAAGTCACATAGCTGTCAATAAAATGTATATTCACTGCCTGTTTGGGGGGAGTTCTTCCATTGCACTTCAAGGAGAGGCAAAGAAATAGAGTAAGATTTGTGGGTGCACCAAAATATGCAATAAGCAATATTTTGCCTACTAAAAAAGTTAGCCTTTGTGAAAACGCTGACTTTGCTTGTGAAAGAAAATTATTTTAAAATTTATGTTTGCCAAAAATCTAGTCTGTCATCAGTAGTGTCTTAACGCTGTTGTCACCACTTTCATCACAGCTTTCCTGTGCACTGAAGAGTCATTTCTGAGCAAAACAGAGGAAACAGCTTTTTCCCCCTCAACCAACTTAGCACTGGTTTTGTAGCTGCCATCCGGGACCCCAGTGCAGGACACCCCCCAGAGCCATAGCCAGCCCAGTACTATCACTATCCCATGGATTGCTTTTCACTTCACAGTTAAAGCAAATACAGCGCTGTGGTAGAAATTTAAACCTTACGTTTCATGTAAAGACTTTCATTAGCTTGAGATCTGACTATGGAATAAAAGCAGGAAAGAGACACCATTTCTAGTGCGGCACAGGGACTCTGTGTCTCACCATCACCACAGCCTGTCTCAGTCTGTCACAGATACAAAATTCCTCCAACTGAGGAGGTTCAGATGCCCTTCCTCACCTGTGGAACTGAACCTGGACGAGACTACATTGTAGGAACAATCTCTGTCACTCACCCACCTGCATTACCTCACAAAATATAAAGGAATTAATGTTCTGAAGCTGGACAAAGGGACAGCCTTCCTTTGTTTGAGATCGAATTCTTAGACCATATTAATGTATGATGTGAAATGTATTTATTGAAATCTCTATTAATCTTAAGTTCCCTGTACCTCAGAAAAAGATTTTTAGAAGAAAAAAAATAAATCTATTCCATCTAAAACTTTACTAAGTTTCTGTATTTATACTTTTTCTTTCCTAAAGCAAATTTGTTCAATTTGCTTTAACAGAAGGACTGTAGTACTGGGCTTATAACTGCAATTCGAAAGGAGTATACACATGTACCATTACTATGAAAAAGCAAATATTGATTTTAAGAGAATATAAACTCAAAACAGTTCAATAAAGTCTTTTTCAGCATCAGTAATAAGTCGTTTCTGATAAAAAATAATGATTTTAAGGACACTTCCTAAATACACATTTGCTTATTTGAGCTCAGTTAGGCAATTTGTTTCACAAGCAATGGAATGAGACAAAGTTAATTTTTATTAGCATAATGTCAAACTATTAGAAAATTTAGATCAAATGGGGTTTTGGCTGTCAAAACCCTCCTTTCAGAAATTATAAAGAACAAACAGATATTTTGGCAGACAGGATTATAACATGTCCCACGTGTGGAATTTTGGGTACTTTTTTGTGATGTTAAACATTCAGTGTTTCAATGAAGAGTATTCAACAGACGAGCTTAGCAATACTGGCACAGAAAGGGAGGGTTTTTTCATTACTTTCATGCATGTTCCTTTTGCCTGCCACTCACCCCCACACGTCGCTATAAACAGCAGAAGCACGCAGAGGTGGTGCCGTAGAGACAGCCACATGCAATTCCTACTCACATTTCCAGCAAAAGTCACCTGGAAAGACCCGGCTGGGCAGGGAAATAACAGAGGACACTCCTGCACCAGTGGCTTCCTGGGATGGAGAGGTGAGTGGGGAGAACTGGAAAGAGGGGATGTGGAGGCAGCTTGGGAGGAATGGCTGAGAGAGACAAGTCATACAGCCCTGAAAGCCGGGAGCCAGGCCGTACCGCAACTGCAAAGGGGATAGCGTTTGCAGCGTTTCAGTGGCTGAGGTGCATTCAGTGCTCCAGAGTCCGGTATGTTATCCAGAAACAAATCTCAGAAAAGCACCGAAATGCTATTACATCCCTTCAACCCCCGGCAGCCATATACACCATTTTCTGCAGATGAGACATGACTATTATGGTCCTTATGCTTCTTCTTAGTTTGTACGTGTATAAATTAATTCCCCAGTACTTGGCTGTGGAGATTCATAGGTACCCACCCAGTAAAATTCTGAATTTATTTGGTTGCACTTTAGCGTGTGCGTACATGGGTACACACATGCATAAAATACACAAGTTTTTCATCTAATTACACTGTGCCACAACATACAGACTGCAGTGTAATTACTGAAAACTGCTCCTTTCCATGACCGTTATCTCAGTTTCAGAGACAGCACTTGTAATACAGGCACTGCCTTTAAGAATGCAGAAGATTTAACAAAGTGGAGAAACAAAGCCAAATACTGGTCACTTCTTCCAACAAACCCAGCTAAGGTGACCTTTTATTTAAAAAAGAAAAAAACCAAACCAAATTAACACAAATAAATATCTTCCTATGAAAACCTACAATCATCCTAACATCCTAATGCCTAAAAAAAAATTCAAAGTTTATTTTTTACAGAGTTTTATAGTTCTGACTGAAAAGCCACAAAAGCATACATGAGCAGAAACTTCAACATATTTCTCCTGGAGGTAATCAACACGTGCTCGCATTATATAAAAGTTATCCAAAATGTAACATTATCAGAATGGGACGTTCATTATGTCAATGAGAAGCATGTTCCTGAATTCAGAAGAGTTTCTGTCTTTTAGTTCAAACTCTCTGTCTATAACTGTGCTATCTATGTATTTCAGATGAGGTAATTCAAGTTACAGCTCTTCTAGTAATATGGGAATATGAACTTTCAACTTACAACCCTCCCCCAGAAAAAACAAAACCAAAGCAACCCTCCCACACTAGAGGCAAAATATTTTACTAGGAACAACAGAAAACATCTAATCCAACTACCCTTATCGGTAAACCATTCTAAAGAGCAAACTATGTCCAGGAAATACAAGAACATTCAAGAAGTCTGTCTTTTACAGATGGGTCCAGCGATTGCTGTTGTCTCAGTGTGTTATGATTTATCGTTTAATCATTTAGGACTGGCAGCTTCTGGAAGGTAATAACATTAAAGGGCACAGGTTAGCTTATATTCCGTTGCCAAACACTTTTTACACTGCTAAAACTTTTGTTAAAAGCGTAAATCATTTTGAGCTTGTAAATGTCAAGACTTCAGCGCTCCTGTACTACAACCTGAGCAGCAGTTAGTAAAATTATCAGCTGCACCCCCGGATGGCAAAACTAATGCCCTCTAATTCACTAGGCTCTAGAGAAAGTACATCAAATACAAAATTTATGGTATGCAACAGCTCAAACTCATGTTATACTTCTGTTAAAGTCTGAACCCAGGCAATTTGGAGGAGAGAAAGCCTGTACTAGAGAGCTCTCAAAGATCAGCCTGCAACTTCTCCAAAGTTTATTGGTGCCTCACCAAGCTGGATGCAGTGAGAAACACATAGGCAACCTTGAAAACTGTTCATTAATCTCTTCTTGGAGATTAAGGTTACACGTAAAATTTAAAGAGCACCACATTAGTGAGCAAATAAAAAGATACAGTAAATTTTAAAACGTTTCATTAGTAGTGCAAAAGCCGTCACAGTGTAGGGTTATGCCTAAAAGCATGGGAACCGCCGTATCAGACATACTGATCTCTAACCCACAATCACAGTATGGAAAATAAGTTTTGATGAAAGCAGTAAGTTCTCCTCAATGCACCAAGTCAACAGGGGAAGGTGGAAGAAACACCTTGTCATTGCTAAGGCACTCCTAGGCAGAAGTGTGGTAAACCTACGTTTATCAAAAGATGAGCGGATGACACCGAGTTTTGTGGGTTTTTTCTGTATAAACAAGCTAGTCGAACCTCCCCAGTCACGTCCAAAACTGAAAATATCCTTCTGCTTCACAGTTTAAATATGGCTTCTCAACTGTTCCCATGACATAACACTTACACTTGATAATCTTGTGTTTCTTTTGATCTAGTTTTGATCTCACCAAAACACTGTGACTCATGAGGAAACCAGGCAAAAGCTTTCAGTATGGGCTAGCTCAGAGGAGACCAGAAGCAGAGCTCCAGCCATAGCACAAAACCTCTGAAAAGGGATGAGCAATCAGCATGCACCCAAAGGCATGACTAACTAGCCAACAATCCCTAGCAAAGACACTCACACATCTTAATCTTTCCAAAGCAAAATCACAGAATGAAAGCCTCTCGCAATCAGAAAGCCAGGACTGATCACCTCGATGAATTTAATATGGACAAGCTTTGCTAAGGAGGTCTCCTCTCTGTGCTAAACATAAAGAACTCATTTTCAGAAAAAGAAATTATAGATACATTTTTTGATTACACCAGAAAACCCCAGCTACTCAAGTTTAAGTATCATTACCCAAAATAAACAGTAGCCCATAATTAGTCTTTGCTTTGCTAATGAAGGCTCTGCGAACACCAATTTCACGGAGCAATGAAGTTTTAAAACTGTAGCAGTTTTACAACTGCTATAACGATCTCATTCTTACGGGATGTTCTTCCTATCTTACCGGCTGTCTCACAACACATATGACGCATTACTCTGTCAGCATGGGATAGCATCTGATAAAAAGACCAGTTCATCAACAGGCAGTGGCCAAAAGATACGACTATGTAGAAATAAGTCTGTATAAATCTTGCTGTACAAAATGCATTGCATGAACAAATCCATAAATAGCATAAGTGAAACCAAAATCACCATGCTTAATTAATTTTAAAAAGGGAATGCATAGGAGTCATTCGGGCTTGAGGAAGGGGCAAGAAAACACAGAAGAAAAAAGAAATTTGCTACTTACACCACCACACAGTAAAGCGAACAGCAATTTGCCTTCTGCAAAGGACCATTTAGGAAGAGGTCCTAGTAGTTGCGTGCAGTTTGGGCACTAAAAGTGCCTTCCCTTCTGAAACTACCCTGAGTTGGAGACCCTGAAAATACCAACAGATCCTAGGATTTGCCTTGTTCTGGTATGCATCATCGTTACTTCGGATCAGCATAATCCATAACCTCACATTTCATGCCACATTTTTTGTATCTCTTGGTCTTGGTCTGGCCCTCAAGATCAGCCAGTGCGACCTGCACTGCATTCAGGATGCAAGGCTTTCTCTCCCTCTCCCTCCTTACAGTTAAGCACACAGTTATCATACATAAGTTGCAGGGGTCCTCATGTCTGTATATACATATATATACTCTCTGCGAATACAGCTATTTATTCACATGTAATTTTGTATTTCCAACATGAAAACGTACACATTTACTTTGTGTTCCTTTATTTATTCCTCAATTACTGCTTTGCCTCAAGTGTTCAATGATAAGGGCTCCAACCACACCACCCAAGTCACAGAAGGCAATTGCAGGGATTGAGAGAATGAAGAAAACCACCCACTGTAGGTGAAGATCAAGCACAAGACCATCTAAGGAACCTGAAGGTGCACAAGTCCATGGGATCTGATGAAATTCATCTGTGGGTCTTGAGGGAACTGGACAAGTGCAAGGTCCTGCACATGGGTCAGAGCAATCCCAAGCACAAATACAGGCTGGTCAGAGAATGGATTGAGAGCAGCCCTGAGGAGAAGGACTTGGGGTGTTGGTGGATGAGAAGTTCAACATAAACAGGCAACATGCACTTGCAGCCCAGAAAGCCAACTGCATCCTGGGCTGCACCAAAAGAATTGTGGCCAGCAGGTCAAGGGAGGGGATTCTGCCCCTTTACTCTGCTCTCGTGAGACCCAACCTGGAGTACTACCATCCAGCTTTGGAGTCCTCAGCACAAGAAGGACATGGACCTGTTGGAGTGGATCCAGAGGAGGCCACAATGGTGATCAGAGGGCTGGAGCATCTCTCCTATGAAGACAGGCTGAGAGACTTTGGGTTGTTCAGCCTGGAGAACAGAAGGCTCCAGGCAGACCTTACAGCGGCCTTCCAGTACCTGAAGGGGACCTACAAGAAACCTGGAGAGGGACTTCTTACAAGTGCATGTAGTGACAGGATGAGGGGGAATGGCTTCAAACTGGAAAAGGGGAGATTTAGATTGGATATCAGGAAGACATTTTTCACTCTGAGGGTGGTGAGCCCCTGGCGCAGGGTGCCCCGAGAAGCTGTGGCTGCCCCATCCCTGGAGGTGTTCAAGGCCAGGTTGGACGGGGCTTGGAGCAACCTGGGCTGGTGGGAGGTGTCCCTGCCCAGGGCAGGGGGGTGGAACTAGATGATTTTTAAGGTCCCTTCCAACCTAAACCATTCTATGATTCTATGATTTCCTAGACCATCATTAACAATGACTTGAGTAAATATTAATTATTTTAACTGTTCAAGCAATAGAAATGAAATGGCTTCAAGCAATCTCAATTCTTCTTTTGTTTTGTTTTCTTTTCCAGATGAAAAAGAAAATTGAAACCTGAGAATTTGAGGTCATATTAGAATAACCAAAAAGATCATACAGCTTCATGCTTTTGCAGAGGTTAACTCTGCATTTACAAGCACATATTCTGTGTTCAAATAAATTTTTAAAAGATGTAAACAATAGTACTTCTACTTTTTTTTTTTTTTAGCTTTTTCCACAGCGTAGCATACATCTACATGAGTGTTATCTATAACACACTTAACATATAGAAGAGTTGAGAATTTTGATGGTACATGTAAAGAATTAGTGTTTGAGAATATGAGAGGTAGTGATTAAACGCTGAAGAAGCCTACTTCTTGAATGGCAAAGTGGGACATCTGTTTCTTTGCTTTCCAGCATGCTTTTTTTCCTGTCAATTTGTAGCATTTTCTCTGCTCCATCTACAGCATCACAGGGTTTTTTCCTTCCCTGTAACCATTTCAGCTTGGCAACTTCCTGCATTCCTGTCTCAGACCACATTTTAATTTTGCTTCCCTAACAAATAACACTTTGGCATTGTTTCTTCTTGTTCCAAAATACGCATGTTTCTTTTCTTTTATTTTCTTTTTTTTTTTCTTTTTTTTTTTTTTTTTAATGGGGAATCTCCATGTGCTCAGAGACCACTGTGAGCTCCTTTTAATTTACTCGGCAAAGGCAGCATTAGCACATCAGCCTGTGTGGTTTATGATAAAGATGTGGTGGAGCAGAGGCAGGCAGATGTCTAGCTGGCTAGCTGGTCAATCTGATCCAGGGAACACCTCACATTTCTTTGACACCAAACTTTTGGTTTAGTATCACAAAGATTACTTATATTGCTGAAAGGTCTCAACACATGCTGCTAGAAGCTACAAAACATGTGAGGGCACCAAGCTAGCAGATGTAAGGGTAACTAGCCCCAGCACCTTCCTTTTCCTTACAAGCTCTTCCTCCCAGCAGAAGTCAATTTACCTGTTTTGCAATTCAAGATTCAGCATCCCAACAGTTATAAAATCTGATTCAGAGTTCCAATTAATAACCACAAAAGAATGCAACAGCAGGTGCTGGAAAAACAAATTAAAAGAAATAGACTGGGAGCTTTTGGAATCAAAATCCATATCCATAGTATCCATAGTTAGGAGAGAGAGGTATGTAGCCAAGAAGCAATAAGCATGAATATTTTTAGTGTTCACTACGCTCAAAACTGGCCCCAGCTTGCTTTCAGCACAATATCAAGGCTGGGTAACAATACATTGCAGATATCAGACAGAAACAGGTTTTAAAGGCGAACTAGGAAAGAGAGAGGCAATGACATGGAACAAGGATGGTGTAGGACAGAAATTCACACTCCCAAAGAAGCTACATATAAAAAAACCCATAGAAGCGGTGGTGTGAAAAGTGTGGGGAAGGATCAGATGATTAAGACAAACAGTATGGGCACAGCAATAGTCACAGCTATGATCTCAGGACAGGACATTACAGAATTCCTCATCCATGCCAACAGCTTGTAAAGACAAAGACAAAAAGACTGTATTTTTACATGGGAAAAGAGTCAGTGGAGAGATTTAAATCAGGTGAGGGGGTGAAGACAATGACAGGTGACGCTGGTAAGTCTTATAGGAATATTACTGATAATCTAGTATGTACAATTTACATTGCTGAGGTAATTTCTTTCTAAGAGAACAAAATGTTCCAGAAGAAGAATAAATATAGTGTGCCATTCATTAATGACACAGACTCAAACAGATGTCTTATTCCTAATTAACACATATCCTCCAAAATTATTCACATGTACCCCTTCCTGGGATTGTTTTCAAAGAAGAACAGGTGAATAATGTCTCAGATTAAACAGTTGCACATAACATCCTCTTAGTTTCTGTACTCTCAGGCATACTCACCAGTCCCTCTTAGTTAAGCTCCTCTTTATACTGGCACACCAATCAAAATCAATTAAACTCTCATAAAATCTTAACCTTGCCACAAAAATATCGAAGAATCTTCATTAAAAAGACAATTTACATAATTATTGCATTAGAAATAAGTTAATAAGGCATCAAACAGATATCTTTCAAACACTAAAACAAAAACTTGCAATTACAGCTACTTAAGCATTTTCACTGTTTAAACATTTAATCAATGACATGCATTGTTATAAAGTTAATGCCCACGTCAGACAAGTTTCAGTAAGTACCCAAAAGGAAATTAAATGGCGGTATTTTAGGACAGGTCTCATTACTATACTAAGAAAGGGAACTCAGGATTCTCTACCTAGATCGTAAATCAAGACAGCCAATTAAAAGATGCATACTGAATGTCTGTTATAATCTAAACTTTGGTGAGCTTAAAATACTATACACTCTGTTAATTGAAAAGATGCTGCATGGGTAGGAGGCTTTGTTATGAGCCGCACATCAATACATTTATTTTAGCTCTCTTTACAGACATTCCTAATGCAGCTATCACTTTGAGATCTGACAGTAAGTATTTTGTTATGTGGGCAGACGCAAAAATCCATTCAGATTGTCCATTTTCCCAATTAAAGTTATTTCTCTTTTGCTCACTGCCTGGCTGCGTGGAAACAATCTCTACTTACATTTACACAAGGTGAAAGTAAGCCTCCTCTCCCTCAGGCTGGGGTTTTCCCAGAAGGTGGTAGGAGTTAAGAGCTGTAAGCAGGGCCATTTTAGCCATCCGCAGGGTTAGTGCACTAGGTGGGGTAGGCACAATGTTAGGGAAGCGACAGGTCTGGCATACAGGGTGTCCAAAATGTGTGTTCAGGAGCAGGATTGGGACTGCTTAGCCTGGTGTGGGATGACAAAAGCATGTTCAAGCGCTCTCTCATCCTATGACAGCAGAGTTACGGCGCTCAACCATTCCTTCTGAAGGCACAGGCAATGAACACCAGGACTCCCTGCTCTCTGCAAAGTCCTGCTACACAGAACCTGGTAGAAGCAGGTAGCACAATGTAGCACGCCTAAACACAGGGATTTAAGGCCTAACCTAGTTGCATTTTAACGGTTCAGGTATAAGAGGAGGTGTAGGATCTCCTGCCTTTGAATTTCAAAACCTGCTGCTTCCACAGAAAAGCAGCGCATCCTGACAAGTTGCTTCCTGCTTTATTTTATTCTGTTGGAACGGGTTAGTCTAATGCTAGTTTATTAGAAGTATCCTTCTTGGATTTCTTCATGCTGCTCTAGCTGTCAATTTTCTTCCTTCCCATTTATAAATAATGCTTCCTATTTATCCTAAACAGCAACTCATTCTGCTCTCCAGCTTCACAAGCTGTCAATTGCAAACACTAATATAAAGCCCAGTCTCCTAGAGCTTTAAAATAAAACTAAGAGATAGCTGCAAATTAGCCATAATGCATCTAACAACAGCTTTGCAAAACACTCAAGTGAAAATTAACACTTCAGTTGCTAAGAAAGCGTGATAGAAAACCTTGCCAGTTATGCCCCCCACCACCACCACCACAGACGCCGTGAATTCAGTCATACCACTAATGCAGAGTGAGGAATAATAAGAGTACCAAGTATCTGTGCATTAACCCTCACTCAGAGCCAGCCAGCAGCCTGCTACAACAGCAACTACTTGAAGACCACTGCTCAGTCACGGAGTACTGGAGCTCAACGCGCATCAGGTCCCTGTGCAAGATCACCGACATCCATGATTTTTTCAATACCTCCCTGTAATTTCTCTCAATGCAATCTATGCTATCGGTGCAGCTCTAAACATCACGCTCATGTCACATAACTCTCTGGGGCTGAGCACACTGCACGCAAGATGCTGCCTTTCTCTGTTCACCGGGAGGATGCTGAAAGTGCCTAAGTTAGCTGTCTCAAACAATGCTTACTATTGCCCCAAACAGACCCAGCTGGTACTGCAAAATAAACACTTGGCGGAAGAAAAAATATTCAGCAGTCAATACTGTAACATAAACCCCTTGAGAATTTAATCCCACTTTGTATTTGAGCAGCTCCAATGAACGGAAAAGGGTTACTTGGCTGAACAACAATCCACTTGGTGAAAGGTTTTAATTAAACTCACATTGACAGTCAGACATGCTAAAACAGTGGTTTGCTTTTTTTTTTATGAAGTACTGCATCAACCACAAAAGTGACTGCTATAGACTTACAGGAAACAATGACTAGGATAAGCTGGAGCATGAGAAATTGTTTTAGTGAGGCTGAGCATGTCACTGAGGTTTTTCTCCCATTCTGCTCTAAGCAGTTCATACGTCATTTTCCCATGGCTACCTGGACCAAATATACAGCTGATGTCCATGCACAACAGCAGCACAGCAACACACCTGACTAAGCTTTGTTAATAGCACGCCTCACAGCCCAGGCTGCAGGCAGGCTCTAGCTCAGAACAAGCCTCTCAAGCACCATAAAAGCAGTTTCAGGTGGATCAAAAGCATTTGTGAATACTTTATATTTGGAAAACAATTTTTGAAAAAAATCTGAAATACGCAAAACATTTTAGTTTTTCAATTTCAAGCATCTTGTCTCAAAAACTAGTTTGTTAGAAATTTTGAAATTGAAGTTTATTTAATTTTTGAAGGCTAAACCAATCAAAAGAAACCCCACCAAAACAATTATTCATGTTTTTCTTTGGGTGAAGGTATAAATTTCTGGCGTTTTTTTTCTGGTTCAGCCAGAAAATCGAAGAGAAAAAAAAAAGGCTCAATTTAGTTTGATTTTTGATCACAGGCTCTGAAAGTAGAATTCAGATATTAAGCAGCAAAATTAAACTTAGAAACTAATAGCAAATAAGACTTCGTCATTTAAGACAAGCACAAAATTATTAAAACGTGCAAATAGTTACAGGAACAAGTTAAGCGTTTATTTCCCTTCTCCATCCCACTTGCAATACCTGTCCTGAGAAGGGATTGTTTTCATCCCTTGTTTCAATTTTTGCTGTAGTAGAAGGTATCTGAACGTTAATACACACAATACACGCTGAACCACACTGCTGTATAGAATCGTTCTGACCTTTTCAACATTCTACATTTTGAAGGACTCACCCTTTCAGCAGTGCACCAGCTTCCCCATTTACAACCTCACCAGCCATGGGGAAAGCAAGGAAATGCCTGGTGAGAACTGAAAGAGCTCATGAAAATACACTCCGAGAAAAAGAGAATCTACTGAAGAAAGAACATCCAATCCATTCCTGTGACAAAGATGAAAGAAGAATGGAAAATGTCATAAAACTAATTTGTTCTCTTGAGAAAGCCAATAAGGAAACAAATGTGTCTTGTTAGACAACTCTGCTTGTAATTTCCCTAGACCTGGCTGGGTGCTCAAATAAAAACACCAGAATTTACAGCCTTCTGAAAAATCTACTTGTAAATCAGCCAGGCTTATGATAACTTTCAAGGATTTTAAGTTGCTGCTCAAGAAAAATAAAGTATGACAAAGAACCCTCAAATATTATTAATGCCCACTGTTTTTAACAGGATGTACTTGAGGTGGGCATGGCATTGGCACGGACTGGGGCTGTCATGGCCCTTTCCAATGCACAAAGTGTTCCCTGGTATGGAAACTAACTGCAGGAGGCAATCCTGCCAGGCAGTACAGATGCCATTGTCACCTGTTCTATTTGAAGGCAAAGGTCCAGTTAGTATTTTACAAATAACAGAAAGTAAAAACCACTTCCCCCTCCACCATCTCCCCCATTCTCACAGACACAGAGCAAAATATTCCTTAGTACAAAGGGAGAGAAGGAGTTTCGGGTCATAATTCAGAACGTGATGAAGATAACAAGCACAGTTCACATATAGCTAATATTACCTCATGTTCAGAAGCAACTGAAGCACATCAGAACCAACTCTCAACACTGCTAAAACCAGCACTAACTATAAAGGAACATACAAGGTATAAGAAGGGTGCTTATATGTAAAGGCTGGCAACCCATTTCTATTTTACATGCAGCAACCTTTGCCTCAAGCAGGGGAAGTGCGGGGAATAGTGACCTAGTGAACGCAGCTCTCTCCTTTGCCTGGCAGGTGCCCAGGCACTGGGTTACAGAACCATTTGCTCCTGTCTTATGTATGTCTGTGAATTTTAAATTCTCTTCTTTGCAGTGGCACAGCTTCAAAGCCAAGGAGTCCCCATTCCAACCATTTCTTTTCACTGTTAGCAGAGCCAAAACACAGTGCCCCCACGCTGAAAACTGAATTAAACTCTCCAAAAGGTGTAAAAAATTTTGCATCTCCAAAACACCTATTTATGCCACCTTCTCCGTTTCCTGGGATTAAAGAGAGGTGGTGCTGCAGGGGTGATCAATTCCTATAAGGAAGAAACATGGACTCCCGGCTTGAGATCCTGTTTTTGTTTCAAGAAACTGGCAAGAGCCCATTTAAAATCATGATGGAAATCTTTTTTTTGTGAATGACAGTGAGCCCAAGCAGAAATGTGCAGACAGGTACAGAGTTCACAAAAGCAGTTCACAAGCTAATGAAGGAAATACGCATTTTCACTCATCTAAACATTACAACTTTCTGTTTGCTATACCTGTTAGAATTACTCACAGTTAAAAGGTCATGTAATCCCAGTGCCATTACAGTATATAAGTTTATTAAGTCTAAGCATGAAAAACACAGAGATGAGAGCTTACTTCATTCTTTTTGCATGCTGTTCAGTGCCAAATGGATTAGAATTTTTCTTTCCAAGTGGTAATTTCTGTGCAGACACAGAGTAGCCACAAAGGTTTTGGAGATCGCAGGCTGAGACCTTCTCAAGACAGCACAAGTTAAAGTTATGTGGTTATTATCCACTAGAGCAACACGACTAAGAGCTGTCACTGACTGAGGATGTTCCTCTCAGAGGGGACACACAACCTGTCCCTCCAGAGCAGGGCTTTGGGTCAGCACGTGACAGCGCTCAGGGAAGCAAAAAGTCCTGCCTATGTGTGGGAGGACAACTAAAGTCTGTATTACTGCGGCTGAACGAGCCAACCAAATATGCACCAGATCAGGCGGACTGCTAATGAGTGTTTATGCTTTGCATCTTGCTGAAGCCACAGTTTTATTCATATGACTCATCTGTTAGTACCTGCGATATGCCCTATGTGAGAGGTTATAGTTTCCTCATAACCACTCGGCAAAAGGCAGTGAGTATTCCCTTGTTTACCCCATCTCCACAAAATGCATGCATGCTCACTACCCACATCCCATTGCCTGCTCTCCCCACCCGCTCATTGCTTCAGGGTTAAGGAACAAAGCTACATTAAGGACCTGAAGGGAGCTTCCTCCACTCTATTAATCAAGTGAGTCCTCCACCCTTCTTCCCTCCTTGGGACAACCGAAGAATCTGACATCAAGAGATCCTGCTGCTTAGTTCCTATCTCTGCAGCCTGCCTGTTTATTAGAAAATTAGCTAACCCCTCACCAACACCTTCTGGAACACGCTCACTATGGTTTTTTGTAGGCATTCTTCCATATCTAGGTCTGATATAGGGTAAATTAGCGATTCAGATCATTATTCATGCACCTTCTGGGAGCTCCCCGTGATTGCTGCTGCTGCACCTCGTACTAGTCAAACTCAGCATAACAGCCAAACTATTCAGATCATCCCAATGAATCATATCCACAACATGCTCTTAACATTGTTCTGAAAAGAGTTGTATTTTATTATACAGCTTCATAATCTAATATTTTTAATATTTAAAACCCAGGATTCAGTGTACAGCTGGGTACCATGTCTAACTCAAGCACTTTCATCACAAATTGACAAACTGTCCAAAATGTTCACCCCCTTCTATTTGAGATCTCCTGTTCTCAGCACTTAATTTACACTTTTATAAAATACTGCCATTCTCACCCTCCCCTTCAAAATCTCTTTCAGGGACATTTTTCCTTTTTGCTAACAATGATCATGTCTATTTACATCTTGACTGAAGTCAGGATGTCACAAAACCTTTTCTGTCACAAAAGCTTTAAATAATCTCCACTGCAGTCTTTTTTTTTCTCCCCAACCTTCCTGCAGCTCAATGCAATTGTCCGTCTCATCTTTGTTTTATACTCTCTCACCTTCTATGGCTTGACAAACAACACTCTTAAACTTAAGCTTCAGAAATCTGAAATACTTCAATATTTTTCTTCCCAGACATTTGCAACAGCAAGAGCTGCGTGTCCTAATGAAAGGCCCTACCTACAGCAAATAACAATAGAATGGGAAAAAAACCCAGCCACACAGCCCTCACCACAGGATCCTCATCCCTCTTCTCGCTTTCTGAAAGCGAGAGTTTCAATTGCTCTCCTTTCTCTTCTCGCATTATTGCTTGCCTCTTTGCAGTCCTTTCTCTTTAAAACGCCCAGCTGCGTCCCTGCTTATGGATTAAGTTCTTTTCAGCTGGGCCTATGTTCGTGCTGAGGTAGTAATTTTAATTATCTGCTTTTTCCTCACTTATTAGCCCAGTCCGTGACCATAACCAAGTCATTAATGCATGCACGCACAGGTAACTGTCCAAAAAGATACTCTATTTCACAGCACACATTTTCCCTGTGTTCTTAAAGAATACCTTGCGCTATATCATCACGTCGCCCGTATGAGGATGATGCAACTCAGATTCTCCTGTCTTTCAGTCAGTCAATACTAAAATCAATACAAATGTGACACTACGGCAGACAGAGCCAAATGGCACATGAAAATGGACTGAGTATCAGATTTGCCTCATTCCTGAATGCAGTGATTTATAAAACATGTAACAAACATAACATCACAGACTTATAAAGGCCAAAGTATTTTGATACCTCCTTATGTTTCATGCCATTCCACATAAATCTTGTGGCTCCAGCCCACTAAAGAAAAGAAAAAGAAACGCAATTTAGGAACTGTTAATGCAGAACTGATCGGATTAGAAACACCATTCTGCTGGAAGAAACGCACTTTCCACATGCCGAAATCCATGTAATAAAAACAAAGCCCCCTTCCAGCCTCAGGTAAGAGAGGAGTAACGAGGCGCAAGAGCTGCTTTTCGCCGTACCAGACAACCCTGGCCCACACGCGCTGCCCCATTTCCACAGCCATCTACCTGCCTCTCCACAGCAAAAGAGTCCCTGCTGAGGGAAAGCGGACAGGGAAGAGCATATTGGAAATAAACCTCACCCCCTGCTGGGCATAAACAGAGAGACTTCAAAGACAGCCTGAGCTGTGAGGGAGGCAAATGGGCTCCACCTCGAGCCAGTTCCAGCCAGCCTGCCACGCTTCAGCCAATCAGAGAAGGGCACCTCTGTGCCCCAGCCAATCAGAGGAGGTTGTGGCGCTGTTGCTGAGGTAAGAAATGGCGGGAGCACGAGTAGAGAACGTGAGGAGATGTGTGGAGGAGCCGCCATGTTGCTGGTGACTGCTTTTGGAAGGAGGCGGCACCTCTGCGGGGACTGCAGGGGACTCCCCGAGTTGAGACTGTTCTGCCTGCAATGCATCCCATGTGAAAAGACCTGGTTAAAGAAATATTTGGAGAATTTCTCAGTTCGTGGATGCCTATCTCCCACTTCCTATACAAAGCAACCATTTTCTATACACTCCCACCTCTTCAAAAATATCATTCCCTCAACTTTCACTTAAGACCAAAATTTCTACTGATAGTAACTAGATTTTTTTCTCCACGTTGACTATTTTTTCCTTTTCTGTAACACTTGGAAAGGAATTCTTCAGATCCTGGCTGAAGAATCATCAAACAGTTTAGATTGGAAGCGACCTTAAAGACGATCTCGTTCCACCCCCCTGCCCTGGGCAGGGACACCTCCCACCAGCCCAGGTTGCTCCAAGCCCCGTCCAACCTGGCCTTGAACACCTCCAGGGATGGGGCAGCCACAGCTTCTCTGGGCACCCTGCGCCGGGGGCTCACCGCCCGCACAGGGAAGAGGAGGAGATCTGATATAGTGTAAACACGAGGTTCAAAGGGGATTGATCTTAAAATAAAATAGTAAGTCTAAATAATCTCCCCCGCACACACACTTCTCTAATAGAAACCAATTCATTAATGCGATCTTAAGGTGCATTTAATTATCTGAACATTTGTCTTTTTGTGTTGGGTAAAAAAAAAAAAAAAAATTCTAATTCAAAAAAAGACTAACAAACCAAGACCACAGCAGCCTCCTGCAGTTCATGTCCGTATCCAGATGGAAATATCACAAGACTTCATGCTTTCATGGTTAATATTCATCATATTTACCCTTTGCCCCACCGGACTAAAAGCAGAAAATGCTAATGAAGAACTTTCCAAGGAGTCAGATTCAGGAAGCTTTTTATACCCTAGCACATGACATTGTCGTCATCCTATATAAAGAAAATGATCAAAGTATAAAGACAGACAAAAAGACACTCTTAAAGACACGTTACATTTTTTTCAGTAAGTGTCTTTTTCACTAATTCAAGAAGCACAATTGACTTTTCCACACCAGTTTATTCTTTGTTATCAATTTTATACCATGTCAGGTATGACAGTTTGTTCAAAAAGATAAACTGAGATGTCAACATATTTTCCAATTTTGAGAGTGTAAATTGTAAATATTTAATGAGCAGATTTAGAAACTTGACTTCTACATCTGTGTTTGATTTATTTCTAACGTTGTCAGTATGTTTTCCTTGCACTCTATATTAATGTATTGAGCATCCCTCCCTCACTCTTTTTTCTTACCAAATGTCTTCAACCTGCCAGTGCTAGGACTAAGACACCTCATCTGTAAAGTCTCAGGCAATGGTCAAGAAAATTAATGTCTCCTCTCCCTTCCCTCCCTTGTGTTAAGCCATGACATTTTTGTGTATCTCAAGATAAGCAGAATATACTTCAGTAAAGCAGCTTTCCAGGGTATCCCTATCAAACTCGGAAGGAAATATGTCTCAGACCTTTGTTTTTCAGGTGGTTGCACAGAGTTATTTTTCACTTTTTAGACTAGTCTGGACATTGCTTTATAATGCATTAAACTAAGTGAACCCTGTTCTTGATGTTTCAATTTTATGAAAAAATCCAGTGGCTAGATTTCAAACATGAAGACATTAATTTTTCAACCTGCTAAATAATCCAAAATTAAATTTGCAACAACTCGCTAAGAGCCAGAAAGTCATTTTGCCATTTAAGGTAACCACAAAAAGCAGGGCAAACACAGCAAAGTGACTACAATGTGATCTGCTGTTGCGGTCAATCCATCAGTCCACTGCATGAGGGCACCACAGTGCAATTGTGCGTGATGTCCCCATGTAATCTGTGGCTTCTGGTCACGGCACTCGGGGCCCGCTTTGCCTGACTAGCCAGCAGGGCCACAACAGGATGCCACTCAAAGCCAAGACTTCATTTTTTATCTTTGCAGACTAAAATATGTCTTGGGATGTCTTGGAGTACCACAGCTGTGATGTGCACAGCTGCAATAAAACAGAAATTATTAAATGTAACAACAGAAAAAGAGAAGGGAGCCTTCTCTTTTTTTTTTTTTTTTTTTTAGCATTAGCACTTACAAATGACAGTTTTCTCAAGGACACATTACCACCTCAGCACCAAATTTTCCAGTCTTACCATACTTATTTAAAGAAGCTTCATCTATAATAAAATAAAACTGGTATCTTGAAAAATTAGGTTACGCATATTTTTAACAGTTGGAAATCCTAGAAATAGGATGCATGTTTGATATTCTAATCAGTTTGTTACTGGACACTATCTGTTCAAAATTTATTTGCTTAACTACACAAAATATTTAAACTATTTGTTTGCTTGCAACAGCTGCTAAAGAAATGACACAATATCCTTTTGAACTCTAAAACACAAAAAGAGAGCTATTGAAGCAAGCTCGCCATCAACTACTGGCTCAAAATGACTTCAGAAAGAATTTCTTCTAATCTCCAGCAGTATCTTTTATATAATCTTCTTCGTAGAAGTTTAACTATATTTTAAGTAGCACATCCACAACTCCTATTTCCAAGAACTCCACTCACAAGATGGACAAATACCTTTGGTGGCAAACTGAGAGCTGAAAATCTTAAGCATTTGCTAACGTGGATGTGCACACACATGAAGAACGCCTCTATGGGATATATAGTTTTTTGATAAATGGTAGGACACATAACAACACAGAACCTAGAGCACAAAGCACTGAAAACTAGAGACAATGCACTGAAAAATACTGCTGGCACAAAGCATGCTGTTTGCCCTAGCTGTTAGCACTGAAGAGAGATTCTAGGTACACGGGATTTTGATAGAAAGCCATTGCCCAAGTCTCTATGTCCATATTCAATTTCAATTTAATTCTTAGAGTGAAGTCCTGGCACTGAAAGGTCAACGGGACAACCTCCCTTGGCTTCAAGAGTAACAAAGCTTCCCCCTACATCATTAATCTAGAGTATCTTTCACTATCATTATAGTTCCGAAAAACCTGTCAGGAAACGGGAACAAATCCTGTAAACAGTTTTAAAAGAATACATGTTATTTCTATATTCTTCATTGCAGCAACAAATTAAGGATCCAAGTTATAAGAACACAGCATGTACAAACTGGAGGAGAAAAAAGACAAAGAGAAAAGGAAAGGGGAAAAGCAGCTTCACATTTGATATTTTTCAGTATTATGCAAGTGCTGAGAGAGTAAATGGTTAGGAATATTCAGCAAGCAGTTATCTGTGAAGTTTATTTAGTTGCGTGGAAACCAGAAATGACACTAAAAAAGGCCCTCTCCAATCTTTAGGCGTACGTGGTTTATTTTTTTCTCAAGTGAGTAATGAAGAGTATAGATAAAGAATGTTCATACAGCATTTTAAAGATCTCCAGAGCAACACAGTGCAGAGGCCCACCCCAAAGGGACAACGACATGCAGTGAGAACAATTCTTTCAGACTGACTGACTGGGACTCATTAGGAAATAAATTATCATCACCCACATCAAACAGATGGTTTTGATGACCATCAGGCCATTATCATCAACAGGAATCACCACGAGACTTTACACAGCTTGGATGTTGTCTCTGTGTTATTATCAGTGAGCTGGGGGGGTGGTGGTGGTGAGAAAAACAAAACAATTAGTGATAAATTGAGGTTGACACAAGCAGTGGTGAAACAGCAAATATCAGTGCATGAATCACTGGTAGAGAGTGTTCTGGATGGCTTGGTAAGCTGAGGACAAGGAAACAGCATGCTTTATAATATATGCAAATACTGAGTCAAACAAAGAGCAAAAAGAGAATGCCCGACTTCCAAAATGGAGGATTCTATCTGGAGAAGCAATAGCTCTGAAAACAGCTTGAGAAAATAATTGCAAGAGCACAAGATTTCTGTATTTTATTTGGTTTTAGACGATAGCCAATCCAAAAATTAAAATAAATTTTGCTCCGCTAGACTCACAATATTAGCTTAAACCCAAATAGTCTACCTTTAGACTCTTCAGGTTTTGGTGTTTGTTTTATCCCTTTTCTAATGTTAAGTCAATCTCAAAATGCAAAAGACCGTTTAAAAAATTCCCACCCTTATGCCTCATCATATCACTTCTTTTTCATCTGAACCATTCACTAAATTTATCCTGGACTTGCAAATAGCTTTAGTGCCCTACACTTTCTCCATTCAATTAATAAAGTCTTCAGCTAGAAAATACTGCTGTGTGCTATTCATTCACTTAGTTTATCGAAGGGAAGGTGAGCATATGGGCACCAAAATATAGGTCTGAGATGAGTAGAAGAGCCTTGAGAATTGGCTCTTCAGTCTAGAGGAGCAGCTGATGCACTCTCGTAAAAATGTCAGAGAAGAGCAGACAACAACATTAATGTAATAGAATTGCTGAGAGTGGCTTGCTTTCCTCCACAGCACACATCTGTTTAAGAACGCACAGCAAACGCTTCACTTGCACTTGAATTTACCAACACAAAAGCTGTGGGTGACTTAAGATCTCTCTCTGCTTGTTCCTTTGTTATGTTCTTTGCTGTGCTCTTCTATTTTTGTGTGTCCCATTTCCTACATGAACAGAAGCATTCTTTTCATCTCATTCCCTATTGCTTTCATACACTACTGAGTCTATTACTTGATTATTATACTTTCTGTTCCCCATGTAACAGTTTCTTGTATTCCTCGTACGCAGCTCTCTCCTTAGGATCGTCCACACCGCTCCTCCTTTCTTGCAAAGTTAATTTCCTCCTCTCTTCCCTCCTGAAACCACTTCATTCAACTTTGGTTCTTCTTCCCTGCTCATCACCCCTTCCTTTCTAAGGGCTCCTGCTCTTCATAGGAAAGACTGACCCAAGTGCCCAGTCTGAACTAGGATCTTCCTTTCTGTCTCTTCTTCTGGCTTGCCTGCCCTTTAGCTGCTTCCAGCCATGCCCCAGCTGCTCTTTCACTATGTGTTCCCCAGAGACTGAAAAAGCAAAACTCACAAAGTATCCTTTGAATTCTGAATGCCTTCATAGTTGAGGGAGTGTTCTGATATACCTGAGATTGGAGTTTCAGAGATGCCGAGAGCCCTTTCGGTCCTCTAAGCAAGCACTCAATGCCTTGATCATATAAGAGTTGAAAAGAGGAAGAAAATTATGATGTGTTTTTACGAGTGAAACACAATTACTGGTGCATGAAATATAGCTGTAGTAATATGTTTTTCCTCATACATTTATGAACTGGCACTTGTTCACGTCAAGAGAAATATATTATCTAGGCAAAAAGATGAGGCAAAAAGCACCAGTCCCAGCTTCTTCCTTAGGGGTTGCCAGCAGAACGGGAGCAAAGCGCACAATCCGTGTGCAGACAAGGATGCCAATTCCTTCTTCACAGCTACTTCACCTGAGTCAGCAGACACAACGTGTTTTCACAAGAGCCTCTTTCAGCTCCCTTCATATCTTTCCTTGAGGATTACTACTGAGATAGATGTTGCCAAGGACAAAGTAAAAGCAAGGTCGTATTTCGAACAGCAAAGCTGTCACAGAGGACTTGCTAGAGAAGACATGAGTCAGGCTGAGGCAGATCTTATTAGAAGCCAAAACAATTTAAGAAAGCTACATTCCAGCCATAGAACATAATTAAAGAAGAACAAGAGATAAAAGCTATATTTTGAAATCTGGAGTATGTATAGCAATTTAGAAGCAGCAGGTGGGATAGGAAAATCCTTTCTATTTCTTCTCCATTCCAGCTCTGCTGCAGAAAAAAGGTTCAGAGGCATCCCGTTGTCACACCTATGTTTCAACTTATTTCTGCTTGGCGATTCTGCTACCCGCTCTATTTTAGCATCCAGAGGCTTTAATTGAGATGGACTCTAGCTGCATCAGGTATGTAGAAACACACAGAGAGTGTCTAAGCCATAGCACTTAAAGAGCTGAAGCAGTCAAATGGCTGGAAACAAAGACAGTATCAACTCTATGATGGTTTCATTGGTTGCAGAGTGCAAACCACAGGCCAGACAGAGAAAACCTGTTAATTAAGACTCCACATTTCACCACACCATACTTGCACATAGTTGAAAACAATGGAATCTGGTATGATAAATGTTGGTATAGAATCATAGAATCTTTTAGGTTGGAAGGGAACTTTAAGATCATCAAGTCCAACCATGAACCTAACACTGCCAGAACCACCACTAAACCACGTCCCTCAGCACCACATCTACCCATCTTTTAAATATCTCCAGGGATGGTGATTCCACCACTTCCTTAGGCAGCCTCTTCCAATGCTTGATAACCCTTCCGGTGAAGAAATTTTTCCTAATATCCAATCTAAACCTCTCTTGCCATAACTTGAGGCCATTTCCTCTTGTCCTACTGTCTGTTAATTGGGAGAAGAGACTGACCTCCACCTGGCTACCCCCTCCTTTCAGGCAGCTGTAGAGAGCGAGAAGGTCTCCCCTCAGCCTCCTCTTCTCCAGGCTGAACACCCCCAGTTCCCTCAGCCGCTCCTCATAAGACTTGTGCTCCAGACCCCCCACCAGCTTTGTTGCCCTTCTCTGGACACACTCCAGAACCTCAATGTCTTTCCTGTAGTGAGGGGCCCAAAACAGAATATGGCATTCGAGGTGGGGCCTCACTAGTGCCAAATACAGGAGGACGATCACCTCCCTAGTCCTGCTCACCACACTATTCCTGATACAGGCCATACAGTAGAACCATACAAAGAGACTTCAAAGCTGTCTGCTCACACTAGGCTATTTTCAATGCTAACTACTTGGTCATGTTTGGAAACCCAAACTTCAGCTTGTGATATTAACCCTCCTCCTACACAGAGAGACACAAACAAAAAAAAACCCTCCTAACTTAAAAGCAGCAAATCTCCTGGAAAGGACCCAAAACTAATAACTTTGAAAAATCAACTAAAGGCCACCTCAGCTTCTCATGGGAAATGGTAGTTCAGCTGAATAGGCTTTATTAATGATTTCTTTAGGAATTCAGAATTATGCTTTAAATTTTTAATTACAAGAAATACAGAGAAGTCAGATCTGCAGGTAATAAGAATTCACAGCTAAAAAGTATCCGTTTCTCAACTCGTTTAGTAGTTTGTTTCAAATCTCTTCAAACTGCTATGACTTGTCCACTGCTGACATACAGCTCTGGGACAAAACTGTGCTACTGTGATTTGAAAATCCTGTTGATATCACAAGATGTCCAATAAAAGACAGTCAATACAAAATCCGCAAGAAAAGTTGTGGGCATTTTCTGCACATCATAAATGTGTTTGAAATGCTCCCTTGCAGGTTTGACTTACTGATCACCACATTGAAAGCACTCTGATCTGAAGCATTATAGGATATCAAATCAGGTGCATTTGCCATGAAAAAAGCCATCGGCAACACTTCAGTGTTGGAGAATCTGTGGCATCACAGAGTTGTAGGGTTAGGCGTGACTTTGCTATACCATCTAACTCATTTTTCCATCCAGGATCAGCTATCCTGCTTCTTTTCTGACTGATGTTCTGAAAGATCAGCAACATCCCTGGAGAATTTACCCCTAGATAAATTAATTTAAAATTAAATGCAGTATTCATTTTTCCTCACCACTAAAATATTGCTCCTGTTTCAGGACTTCAATGTCTAGACAGAAAGGGTTGCTGGTTCTTTTTTTCTTTTTTTTTTTTTATGCTGAACTAGAGAACCAGCTACCATTAAGTTTCCTTTGTATTACCAGTGACTTGACAGAGATTGCGACTTGTTATTTTAAGATTAATTACAAAGCCATAATTCTTCCTTTTTATTGTATAGCATAGTTCAGTCTTGCAATTATTCTCCCGTTCAGCCAGGAGGTACAGCCTTAGGTATAAGTACTGGACATGAAATCTCCAAAGAAATCTAACTTCTAAGGTGTACGGGCACAATATCACCTAGATCTAACTACATGAACTAGATCTGGCTGCATACACTTACCAGAAAGCCAACCAGCTTTTGTCATCTGCATATTTATTAGCAACACCATCATGCTTTATTCAAAGAGTAATACTGATAGTATACAGCATTAAGAACAGACCTCTTAAAGGGATGTCATGCATCATTCAGTCATACAGTCTAAAGATACCGTGTCAGCACCATTACTTTTATCATGTAAACTCGTAATCACTTCATAACTTACGCCAGATTTGTGAGACAATATTTTTTTTTTCCATAAAACTTTTGATTGGCATTAATTATGCTCTCCTGCTGTTTCAAAGGAGAATTTTAACATTAAAATACTGGTACTTTCTATTTTGGGTATCTGTTTCAGCCAGTTTCACAGCAGTGATCTGAAGCCCTACTATGCCAATGAAGCTCTGGATGCAAAAACAAAGTTCATTGTGTATAAACGGCAATATCCACTGAGATTTAACAGTAGGGGCTGAGTGATCATAATGGCACATTATCTAAACACATTCTGTAGATTCACTCTTGCAGGTTTCCCTAACCGACACACAAAAATCTTTTAAATATACCTATTTAACAAAATATGCTGTTAAATTCCCTGCCACACCAACTTTTCTGCAGGAAATTTGTAAGGAATTTGCCGTTACTGTTCCTCTATGAAGTGAATTGTAATGGCTAGAGAAGAGGTCTCCATCAGATATTGCTGCTGTAACATTTCTATAGCTCAACATTTTGCCATTAACTATCACAAGTCCGTTTACTTTATGACACAGCTGCTGCAGGCAGTGGGGAGTGCTACGAGGCACTGATTCAGCTTTCATCTGTCTGACATTGGCCTGGGGCAGGCTAATGATAACAATGGCTTTTCCTCAAAAAGAAAACATCTGGTAATACTTACCAAGTTACTTAAACTACTAAAGACAATCTCAAGGAGTTTTTAAAAATGGTTCAAGTTCTCCAACTTTGATATAATTTATTTTTTAACTGGAAGACTAGAAAAGCAGTAGTTTTAAGTTACTCTACCTTGACACAAGTCCAGGGGTGGATTTGCCGAGGTCAGGGTGGTGGAGGTAGGATGAAGGAACAGAAGGAATACCAGTGCCCAGCCGCAGAGCCCAGGAACAGCCATGCCACTCACTGCCCACCCCACCAGGAACACTGCATACATTCCCGACATGCTGGCCAGCAAACTGCCCCCAACATATGAGAGAACAAAGGTCCCTGAGGCTGCCCAGAGGGGAATCTGGATCAGGCCTCAAATGTACCCAAAGAAACTCTCCAAAAAAAAAAAAAAAAAGAAAGAGTAATAAAAAGTAAGCAGTCTGTTTGAATGCACAATTAATCCCTTGTGGCATCTATTAAACCAAGAAAATCACAAGAGAAAAAAAGATTAACTGTAAGCTAGTATGCAGAGTAGTGCATATAGGCTTACATTCAGAAAAGGAAACATCCGGAAAAGGGGAAGAAAGTCTGCCTTTCCAAAGGAAAATACTTAGTATGCTTTATTTCTGATACCGTTGTCTCCATTTGCTTTTAGGAAAAGCATTTTATTATGTTTACGAATTTGAGCGTTTTGCAGCACTTGAAGTATGTTGAAAAGCATCTTGCACACCCTATCACTAATAGCATCATTACTCTCGAGACTAAACAACTTTTATGATTGCTACTGAGCTTCTCAAAACTTCCGGTCTCTTACCCACGGTTTCTTGAAGAAAAAGTCAGATGCTTTACAGTGGCGTGTGTCCAACTGCCTCTTCTTTCAGCCATACTCCTCTCACATTCATCACATCCCTGCTATTCTTTCCACAGTCACCACCATGTTCTTTTTGTCCTCAGCAAAACACATTGCTACATACTACCCTTTCTCTTCCTGAACATGCAGAAAAATTTTTTTTTTTTTTTAACCTTGTCAAAGACACACCATCGCAGTGGACAGTGGCTGTTTGACTTTAGTTAATCCCGTCATCTAATTAGACTGAACTATAATATAAAAGAGCAAAGTTTATTCATTAATCTTACCATTCCCTAGACAAGGAAAAAATCTGAAATCAATACTATGGTGGAAAAGCTTTGTGTAGAATACTAAAAATATCAGTGTATGCCAATATTTTTCAATCTGCCCATACAAATTAGAGGGAAAAAAGTTGAATGTACCCAATATTCATGTGTGGCCAGGCAGCTGATAGTTAATAAAGTAAAAGATTTCTATGGCTACTTTATTAAAATGCAGATATTAAACACTTCTCTGTAGCAGAGACTAGAATCTTTGTTAGATTCCTTGTTATAGTCTCCATTTCCAACATACATTTGATACAAATGGCCAGGAGCATACAAGTCTTACCAGTAACTTGAGTGTAGATGTATTTGGGCTGCGTTAGATTCAGCAGATCAAAATTAAGAAAAACATCTCTAATGACATTCTTCCCAACAAGTCAAAGTCATAAAGAAAACTACATAGTTTTAATAACCACAAAGACCATCAGATTTCACTACAATAAGGAATGGGATTAGAATTCAAAATCTTGAGAAATAGTCTGAAAAGCAGGTTAAAAAAGAACAGCAAAATTCTGTACCTAAAAAAGAATAATCATCTGAAGAAACAGGCACTAAGGAGCTACTGGCAAGGAAGTACTTTTGCGGAAAAGAACGTGTCAGTAGTCTGAACATTGAATTGAACAGGAGTCAACAGTTTCATTCCTTCATAAAAAAGGAAGATACATTCAAAGGAATGTAACTGACACTACCTGTTAGCTAATCCTTCCACTGTTGTTAGGCTTGATAACTACACAGCTAGTATGTGGTGTCTTACTTGAGGCTCTGCAGGTCCAAAAAATGTCAACCAACTGAGCAAAGTCCAAACAAACCAAAGAATATGAACACAAATCTAGACATCATGACCTATGTGGAAAGACTCAAAGAACCAGAGTCACTTACTCTAAAGAAGAGAAAAATCATGGGGGAATGCTAGCCACGGACATACCCAACTGCAAAGAGAAAATGGCAAAGACAAATAAACTTTTCTCCACATCCAGGAGCACAGAACAAGAACAGGCTAACATCAAAGTCAGCAAGAAAGTCTCTGTTTAGAACCTGGAACAACATTTTTAACCACAAAGATAGCAAAGTACTAGAACAGATATGCTGGGAAAACTGTGAGATTTCTATCACTGTCTCAGGAATAACATAGGCTGAGTACATCTGGCACGGAGAGGACTTGGAAAACCTCTTATTTTTGGGTAGTGCTTTTCTACAACTGCACGAATCTCTACCTCAAAAGAGGTGCAAAGGAAAGGTGCTTGCAGGACAAGAATTCTGCCAAATATCTAAGCTCCTAGAATCCATAGCAATGTAAGAATTTTTCTTTTTTTTTAGTTTCTTTTTCACTGTTCATAGTTTTCCACCTTTACAGGGCAACTTTTCACAGCTCAGTCTAGAAATTACAGAAGACCAAAGGCATTTCACATTAGTGTCTATACTGTTTTAACACAGTCTCTGCAGTTCTGGTTTCCAAAGATGTAGTAAATTTTCAGAGGAGCACTTAAAAAAAGGACAGTATTTGCTAATATAGTTTAATGACAAAGATGCATTCTCATGTTTATACATTAAATCATGAAAAAGACAGCTACATATGGCATCCAAGAGAACTGAATAAATTAAGTTTCTTGTTTTGACATATTTTTGGTGTGAAAAGAAGGAACCAGTATCTTTACAGGAAATAATCTGAAGTCAGGAGCTACCCACTACTAAGAACTCAATCCTGCTATCCTTGCATTCCCAGCGCCTCCTTTGAAGCTTCCATTCACCTTTGAAATTCCTATATCAAAGCAAAGTTTGTATCTTAAAAGACCTTCTTCAATTATTCTGAAACTTAGTTAATAGAATCACCCTCTCCTTCCATCAGCTCAGCACAGAGACTGGCAATACAGTGGCACAGCAGGAGTTTAAGGGTTGCTGAAACAAAATTACTATTCTAATGATGATTACTTTGTTGTTATGTCTGTTAACAAAATGAACGTTTGAAGAGGCCGATGATCCTTGAAATTTGTTGTTTCACTGTTATCAGAGTTACTGGAATGATTTCTGAGCGTGGGGTCATTTTTCACTATTACTCATATACAAAACACATGCCTGAAGTTAAATGTACAAGAAAAAAAGTCAGTTAGGAGTTTCAATATGATATGATGTCTTGGTTGAGAGAAGAGAGGAGATGGAGAGACATGGATATTCAGAATCAAGTGCTTCTCAAAACAAAAAACAACCTTAAAGTACTGCTCCAAGACTTGAAGTATTGGAACTAAGTTAGAAGCAAAAATGTTAAGTGCTATACCACACAGCAATGTGATAACACACAGCTTGTTTACTAGGAGGCCACCATCAAGCCTGGGGACAGGGCTTCAACCTGCTCTGGTTGCACTCTGCCCCACCTCTCCATGGCCCTCCTTCCCCCTGACTTCATGCTCTGCTCCCCATTATTTTCCTGCTAGCGCACTGATGCTCCAAGTCACACATCTACACATTCAAAGCCTTGCTACACTCTTGCCGGTGGTGGCACTACCTGAACACAGCATTCACAATTACTGTTGGTTGCGGCCACCTCCCTGCTGCAAACAATCCTGCTCATACTCAGACTTTTTGTTTTTAATGACTGAGTTCTATTTTTTCTTTTCCTAAGTCCTGGGAGAAGTCCCATGTGGGGTCTTTACAGTGCCACAGAACACATGAACATGGCTATGGTAACCCCAGCAACCTGGTTGGCACTTGGCATAGCAGTGAACTGCCTGGTCATACATTTTGGCACAGCATCAACAATTTGAGTGGACTGAATATTCCCTGTGAGACTCCTGTGCAGTTCACTGCCCTATTTATTGATACGACAGGTTAAGAGGAAAAGAGGGAAGACCCCTGCTATGTGAGAAACATTTGGGCCTGGGAAAAATAAGAGAAATAAGGGACCAGAAAAGGACAAAAAAGAGTTACAGCGAAATGGCCAGAGATTCCTGTGTACCTCACCACATGGAGGAAACCTTGGGCTGATTAAGTAGCTGTCTTTTTTGCCTGGGTGTCTATGCGGTTGGGAAAGGAAGCGTGTGGGGAGAAATTGCTGCTTAATCTGGAAAAGGTGTCTTTGTCCATCACCAAAATGGTGTTCATTGGCATACTGTGAGAGCAACTCCTCTAAACAGGGGTGGGGATTAAACAAGTTAGTAGGTGAGCAAACCTAGCCACACATATCTGAGAAAGGCCACAGGACCGCATACACGTGATGTGAGACTGAGACGGCTGCTATTCCAGAACCTGTGAGCTGTTGCTTCTGCCCTGAAGCACTCTCATTTCTGTCAAGCCATCGGAACGGTGATTAAGACATTGCAGGAGTGTGGCATTCACCTTTCAGCACCTGTAGTGGGCTGTCTCCCCCAGGGCAGTGTCTCAAGCAGAGTGTGGAGAAAGATGAAGGCACTGGTTTTACCTCTTGGCAGAAAGTGGACTGGGCTTCTGTCTTCAGCATGGAAAGGTAGAGGATGCTCCCTACCACCTATGCTGTAACTGGGCTGCTGCATGTGCCTTTTCACGGCCTGCAGAAGAGGCAAAGGTCTTATCAGGAGGGAGTAACAATGGACAATACTGAGAAGAACGGCTACGCACAAGCAGGGAAGAAGGTGTGAGAGGTTTAGAGCCTCTGACAGCCATGAGCTTGCCTGAACAACTTGAGCTGGACTGAAACACAAAAGAGGCTAAAGAGAAAGGACTCACCTGACAAAGTCCTGCTTATGGATTTTCGAGGGTTTTCAGTATTACCTGGAGGAGGAGGAGGAAGGACACCCCTCACAAGTGAACTGCTGATTAATTAGACAAGGCAAATGCCAGCCTTAAGGCTGTAATGAAGAAAGCCATCTTGTAACACTTTGCCCATACACTTGACACTTCCCATGGTACTTCATGCTGACAGGCCACAGGCTTACTCTGTTTTTGCAGAGCAAACATCCATACAGATTATCACCTACCAAGAACTGTCACACACCAATACTAGATACAACATCCTCAGTTCTGGCCTCAATCAGAAACAAGCTTCTAAAAAAATCGTGATCTTGTTGAATTTTTAAGAACAGATATAAATTAAAGCTATATACACAGCTTATAATTACAAATACAAAAAGGGAAAGTGTGAAAAACCTTAATGCTGACATAAGTAACGGCAAAAATGAAGATTGTGATGATGGGAAGGAAGTATTTAAATACAGAGCAGGGGTGGCAAGTGTGATTCTTGAATCCTGAAGCATATCACATGGCAAGGATATTCCAAATGATCTTAATAATATATATATAATGGCAGATAAAGGATATTTTCCAGAATGCAATGGAAGCTCTTGCCTATAAAACAATGTGTCCACAGTGAGACACTTCAAGAATTTTTTTCTGAAACTTAAAAGGCTAAAAGAGAATTAATACACTATTGTGAAAGATACAAGGTACACTTCAAAAACAGCCTCTTCTTCTCATTGCCTGCATCAGCTGACTTCCTGGAGTGCTCCATTTGTCTTTAAGTGTACTCTTAGAGAATCCCGTGGAAGACTTAAGGACCCTCAGTACTATCTTTTCATCTTCTTACCCTGCTGTCTGCTTTTAGGCATCTGCAGCAGAGTCACATGCTTGAACTGAAATGCCATCTCTCAGTTCCTCCTGCTTTGCAGGCTTTACCCTTCCCAGCATTCAGGTTCTCTACCCATTTCTCATGCAGTACATCAGCTTAGATTTTTGTGATTTAGAATCTAAAGTGGTTTTTTTTTTTTTAATTTCTACAATTACAATACATAAATAAACCAAGATGAGAATTGAGATCATAAACGATGTGTGAAACATCACTAGCAGCAACTACCTAGCCTGAAACTCCTGGTCGGTGACTCTAGAGCTTGGAACATTAAGCCATAACCTCCTGAAACCAGCACTGTGGCCAAACACATGGATAGGCTGCCTGCTCTCTGATTTACATCCCATGCGCATCTCCTCCCACTGCTGTGCCCTCTTCTGTGTCTCTTCCATCTGTGCCATTGACGGTTTCTTCTCACTCCTTTCAGCCACTTCTGGAATTTACTTCTCTCTCTCCTCCTTTCCCTTCCTCACTGTTGTGCGTAAGAGCTCACAAAGAACAGGGAAGGAAAACGGGTAAGATGGGAAGAAGCAGCAGAGACAGGTACCAATGATGAGTGGAAGAAAAACACCTGGTTAATTCTGTCTTGATGAAGTAACAGGACCAGAAGAAGGTTCAGGAAAAAGCTTCCTGGGCTCACTTCTATCACACTGCTTCAAGACTGTCAGCCCTGCTGAAGACAGCACAGCAGCAGCTACTCAGCTACGGGAAGCCCTATATTTTCACTGTCTATTTAGAACATTATTTATTGCCCTGGCCTAAAAGGAACCATTACACTATCTAATTCCTGACTACAGGAACATCCACAGGTGCTCAGGGCAAGGCTGGGCTGTATGAAGGTCGAATCAGTAGAAGGGCATGCAATTTTTTCAGGCTTTGACTGTTACACTTGCAGTGCTGATTGGCTATTAATCTTAAAAGCAATTCATCTTCCTCACGCTTATTGATTAAAAAAATGTAGAGTACCAGACAGTGACATTGTTATTGACCTTGGGAATTCTGTAGTGGTTGACAAAAAGGCAAAATAAGCCACACTCACCCATAGCTGTTTTGTCAGAAAGCTTGATTCCCCTGCTTCCTCTCAAGATTTTGATTTACCATGATAACATGGAGGAAGAATTTGTGTGGCTGGCACAGCACAACCAGAGCAGCTACAATTCCTGTGCTGTGTTTCCAGGTGAGTATTCCTGTGAACTTATACTACCTTGAAATAAATGGAATTACCTGCTGTGTCAGAGATCTTTATCTCTAAGGAATGTTGCTTTTATTGGAAGAGCTGAGCAAAAAGAGCTTTCTCATGAATCTGAGAGTGGAGATTAGACTTGTTGCCTTTAGATTAAACCTCTCCTAATTAACCTTCCAATTAACCTCACATCAGTCCTTTGAACAAGACTGTAAATACAAATGATATTACATTCCCTTTTATCAAAGAACAGATTTGGCTAGATAGAATTACGATATATGACCACAATCTACAGAGAATTATATTAGCAAGAGTTTTAAACTTTGCTGAACAGAGAAGGCACAGCTGCTATGACACGCACAAAAAGGAAAGAGTGAAATTTTATAATCAAAGTTTTCTTTTGCAAAGAAGTGAATTCTGAGACTCAGGATCACTTGAAAAAACTGGTTGCATTTGCAAGGTTTAAAGAAAACTCGAGTTGAAAACTATGCCATCGAGAAATTAAGGAAAGAACCCAAAACCTAACCAACCAAGTATCCTTAAGACAGGAAGCCAAGGGTCTGCAACAACCAGGCAATGCTCCAAATGCTTCCTCTCACTCATGTGAGGAAGAGCTGTTCTACTCCAGAGGACTTTCTGTGTGATTCCTGTTATGCTGAAATACCATCTTCTCCTATCTCTGCCCTCACCCAGAACAGTGCCTATCTTTTTGCCTTCTCAAATACTGTTTTTTTCACGTGTGAAAAGCTCTTTCAGTTAGAGACAATGTTCTGCTGAATGCGTAGGCGGTGAGAACGGAAATTGTTTAAAAACTGGAAAAAGCTCTGTGTGAAATTTCTGTTTACGAACTACAATTTAATCAGCACTGATTTTCCTTTTCTCACTTTTTTGGCTACATATTGGTGTATTTGAAGGACTTGACTGTTACATGACCTTGCTGAGCAACTTAGAAATCTGTCTTGTGTAGCTGGTTTCCACTGGGCAACAGTGGTTGCCAGAGACGCCAAAGAAACAAGGGTAGGTTACCTAGGCACTAACGGGACCATCCTCTGCTCCGTGTACACGGCCAACTACCACATTCTCCCTGATGGACAAAGACGACATGGACAAGGCAGCCTGCCACACCTACCCAAACAAACCATAAATAGCCAGTCATGCCTTCATTGATACAGAACTACTTCATCCTTTGAGAATTCATATTCCTCCGCTAGAAGGCTTGCTGGAAACACAGGAAGACCTTTCATGCCAGATTCTTGTTAAGGCAACAGATCCTTTTAATTTTATTGGCTGAACCAAGAGCACAA